>NC_141852.1:741250-1111875 GCF_024713525.1 Acromyrmex echinatior
GAGGACGACTGCATTAATATTTCTGCATGCTTCTCTGATATGGTTTTTCATATTCTGTATAATCGTAGGTTCCTTGGAATAAACTTGATTTTGATATAACTCCAAAGATAAAAATCTAGAGGCGTTAAGTGCGATCTTGCAGGCCATTCTTGAATCCCATACCAATCCATCTATTAAGGAACCTTTCCAAATTTAAATATTCTTTAACTGCTCGAGATCTATGAGCCGGTGCTCTGTCTTGTTGAATCCATATTCGATTGCGCACATTATTGCCGACATGTCTCAAAAGATTAACCAGGTCATTTCTGAGAAATGTTAAGTAATTGGCCGCAGTGAGATTTTCTTCAAAGAAATATGGATCAACAATAACATTTCCCAAAATGCCTGCCCAGACGTTAATAGACCACTGCCTCTGAAACTCGGCTTTTTTGCCAATGTGGATTAACGGCTGAATAATAATGGCAGTTGTGTTTATTAATACCACCTTTGTTACCGAATGTGACTTTGTCTGAAAAAAGAATTTCAGAAAAAATCTAGGATTTTCTTGGATTCTTGATCTTGAGCCCAATTATAAAAACGTAAACTGCGTTGGAAATCCTCCTCTTCTAATTACTGAGTTAGATGGATAGTATAGTGTGGAACTTGTAAGCCTTGAGCACACGATTGGCTGTTTAGATGTCTTGTTTCTTTTCTATTTGTCGCGTTGATATCTGAGGATTTAGAAAAACGGTACTCAGAACAGTTAGAGACGTGGCTTCATTAGGGCCAGATTTTCGACGTATTTGTTGAGTGCCCTGTCCTTTCACATAGTCTTTTAATTACCGTTCTATTAGGATGACGTCTACGGAAACGTCCGGAAATGTTTCGACATAAATCCTTTCAGCTATCCTATAATTATTCCTGGCCTCATCTAAAATTCTGATCATATCGATTTATTTCGAGTAATCCATAATTATAGGACAATAGAAAAACTTGTGAAAATACTGAAAGTATTAAATTCGCCACGAGTCTCCGCCTGCGACTGGATTAGCAACAATGCAGCAAGTGACACTAGCAAGTGAATGACAACTATGATTATTAAAGAAATTTATTAATGGGATTTCACACATGTGCTTCTTTGTGGCGTCAAGCCTCGACGAACGAAAGATAATGAAATGCATGTGTTCCGTGAGATCCCGAATTCCTCTTAGTCATGCATCGCGCATGTGATAGACAGTTCTAGGAAGACGAGGTGAAGATGGAGAGATAGCAAGACACTAGACTGTGGCAGCTGCATCTCCAGTTAGCCAGCGATAGGAACATGCTTTTTGATACTCTGAAGCAAGACGATTTTCGGCTGGACATATGATGCAATTTTGATTCGAAGTGCACGTGTGCTTCTTTGTGATCCTGACGCATTGTGACCTTCATATAATCCTTTAGAGTCAATCGGGGGGGGGGGGGGAGAGGAGGGGAGGACTCCATATGTTACTTCATCATTTACAATTATTATTTTCATTTTTATGGTAAAAATTGAAATAATGAAAATACGAGGAACAACCTCCAATCGTCTTGATCTTGACAGATGTTGTCAAGGTGACGGCCCTCAACAATATTCAAAAAGTTTTAGCCGTCGGTCGAACACCTGTACAAATGCTAATGCTAACAATATTGTAACTTTTCAGTCTTTTAACTCGAAAAATACTTAATAAAAGAATATTTAGTTATAATGTTTTGGGAAGTTCTCGAGTATGCTATAAGAATATGTAATGAAAAATGGGGGATTCTATTCAAAAATTCAAAGTGATCTTGTCTTGACCTTGACGACGCTACTCAAGAGCAATCCAATGTTATCATTTTATGTCCCCCGAGGTTTCAAAACTTTTGTCTGAAATATTTTTCCCTAAAGTGCATTGTTCAAGAGATATTTAATCAATGATCAATCGATTAAAATGGGACACCCTGTATAGTAATTCAGAGTAAATTATTTAAGCACTAAAGATCTAGCTTTAACCGTTATGGCCATTACTTCTATTTCTTATTATTGAATTTTCAAATGTACGGTCCAATAAGATTCTACTGTTCTTATTGTTTATATTGCGTTGCTTGAAAGAAAAACGTTTTCATACACTGATTATTGCGATGAATATTACTAAGGCCTCGCTAGTATAAAGGCAAGAACGCTTGTACGGAATACATAAGATCCAGGTTCTCTCGGCCAAGGAAACATTTTTTGCAATATAAATTTACAGTTTTTCAGCATATTAACATTTTTCTAATAGGATGCCTGAGCATCAAATTATTAAAATTACTTGTCAATTCGTGATATTATTACAGTAGTTTAAGGAGATTTGATGAAATATAAGACAAGTCTATATAATATACATGTAATACAAAAGTTAATAATATCAATAATATCTAGAAAAAATTTCATTGATTTTTATCATTTTGATGATATTTAATTATAAATTTATAGAATTTTACATTACAAGTTGAAAATATAATCTTATTCTGTAATTATTCTCTTTTAAATTGAGAAACTTGCGTATAAGATAGCAATTTAAAAATCATTATAATTATAAAAACACTTAAGTTTTGTTCTCGTACAGTTTCAATTATACTGACCATATAATTTACAAGAAATTTATATTCTTTAATGAAAAAAGCTAGAATATATGTTAAATGGATGATGCGTACATCAGCATCTTACAACTTTTATTTTGTCATTTTGAAAATATTTAGTGACATAAAATTAACAATAATTATGGCATAAGATATTGTTACTAATATTTTTATTCCATTATTTTAATTGTTTTACATATTATTATGAATAAACTGTCTATTGACTAGAAAGTAATGCGAGAACCTCCTTAATTGCGCTTATAAACCCGAAAAACCAATTCGGCGCGCAGTTTGAATGAAAAAACAAATAGTGTATATACATGTAAATATATAGTATATGTAGTAATTCAGATTGAATTATTTAAGCATTAAAGATTTAGCTTTGACCATTATGGCCATTACTTCTATTTCTTATTGTTGAATTTTCAAATGTATGGTCCAGTAAGATTCTTATTGTTCTTATTGTGTACATATTCTATTTTTGAAAAAAAAAAAGGCAATTATATCATTGGTGAACAATGTTTCAGAATCTGTTTTTTTTTGCAATACGATTTTTAATGAAGTTATGAGCAATCAAAGGCAGAATGCTCCTTTTTCCTTAACTCGCGAATAACTCAAGAACAAAAATTGTAGGAACATTTTTAAAAAACGATTTTGTAAGGAAAATTTCAAGTTTTTATGATGAATAGTCGTAAATTTTTTTGGCACATGATAAACCTACAAAATAAGAATAGAAATTTCCTTTCACTTTCAGCTCGTTTTCTATATGTAAAATTACCAAATTCACATGAACCTAAAAAGTACAATAACCTTTTGAAAGTAGAGATTTCAAGCTTTAAAACCTTTTTTCTAAATTTAAATTTTGCTCATTTTTGACGAAGATATTATATAATTTTGAACTAACAAAATATCATAGAACTTTTCCTTCAATCCTGTATGTAAGGAATTTAAATAAAGATAGTGATCATTAGATAGATACTAAATAATTATTATGAAAGTAAATTTTTAATTTGAAAAATTTGAATACGTTAAAATCAATATGTTTTTAATTTTAACTGATTAAAATTAAAAATTAACTGATTTAAAATTAACTAAGTTAAATTAAAAGTTAAATGCTTATTAACTTTTTAACTTTATTTCTTAACTTTTAATTTATTAGTCATTACCAAACCTTGGTCTTTTAAAGAATTTATATTGAGACTGTGTAAATATTGATGGAAATTAAAATTTTCTTAGCATCTATATGTAATATTTTTCCTTTTATTTCAACCATTGATTAACAGTGGCATGATTTAGATGTATTAGTTTATAAAAAGCATTTTTCATGATTCTTTCACCGTGCATTAATTTTATTGACTGAGAAATTTTGGTATCTGACAGTCATGAAGAAAGAATCACAGGACTTATGAATTCTGTGCAATTGGAGAAACCATGATTGTCGTGATTGATTTTTGAGAATTAGCTCTTCACACGAAGCTATTATAATGTAGAAGAGAAGAAATCATTGTATAATCAATAAGAATTTAATTTTGAATTCAGCAGTGATAAAACAGAATGAAAACGCGAGCTCTTTTATAACATGTTATATTAAATTACAATACATGATAGGAGATCGAAATGTTTATATATTTGTTATATTGTACTAAATAATTATTTTATAAAGATTGTTTGTCACATTGAGAACTAGTGGAGGCTTTCATGCTCCTTTTATTAAATTGTTTATTTCATGGTTTAAAGAGTATATGTAAATTAGATTCAAAATAATATATGCAAACTTGTATAATATAAATAACATTTTTATTTTAGATTGCGAAAAATTGATTAGACACATGTTGGTGGTAGAACCAGAGCGACGTTTAAGTATTTCTCAAATCTTAGCGCATTCATGGATGAGTGAAGATGGCGTAATAGAATTAGAACCTGGAGGGTATGTAATATGATATGAATTATATATTTTAATAATATAAACAATAATTTTCAAAATAAAAGCAATAATTTGAACATAATTACGTTAAAAATTTGGTCAACTATTGAATTTTATGATTGAAGAGTTGTCTCACGACTATATAATTATTATATTTAATATATTATGCTAATACATAACCTTTCATTTAGTATTAGTGATAAATGATTGCATAAACGATTATTTATTTAAAAATTGTTTAATTATATAAGCAAGATTAATAATACAATACAATAATACAATACAATTAAATTTATTTTTAAATAATTTATTATGATTTTATTATTATTATATTTTTATTTTATGAACAGAATCTTTAAAATATCTTTATTATTATCTATCATATAATTCAGTGAACTGCATAACATTTACTTATTTAATCGTATTTATTAATTTAATCATATTTATAAATATTTCTATGAACGGTAACGATAAATGATAAAATAACTGATTTGTTTATTAACAATAATCGTGTATGTTTATAATTTTTTATATTTATTTAAATTTTTTGATCATATGAAAGCTTCAAATATGGTCTAAATTTGTTAATAGGAGCCACGAAGATAATTTATTTATTGAATTATTCAGTTACTTAGATACGAATATTCAAATTATCTAAAAGGTTCAGATCTCATATTTGAAAAATTAAATCTACCTAGCAATGAGTCTTCGCGAATCTTATGTAAAAATGAATTCTAGTCGAATTGGCTGAAATTTTACTATAATGTACTTCATGATATTCTTATTAAAAGTCCTCATAGGCAGGAGGTCCAAAAATGAACAGTTTTCGAGATATTGGAAATCAAATGTTGGAATTTAGCCATTTTTCCAATATTTGACAATATCTCAATATCTCAAAAACTATCCATTTTTGGATCTTGTGTCCATGAGAATTTTTGATCAGGACATTATGATCTACATTATAGTAAAATTTCAGCTAATTCGAATCTAATTTACATAAGATTTGCGGGGCCTTTGTCTGAACCTTTCAGATAATTTGAATATTCGTATCTAAGTAACTAGATAATTCAATAAATGAATTATATTCGTGACTCCTATTAACAAATTTAGACCGTATTTGAAGCTTTCATATGATCAAAAAATTTAAATAAATATAAAAAATTATAAACATACACGATTATTGTTAATAAATAAATCAATTATTTTATCATTTATTGTTATCGTTATTCATAGAAATATTTATAAATATGATTAAATTAATAAAAAATAAATACAATTAAACAAGTAAATATTATGATAATTTAGATCCAAATCCAAATATGATAATTTAGATCCTATCTGTTACAAGAAATAGAATAAAAATCAGATTGTTAAATTAACGAGAATTTAATTACTTTTTATGTTTTGCTAACTTTGAAAATGCGTTTTCTATATCAGAAAATATTACAATTAAAAAGAATCTATTATCTGAGCATATTAATTAATAATATTAGATAATAATTTCCAGTTAAAAATAGCGTAAATATGTCGATGAAGGGAGCACACCCCAATGACCTTGACTTTGAAATGTTATCAATATCATGACCCTGAGTGTCCTTCAACAAGTTTTAGCCGTCGCTTGTTATTCGTTAAAAAGTTATTAACAAAAAAGTTTAAAAAATGACGTCTTATTTCTGCCACATACAATATTAAAAACTGTCTTATATCCTTCCTTACATACGTAATGGCTTTTCACGCGAAGCGAAATCCATCCCCCACTCCCTCTCTGCCTAGGGGCGCACGACTTTCCATACAAAGCGTGGTCCACTTCATAATGTAAGAAGACAAGGTGTCACTCCTGAAGTTGCGCAGTGGTTCAAAGTAGCATCTGTTCTTCGACCAATCAGAGTTCGCCCCAAAATGCTAACATGGCTTCTTCCATACATACATGCTGCGTAACTATCAAAGAATAGGTTGGTGAGGCCAATTAAAATTGAAAAAAAAAAAGAAAGAATAGATTGGGTCATATTAGTAGTATTTGCTTTAGTATAGTAGTTATTGCTTATTTAGTTCACAGAAATGTCTGTTGTGTAAAATATTGTATTAATCGCATGTTTTACAAGAAAACAAAAAATGTTAAATTTTTTCGATTTCCTAAGGAAATTATTCATCGGCAATGGTTTTAAGCCAGTCGAAGTATAGAAATAGATATAAAAGTTGATGCGGGTAAAGTTGATATAATTAATTAATCATTTGTTAGTTTGCAATATGTACATATACACTACGGAAAATGAATTTTTAAACATAATTAAAAGCGCTTTAGATTACAAACTTTGAACGTCAAAATACTTTTTTAATTTTGTGTTGAATAATATAGAATAATGTACACATGTATTATACACACATTATATGTAATATAGAATAATATAGAATAATATACATATTACATATTAACATACAGTGATGGTCATGAAAATAGAGCCATGTATATAACAATTTATAAAATAGTTATTTTACCCATCTATCTTCACTTGCTGGTATAATGTTATTTATTGTATAGTAGCAACAATTCATATCAACTAAAAAACATAATTTATGACATATATAACTCCGCGAACAGAGTAAAAAGCCTTGAGGAATTGTTAATCATAATCGATTATTCTTCTCACACTCAATTTTTATTCAATTTCTTAAGGCTTAAGACTTAATATCGCAATATATACAGTAGTGCAACTCGCTGTTGACACCTTTGATGTCAACGTGCCCAAAATTCAACTGTTCATGTGCGAGTTAAGGAGGTAACTAATTATGGACCTGCTTTTCGCAGCTGCTTTCTGCACTAAACTACCCTAAAACTTTCTATCTCGCATTCACTAAGCGTCAAAATTATATTTATTTCATTTTAAGTACAATAAACGTTTTATGTATTATACATTATAGTAGAGCAAAACATTACAGTCTACAAAATAGTACATTATAGTCTACAAAAGAACAGTTCTTGGAGTCGATTGTGTATATTTTGAAATGATGTAAAAATTACAAAAATGAGCGGATTTATCAAGTATTGATCATTGTAATAATTATCACTTGGTCACTATTTACTTAACACTGAACACTGCTTTTCTGCCATTTTCTTTTTTGGATATTCTACAATGTGCTTTTTGTTTTCTGTTTCTTGCTTTTTGCTATTTTTTACATCTTGTATTTTTGCTTTTTATCTGGTTTTTTGTTTTATATCGCCCGAGATAAAAATTAATGAACTTTAGGAGAAACAGGAGATACGTAGCAAGAAATACATTGTTAATAAAACGGTTGCAAAGGAGGAAAAAGCAAAAGGTAAAAAGCAAGAAAATAGAAAACAAAAAGCATATTGTAAAATAGCCATAATATTGTAGAATAGCATCTTACATAACTGTGCATAACACACTGTTCGTACTTTTCCCTCCAATTCACTTCTATTACAAGATATCTGCTGGTTGAGCATTTAATGGCATTTAAAAAAGAAAGTATAGAGAAATAGAAAGAAATGCGACAGAAAATTAGTTACGTGATTGGTTACCTCCTTCGCGCATGTGCAATTCAATTTTGGGCACGCTGAAATCTGGGGAGTTGCGCTCTGTATATACTGTGTTTACTACTTTATTATGTTTGCGGAGTAACGCGTTACTTTTTAAAATAAGTAACTAGTAACGATAACGAGTTATTTTTAACAAAAAGTAACAAAAAGTAACACGTTATTTTTCTAAGGTAACGTTCCCAACTCGGTATATATTGATGTATTACATGGTTTTTAGAGCACTATTAATAGTCTTAGTACGGCGTTTGAATCTCGCGCAATATTTAAATATAAATTTGATTGATTGCTCTAGTATGCAATCACCATTATACGTAATAGTATGCGTTGTTTTTTGTTACATCGTGATCTACCCTATTTTCCTCCTAGGGACGTAATGGCTTTTTATGCAAGTAGATCTTGCTTCGTGTAGAAAGTCGAGCGCTCCTAAGCAGGAGGAGGTAGAGTGGACCTCTATTCGCGTGAAAAGTCGTACGCCTTTAGACAGGGAGGAGGAGGGAAGGATTTTGTTTTACATGGAATGTTGATAACCCCGTGGTAGAGGGAGAGGTGGGTTGGATCAGAAAGAATTAAGGAAAAGTGGAGCGAATTTAGCCGGAAGCCGCCATGTTTAGTGCACCGTTGAAGTGAGTAGGAAATGTGGTAGGAGTATGATGGAACTATTGTACCGCATTAATATTGTATGTATGATATATATGTACATATATACACATTTGGGAATCAATCAGAGAAGAGAATCACTATCTGCTCCATTCTTCCTTGATTCTCTCTCGGTTGGACCAGGGGGTCCAAGGTGCCATTGTTATGTATAGCTGAGTTACAGTTTATGGCGCTATCTAAAGAGAACTTGTTAAAAAGAGAGACAATTTCTTCGTCAAGTTTGATAAAAATACAAAAATTTATGGTCACCGCGGTCACTCACCCGATCTACTATCCTATCCAACGATGCTTTACCTATATGATCGCGTAGCCGAACTACTATGTCGTGAAGGTATTTTTTTTACTATCTGACCGGATAGCCGGATATCAGGTAATATCTAGGAATATTCGGTTAAAATTTGATATCATTAAATTAATTTTTCCTTATACAAATATTCTTCTACACATAAGTATGCATATTCATAATGCTATAATATCTTATACATTGTTGTAAAATTATAATCTTTTTCTATATAGGCTTTTTTTTTTGAAGACACTTTTTTAGAATCCGATCGAATATCCGGAAAATGTCAGATATCCGATGTTACATTCTGTCCGGATATTTGATATCCGGTATCCGGTAATTTTATGATCCGGTGCATTCGTAATATGAATATTTGGTTGTGTTCGCTTTGGCGCTTTAGCATGTGTTTCGCTTTGTGTCGTTTAATTCTTATTGTTTATTAAATATTGATGGAGGATAATTGATGTTCACAACATGTACTGTAAGCGCCAAAGCGAACGCAGATTAAGAATGTGGATATAAGAAAAGTGTGACATATATAATGCCATCTAGTGTCCTGGGGGAGAAGTTTTTAACCCATTGAGGGGCACATTTGTCTTCTAAACAACTTATGAATTCATAGATCATCTATGGGAACAAAAAATCGTAAATTTAGCCTAAAATAGTCGCCGTATTGGATCCGTCATTTTGAATTTTGTAATTTTAACGTTGAAATCGTAATCAGCGGCCCCAAAAACCCTCGTATATTCAGTTTCGTACAATTTGAATAAAAAAAAACCGTGAATTTAACCTAAAATAGTCGCCATATTAGATTCGCCATTTTGAATTTTGTAATTCTGACATCAGAATCGTAATCAGCGATCATTCATAGATGAAATTCATAGATGATCTATAATTTCTGAATAATTTATGATTTTAATAATTTAGAAGAAAAATGTGCCCCTCAAAGGGATAAAAGATCAATTATCCAAAATTATTCAAAATTTCAAAAATTTTTTTCGGAAAAACTAGTATGCAGAAAAAAATAAGTTTTTACATTAATTGTTTATAACAAAATTGCAAATAAATAATTTAATATAATTTTTTATGAAAGTTGCAACTTAGATCCAAAAGAGTCTAAAAAGTATTCATATGTGCATAAAAACTGCAAAATGGATCAGAAATATGGAAAAAACTAAGAACGAAAAGATGAGATGTATACATTTTATTGCTCCTTAAAGGGTTAACAGGAATCATGGGAATCGTAGTAATTGTTAGGAATCAGTTTATGGTTATGAACTCCCTGGTTGAACTTCGCTTAGCGTGAAAAGTCATTACATACGCAGGGGAAGATTGTGTGTATTTGCATAAATAAGACGTCATTTTTTTGGTGATAACTTTTTAACGAATAATGAGCGACAGCTAAAATCTGTTAGAAGTTACTCAGGGATTGGAAGTTATCAGGGTCATGACCTTCATAATTGTGATGTTCGGCGTAGTGATTTTAGTTACTGTAGATTGGCTAGTATAGCAGCGTGCGCCCGTTACTCTCCTCCTATCTTATTCGAAACTATTGACGAGAAACTGAGGGTTACTTTGTACATCCTTATCAATTAACAGTATTAATAAATATTAAATGGTATGTCCCGCATTGTCATTATTGCCCTGAGAACACATTTTGCAACGAGGATCAAGGTTTGAGTACCAATCACAAAGATTAAGTGAGAACCTTGTAACCAAGGCGGCTGTAAGGTAAGAAGTTAAAATGCCGGACGATTTAGATAAGCAGCAGCAATTGCAGAAAGTTCAGGAACAAATGATAGAACAGCAGCAAGTGCTAGATTATAGGCCAAGAGAGTAAGAATAATTTAGAGCGCAATTGCATCAAGAGCAAATGCAATTAATAGAATGATAAAAGCAGTTGTAGTAAGAAAAGAAAGGAACAGACTTAGCAGTGGTTTCTTCAAGGTTAGTTAGCATTCTCAATGGATCGAATAGAGCCGATAGTACCAAAAATTAACTTTTATTCGATTGGAGCATCATTATCGGAATTCTACATTAGTGAGGAACCTGTATCAGGAACGTCTTGGGCAATACTTCATGGCAAACCAAATTGCAGAAGTATGCAAGGTAGCAATATTAATTACTTTAGTGGAACAGAAAACCTACAAAATTTTAAAGGACCTCTGTGATCTGGTGTTGCCGGAATTCAAATTGTACGGATAGCTTTGTGAAATTTTAAAGAAATAATTTGTGATGTTGGTGTCACTTTGTATGGAAGGCTCGCTCGCCAAGGCGTGTAATAACGACGACTCTTTTTGTTATAACAATTTAAACTTTATTGTTGAGTCGAATTAAGATTTGTTCGAAGCGGGCGGTAGGCGATTATGTTCGTAATCCGATAATTGATGCGTTCGGTTAGATGCGTGCATAGATAACTCGCACTTGGTATGACGTTGAATAATTTCTCGCAGCTGTTAAATGCATATTGCGAGCAGCAACGAGACCGGCAAATCTCGTCGGAAACTCAGGTAATGCTCACGCACTGAATGCTCTCGCGATATGCGTATATCGGTAATGTTACGTGACAAAATACAGCGTTGATACACGCGATGAAACTTTGGTGTGGTTCGCACTCGATATTTGGGATAAGATTAAGCACGAATCTCGGTCAATGATCCGTATTGATCGGATTTGAGAAGCGAACTGAACTCTTTCGCACGCAGTGTGCGCGATAGTCAACTTTTCGAGTGTCGCGCAAGGAGGGTCGCGTGCCATCTGAGATAGATAGCATGATTAGAACAGGAGCGAGATATACTTATATTGTGAACGAAATGTTGGTCGCAGACATGATTGAACAGGGATGGCTCGGTGTTTATGAGCTGTTTACTTGCCATTCCCGAGAATATATTTAAATTTACGATAATTCCGGAACAGTTTGCATCGATCTTCAAAGAAAGAATAGAATTCTACGAATTGAAGCAAGCAGAAAAAGAATCCAGTTAATAAATGGTTCACTCGAATTTTAAAAGTAAAGCGAGTAATTGCAAATTTGATGTGCAACTTGATGGCATCATTAAAGACAGGTTCGTGGCCGGATTAAGGAAAGGGTCAATCTTGGTGATAGAGTTTGTTGAAGAAGACCATACAGCGACACTGCAGTTTATTTTGGAAGTAGCCAGAAAGAAAGAAGCAGCAGTGGCGACATCATTCAAGACTAATACGGTAGATTCATTCACAGTGTGAAGCAAGGAAAAACTAGACATACTCAACAAAAAGGAACAAGGCACGGTAAGAAGGAGGAAGCTAAGGCAATTGGATAGCATTAAGAGTTTAGAGATGAATTAAAGTGCATATATTGCGGAGGCACAAGATATATTTTTGCCAAGTGCAAATATAGAACACATAAGTATAAGGTTTGTAATAAGGAAGGTCATTTGGCCAAAATTTGTAAAAGTAATAAGAACGCAGTCGCTAATGCAAATTATTTAGTCAGAGTCGAAGAACGAAAATATGGAAATAATTGATAGGTATAATTTATGTAATATAGTTAATAGCGAAGAGCCCTTAATGATTAAAGTTGACATCGAAGGTCAATCAATTTGTATGGAATTAGATACGAGAGCGGGTAAATCTGTGCGAGTAATACCGGAAAAGATTATTAAAGAAAAATTCAATCATTGTAAATTAGAAAGTTCGATTAAAGATGTATATCGACGGAAGTGTCTTAGTAGTACCAGAAAGGCAAATTTCAGTCAAAATTAAATATCAAAATACGGTAATTTAGGTTTATTTGATAGTAATTAAAAAAGGAAGCAGATTGTTAATGGATAGAGACCTAATGAGATTTTTAAAATTGACATAACATTTTTGTATTCTATAAAAGAAAGCAATAGTCTTAAAGTCTTGTTACAAATGTATAAAGATTTATTTAACGAGGAGTTAGGTAAATATAAATTTGAAAAAATTGATCTTAAAGTAGCACGAGAAGCTCATCCAATTTTTGTCAAGCCACAAGGCTAATACTCTTAGCGTTTAAAGAAAAAGTAGGCAAGCAATTAGAAGATTTAGAAAAGAAAGGAATAATCGAATTAATGGATAATTCATTGTGGAGTACCTTTAGTTAGCCGAAAGATATGAAAAAGAACGGCAGTTTAAGGATTTGCGCAGATTATAAAGTAACAATTAATAAGTATCTTGATGACGTTAAACATCCTTTACCGAGAATTGAGGAATTATTTGCAGCGCTAAGCGGTGGAGAATTGTTGTGTACTAAATTAGATCTTACAGCAGCGTATAATCAGTTGGAGGTTACTGAGGAAATTAGTAAGCTACTTGCTTGGAATATTCATAAGGATATTTATTTGCTTAAGAGGTTACCCTTCGGAACCAAGCCAGCGTACACAATTTTTTAGAGGAAACTATGGAAAAGATTTTATTATATTAAAAATGTAATTAATTTTATAGATGACATTGTAGGTTAAAGGTACTAACAAAGAAGAGCATTTAAAAAATTTGGAAGAAGTATTTATTTAGGCGTCTTTCAGAAACAGGATTTAAGGTTAATTTAAAAAAAATCAATATTTTTCCAACTTGAGATTAAGTACTTGGGACATATCATAAACAAGGAAGGATTGCATAAGGATTCTGAAAAGGTAGCAGCCATGGCAGAAGCACCGAAGCCCGAAAGTGTAGCGGAAGTGAAGGCTTTTATTGGCATGGTCAATTATTATGGTAAATTTGTACAAAATTGTCATAGATGTTAGCACCCTTGTATGAGCTTCAGCGTAGTAAAGTATTTAAATGGACGCGACAGTGTGACGAACTATTTAAAAGTATTAAAAACGAATTGGCTTCAGAAAGAAATTTAATTCATTTTAATAAGGATTGGAAACTTGAACTAGTCTGCGATGCGTCAGAGGTGGATATTGGAGCTGTATTGTTGCATGTTTTGCCAGATAATACAAAAAGGCTTGTTGCATTTGTCTAGGATTCTTCACGAAGTAAAAAAGAACTACTCAGTTATACATTAAGAAATCCTAAAGATCAAAGACCTCCACTCAGTTCTGCAGGTGTATACAAAATAGCTTGTTCCTAGCGGGCAAGTATACATTGGAGAAACTAGGAAAATGGTCAACCTACGGATAAAAGAATCAACGCGATCAGGCTAAAACATGTCACGCAATCAGCATTATCAGAACACAACATTGAAACAAGACATCAAATACTGTTTGATAAAACAATCACAACAACCAACGTTACATCATACTTTACAAGAAAGTATAGAGAAGCCATAGAGATACAAAAACACCTTAATAATCTAAATAGAGATAATGTCTACAACAAAATAAAATATGGAAAACCATTCTCCCGGTTATTGAAGACTAACCGATTCCCTCCCCCCCACAATTCTTTTCTTCCCCCCCACTACTCCAACAAGTAGCGTAATATAAAAAAGGAACGACCCGGAGGAATAGCTCAGTATCAGGCTGCTCCTGATGAAGTGGACTGCAACGTTCACGAAACTATTTCTTGGCATTTCAAGAATGGATCTGGACACAGAGGAAACTCGCGAAACGCATAATCTATATAGAAGAGGAAATTTATTTAAAACAGAATAAAGAAGAGAACAAAGGAAAGGATTTGAAGATGTTAGAAGTTGTTAAAGAATCGAGGAGTGAAGATAAATATAGATATAGAGCGAGAAGAAGTAAAGACTGATTAGTGTAAGATCTAAAAGGAAGATTAAACAAGTTGAGAAATTTAATTTATAAATAAGAGTTAGGATATATAAATTATTTTAAGTATTTCCTTATTTTGTCGGGGAGGAAATGTGATGTTCAGCGTAGTGATTTTAGTTACTGTAAGTTGGCACTACTGGTATAGCCGTTGTTTTCCTCCTATCTTTTGTATTTTATTCGAAACTATCCGTTACTCTGTATACCTTCGTCAGTTAACAGTATTACTAAATATTAAGTGGTCCTGCATTGTCATTATTCCTCTGCGAATACCCACAATAACATACGTCAAGGTCATCGGAACGGGTTCTCTCCATCGGTATATTTACCAAAAATAAATCTAATATTAACTGTACTAAATTTGTATTCAACTTTTTAGCAGAAGATACATATATGTTAACAAACTTCACATGTACACATGCACGTATGCACGTATCCGTACTTTTCATGAAAAATAAAAATTTAGAAAAAATTTTTTACAATCTGAAAAGAATTTAAATGTGTATTTTTTTCAATACAATAATAATACAATAATAATTTGTTAATTGTATTGAAAAGAGAATGTTTATATTTAAGGATTTTGTTCTTATTATATTTTATCTTTTTTATTTTGCCTTTTTACATTTTCAGATGTAATCCTGATGTAAGCGTGCCACTACCATTAAATCAATTAGTAATAGAAAATATGTTAAGATTACCTGGACTTAGCGCAGATACGTTATTACAAGCCATTAAAGGAAATACTTTTGATCATGTATCAGCTATATACAATTTACTTGTTGATCGATTAGAACCAACAATGCCTAATTTACACAGTATTCAAAGTATTCCAGGTGATTATTTGCCAGATGGTGCACATCAATTAGAGAAGGTAATTATATTATTTTTTAAAAAGGGACAGATATTACTTATTTGTCTCCTTATTTGGTTTGCTCATCTTTATTTTTACAGGTATTCATTTGGTTCGCACAGTAAATTGTATAACTTAGAAGTACACTATTAAATTATTACACACAATTTTTATTTGTTTTATTTAATTGTGCTCTGTTTTGTCACTTCGTCGTTATTATATTATTAATATAAGTTTTTAATTAATTTTCTATTAAAGTATAATAGTTATGTGATGATTGTTTAACATTTCAGTTTAACATTTCCGATTTATGATTTAAGTCTACGGCACACGATGCTTCCTTTTCTGTGTGTTTGTTGCCGTGTTGGCAGTGCTGCAGGGTCTATTGCTAGTTCGAATTCAGATGGTATGAGTTTTTGTGCTGGCTGAGAAGCTGGAATTTGCTTGATAGAAGACACTCAGCAAAAGTATTCAAATAAGTAAACATAGAGTAAATAGTTATTATGGTAATGGTGGAATAAATAGTTATTGTGATAATGATGGAGTAAATAATTATTATCACAAAAGTGATGATTACATTGTTTTTAATTATTG
Source organism: Acromyrmex echinatior (assembly GCF_024713525.1). Lineage (NCBI taxonomy): Eukaryota > Metazoa > Arthropoda > Insecta > Hymenoptera > Formicidae > Acromyrmex > Acromyrmex echinatior. The sequence goes on from NC_141852.1 coordinate 757,433, forward strand.
CGAAGAGAATACTATGATCACATAACTTATGATTGCGTTCTAATTAATTCTCACGAGCCAGCACAAAATTATGTAAGAAAAATAACTCCTGGCCTATTATGAAAATTGAGAGATCAACTAGCAACGTAGCCTGTAAGCCACACAATTTCCAGTAGTTAGTAAGATAACCAACATAGTAGCATGCAAGAAGCAGTAGGAAAAAAAGCAGATTCATGTTTTAAATATTCTGCTAAATATTAAAGATGTTTGATGATTTTTTTATCTTTGGACATTAGATTTATGCTTTTTAGTTTGACAACGTTCCGTCTTTATTTATTTTGACAATATTATTTTGATTTTATAGATTTATTGTAAAATGAAATAGTTATTTTTTGTTAATTTGTTAGTATTTTATATTGAAGAGGAATATTCCAAATCAAGAGTCGAAACATTTGTAATTTTATTTTATTAATATACTTTTTACATATGACCACCTGTCGACTCCCATAGCTTTTCTTTTAATTTATGATTACAGATCTAATTTTAATGTATGTTACTTATTGATCATGTTATTATTTTAAGCGATAGTTTTGTTTTGATAGGTACTTTTAGTAAGATTTTTTTCAATTAAGACTATTATTTTAATTAAGTATATGATTGTTTTATCATTTTTAAGAATTTGAATAATGTCATCATTTATTTATATTTTTAGAGTTGAAAATAATTTTATACAAATTTTTTATCCTTATGTTTAATCGCGCTTATTTTAAATTAATTTTTAAGTAAAATTCCGTTTTGAGAATAAATCCAACTCAATAATATTATAAAAACAACATGCTAATAAGAGCCAAACGCGACTATTATTGAACAAATATTAATATTTGTTATTTCAGTATTACGTAGGTATCGCAAATATTGTGATCATATTTTTGGTCCTTTTCAGTACAAATTAATGAATTCAAAAGTAATGTTAAAATAAAGGGGTAAATAAAAGCGTAAGAAAGAAAAAAGCGCGGATTGAAAACGCATGAAAATATAAAAACTGCAAATCATAAAAAGTGCAAAGTAAAAAGTTACGCAAAAGATTGCAATCATATCGCAAGTATACACTTATGAAACACTGCAATAATAAACATTAATACATATTCGCGCATCAGCAATTGCTCAATAATTAATTTATTGCGAAAAATATTACTCCCTTGACCGGGAGTCGGACTCGGATCTTTTGCTTTCCGGGCGAGCGTCCTAAGCCTTTATATCACCGAGGCCTTAGCAATATTCTTCGCAATAATTGGCATATGAAGGAATAATGTCTATTTAGGTGACGTAAATAAATTAGTAACAATATATTATAGGACCGTATATCTGTGATAACAGAGAAACTGCAGAAATCAATACTTTAAACGATCTGGATCTTAAATATTTGTAAAATTAATTATTTATAGATTTTAATATGTCATTCAGCATTATTAAGATCGTTCGAAGATGTGAAAAAGCATCAATTGTTAAATTACTAGTCGTGACATTACTGTGGTAGTTTAGAGTTAGCGTTTTAAGACCGAAAAATCATTTCGTCGTGCATTTCAAAGGACTACATACGTAGTACATAAATTCACACAGAATCATACAAGCATTTAAGATCCAGCTAGACTTTAAGGCATTGATTTCTATAGTTTATGTTATACACACATATATGGTCTTATAAGATATTATATTATTTTTTATATAATTCAAGATCGAGTTATCGATTAAACCTATTAAGAACTTAATTGGTTCTGTCACTTTTAAGTTCCCATAAATTCAGAGTTCCCATATATTCGCAGTCATGCGGCCTGTATACACGACTATACACGAGCTGGTTTCGCCGCTCATGTGCATTTGATGTGAGATACTATTGTCTCTTGGGGTGCGTTCCACTTAACGCCTGCAATGCTCACAAACCCGTTCCACATAACGACCATGAATCATTGTGGTCGCGATCAAAACGTCATAAATGACGTCATTAATCGCGATCTCGTCAAGCTCATGTCGCTCATGATTCGGCGTGATAGTTTCGTCGTCTGTTTTTTGCGCGGGCATTTTGTTTTGTTCCCGGTGTTATATATTTTTTATATGAAAAGAGTCTCTTTATATGATCCGGAAAGAGGTAAACACTATTTCCCATTCGTCATTTGAACTCGAGTCTTCAGATTTATATTTTCTATAGTGCAGTACGATTACTTTAATGGTATCCTGTACACACAAAACTTGTTCCACTTAAGATTTCGCCCGCAGAGCCCGCAAGTTAGTGGAACAGCAAATATTGTGAATATGATTGCAGATTTTAAGTGGAACGCATTCTTAATAGATTCAAGTAATATACAGGGTGCCTAATAAAGACTGCGCTTAGAAGATAGATTTTTGAGATTATTTTGATACGAAAATTTTAACACCAAAATGCCAAGGCTATAATATGTAATTTTAAAATTATAAGCATTTAAAGTTAACGAATGATAAGTTCACTCGTTGAGGTGTGATATAACGCAAAATGTAAACTATATCTTAATACGTGATATCTTTAGACGTTATGATTCGCCAATTTTAAATGTTTACAATTAAAAAACTATTATAGCCTTGATATTTCATATTAAGATTTTTGTCTCAAAATAATTACAGGAATCTACCTTTAAGCGTTGTTACCAGTGTTGTATCCTGTATATGTTCCTTATTTGTTGCCTAAACATTTAATGAGATAAAATACGATTAAAAATACAAATGATATGCATTTATAGAAAAATAAAAATTTCCGAATTGTTCGTAATACTGACTATAAATTGTTTTACTTTCACAATTTACTGTGTAAATCAAGAATTTGTAAATTAAAAGAAGCTTATATACTTTATTTCTTTATGTTTAACTAATGTGTTAATAAATTGTTTGTATTATATAGTTATATGTTTTTGACAGTTTGGTGAAACTGAAGCGGAAACGGAAGAGAAAAGTGGTCTTTATTTGCCATCTGGAACATCTTATCATACAACAAGAAGACATACAGTTGGACCTGGTGATGCAGTGCATCAATCTCCTTCGTCATATCCTTATCATCATATGTCAGGCTATCAAACTTTACGGCCTCTTCCTGTTCTTCAGTGTAATATGGATCCTCAAGTTTTACCACATACCAATTTACCATTAAATCTTCCCTTAGTTCAACATCAACCACCACAAAATTTCCAAATAAAGGATCAACATTTATTGAAACCACCTCCTGTTATGGGTGCCAGTAAGTTTTATCTTGTTTTATGAAAGATATTTTTAAAATTTATTAGGTGTTGGAATTAATTCGTAGCGTTTTACAAGAGATGGGAAGTACTTTCATTAATGTATTTTTTAATGCTCATGTGAAATAAATAACATTCTTTTATTAAAAACGCTACGAATTAATTCCAACACCTAATATTTTTAAATTATTAAAATAATTAAATAATTAAAATTATATAAATAATTTATTTTTAAATTAATTAATAATTAATTTAAATTAATAAATTCTTTGTTTTATTAAATTAATTGATTAGTAATAAATATGTTACTGTACCTTTTTTGTCAGTATAACATTATATTCAGAATTAATTTCCATAAAATTATATTAGGTAAATACAGGGTGGGCCATCTATTGGTACGTTTTTAAAAATGCGATCAAATGAGCATACATTGATATTTTTTATTAATTTTTTTTTTGTTGTGAAGCTAAAAGTATCCGCGTCAAGAATGAAAAACGATTTCGTTCATGTGGCTCCCTCTACTGGCCTTACAGTATGCCATTCGGTCACCCCAATTATTAATGACATTTTGGACTACCTCGGCGCCAATTTCACTCAAAACAGTCGTAATATAATGTCATCCACTAACATCCCTTTCTCACGAACTTTCCTCACCAATTTGCGTATAGCTCCTTCGGTGGGTGCTCTATCACGACCCATATTTCTTTTCAAAATTCGTACAGTTTCGGCGACACAGCACTGACTTTGAAAATAAGTTTTTAAAATTTCAAAACGCTCTTCAAGAGAAAACATGTTGTTTCGTGCCGCGGACGGTATGACTAATAAACTGTCAAAATTTCGGGTCTGTAGCTCGTTCGGTGTTGCCATACGACGAAATTCAAAAACGTACCAATAGATGGCCCACCCTGTATTAATAATAACGGAAGCAGCTCCCTGAGTAACCTCCAACGGGTTTTAGCTGCCTTCATTAAAAAGTTAACTAAAAAAGTTTGAAAAATTACATTTTATTTCTGCTAAATATAATATTGAAAAATATCAGTAAATGACAATAATGTTAAATGAACACTGAATATCTATGTAGAATTATCTAACGATTCTAACGGATACAATTCGCTTATTATTTCAAAAAAACATTCAATATTTGTTTGTCAAAAGTATCCACCAAAACAAATGAACAATATAATCATGTGAAGTAGTACATTGAGTAGGGAGGGGAGGGGAATGAGAGTCGTGCGCCCCTGAAACAGGGGTGGAGGGGGAGGGTGAGAGTCGAAGATCAGTTGTGCGCTCCTTTGCAGGAGGATGAAAGGAGGGGGGGGGGGGAGTCGAAAGTGAAAGCCACCTAAAATTTGCTGGAAGTCTTTCAAAGTCATAACCTTAACGACATATGTCGAAGTCGTGGCATCCCCTGCAATGCACGACTATCAAACATATTTTGAAGTAGTTAATTTTCGTGTTATATAATTGAACTTTTTTTGTTAATAACTTCTTAACGAATAACGAGCGACGGCTAAGATTTGTTGGAGGTCATGATCTTGACAACATATATCAAGGTTAAGATTATCGGAGCTGCTTCCGTTATTATTAATATTAATCTTATATTATTTTGTGATTTATTTTCGCGTTATATGTATATGTGCGACTTATTTACTTGTGTTATTGACTTGTATTAAATATTTCTGTAAAATTAATTTACTATTGAATGATAATATAATATAAATACATATGCGAATATTTTTGTATAATGTTAGATTATGTTATAATATGAATTTAATGTGAGTATTTGAAATTTGTAAAGATAAATTTTTATATTCCATAGAGTCCTAGCGATTTGAATTAAAAATATTTTTTTGCATAAATTGTCGATTGATAATAAAAAATAACAAAGCAAGAAGTATATGCGCGTGTACGCACGCATGCACGCACAAACGCATATGTTGGAGAGACAGCGAGGGGGGGGGAGGGAGGGATGTGCGCGCGCGCGCACAACACAAGCACATATGCATAAACGGAATAAATAAAATTACGTAAAAAATTTATAACAAATGAATTAATTCGTTAAATACATACAAGATAAGTAGATAAAAAATATATACATAGTATTAAAATCTTAGGAAAAAATTGTAGGAAATGGTAGACATCGAAAGAAAAAACTTTTGTTGAGGAACTTATGTATTTAACGCCTTTTTGAGAAGATACACTGTATAATCGTTTTACAATATTGCACGTCTGACAATTCTAGTTCAAATTTTTGCTTTTTATTGTCCTTTTGAAAAACACTTAAATAACATGAACTATATTTGACAGACGTCACACGCAATTGAATGAGTAGACTTATTAAAAATCGGTTTTTCCTCTTCTCTCTCTCTCTCTCTCTCTCTCTCTCTGTTTTTTTCACTTTTATTTAATTCTTTCTATTTTCTCTTTCCCTCTCTGTATGCTAGTGTATATTATATTATGTTTTACGTTTGCGCATATATTTATATAGAAGCAAAACATTATTTATGTTAATTTTATATTTATTATATGAATTATCCCATTTTAATTTAGTTTAGGTAAATATCTTGTAATATATGGAATATATTATATACGGAAAACCGTTTTAGATGAAAATGGAATGGTTTCTACGGTTACGTATTTTGAAGACAAATAGAATAATGAGATGAATCAAATGATATAAAGAAAACATAATTTCTTAATTAAAAATTATTTATTTTGCTTATACATTTTTTTAACGCAATTGTGTGTTTTTCTTTACACTAATTGATTTATCTAATTATTCTGTTTATACAGTGTTAAAGCGTCCCCATTATAAAAAAATTAATAATTCATGAGATATTTATAAAAATATTTTATGTCAATAAAGTAAAAAAAATAAAGTAAAAAATATCTCATAAACTATTGGTTTGTTAATTCCTCAACTTAAGTACTTTTTTTTATGCAAAATAATTAGAGGAATCATATCATATATTATATAAAAAAAATCATGTAATTCTATATAAAAAAATGGCCTTAATATTTTTTTGGCGCCTTTACCGGAAAAAAACAACGTGACCAAAATATGTCTCCTTCGAATCTATTTCATTTTCTTCTGAAATATTTTTCTATATTATTCGAGATATTTGTTAAGGTACAGGGTCCATTATAAAAGTAATGCGCATTTTCTGGGAAAAATAGATTTATTGATCGTAGCGGTACAAATGCTCAAAATTCTTCAAAATACTCTCCTCCTGAATCAATACACTTGCGGAGACGTGTCTGCCACGCTTGGAAGGCACGCTGAAACTCCTCGACGGGAATGTCTCTTAGGAACATTGTAACATGCTTTTGGATGTTTTTCACGGACTCCCAATGCTTTCCTTTCAGCTCTCTCTTCAGACGGGGAAACAAAAAAAAGTCGCACGGAGCCAAGTCGGGACTGTAAGGGGGTTGGGGGACCACCGGGGTGTTGTTCCGGGCCAGGTAGTTGGCAACGATGAAGGCCGTGTGGCTGGGGGCATTGTCATGGTGGAGCTTGATCGCGTCTTTGATGTCAGCCCTCACGCGCGCGACCCGGCGTTTCAATCTCTTGAGCACCTCCAGGTAGAAGGCTGAGTTGACAGTTTCTCCCTGCGGTACAAACTCAAAATGGACGATTCCTCGTCAAAAAAGACAATGAGCATCGTTTTGATGCGAGACTTGCTCATTCGCTCCTCCCGGCCCTCCTCGAACGCCTTGTGCCACCTCCCGGACTGTGACCTTGAAATGCAGTCGTCCTTGAAGGCCTCTTGAAGCATCTGGAATGTTTCGGTTGCATTCTTTCCAAGTCGCACGCAAAACTTGATGGCGTATCGCTGTTCAAGCGAACGCTCCATCGCGCCGTGTTACAAAGTCGAAAAACACACTTCACGCGGAGGCACGTCTTTCCACTCAGACTGCTCGGAGCAAACTGGCGACCGGCTGCCTTGGAAGGGCAGACCCCCCCATCACATTTCCCGACTCATTTTACCCCGCTGCGATGGATATTCGCGTCACAATAAAGTCATGCGCATTACTTTCATAATGGACCCTGTATGTCAAAATGAGGCATTTTGTACATTAAAATTAACTTTATTTTACTAGATCAATTTTATATAAAAAATTTTGATTTATTTGCATTGATTAGTGTAAAAATGTATTATTACTTTACCATATATATTTACAGCTGGAGGTTTTGGTAGAAGAGCTTCAGATGGTGGAGCAAATCTTCATATATTTCATCAACAACATAGTAGTAACATTAACAATGATGAAGATAACGGCTGGAGTCAACCTGGTAGTAGGGAACAATTACAGTCAGTAAGTAAATAATTAAAAATTTTAATTATATTTCATTGACCTAAGCAATGGAAAGGAAATATTATAACATACAAGGTTTGGAAAGTAATGATAAATCTTTCTCATAAGAGCAGAATGGACTAAATTGAGAAGAAAAGTCCTTTACCATGTTGCAATTTTCGCAATAGTTAACAAGATATTAATTGTTAAAAGTTGCCGAAAATTGATCTTCATTAATTTTTTACTCAAATACTATTAACTTTACAAAAAAATTGCAAGAGGTGAAAATTGTTTGTTTTCTTCTCATAGAACTACGAATTTTTTATCAATTTTTTAGTACTGCATTTTCTAATTTTTATCAACCATCATGAGAAAATACGGTATTAAAAAATTCTGAAAAAATTCTAAAAAAACTCTTAGAGATCTATGAAAAGAAAATAAACAATTTTTGTCTCTTGCAGTTTTTTTCTGTAAAGTTGGTAGTATTTGAGTAAAAAATTATTGAAGACCACTTTTCGATAATTTTTAGCAATATATTGTGTATCTATTGCGAAAATTGTAAAAATGGCAGAGGACTTTTCTTCTCAGTTTAATCTATTCTACCCCTTTGCGAAAGATTTATCATTATTTTCCAAATACCCTGTATATAGAATAATGAAATAAAACTGCAACTAAATAATAAGGAAGAGACTATATATTAGGTGTAATAAAAAGAAATCCATTATTTTTCCAATAGATAGCTTTAGTAATCTGTATCACGCGTAGACGAGATACAGATTACTAAAGCCATCTATTGGAAAAATAATGGATTTCTTTTTACTACACTTAATATATACAGGGTAGGCCATTTTAATCTTTCCATACTGATAACTCGAAAAGGGTGCATTTCAGGGAAAAATGTTTCAGATAAAAGTTTTGTAACTTTGAGAGGGACATAAGACGGTATCATTGGTTTAACTTTGGGTGGCATTATCAAAGTCATTTTGAATTTTTTCAAATAATCATAATGCCTAATGAGAGCCGAACACTGGATGCACATGTGTGATAAATTTATTCCATGACTATTAAAGTACAAAGATAAACGTTTCAATCTTACTTCGGATCCTTCTCAATATCGCTAATTAAAATTAAATTAACTTAGAGATCTTAAATCATGCAAACATATTAAATAAAATGCAAACATGTATGTATCTTGCATTGTAGATGTCATAAGATTTTGTTGCCTAGGATATTTTCATAATAGATTTTTATAATAGACGAATTAAATGTCAAACCGCATAGATCATTACAATCCTTGAATTTGCCTTGTTATCAATATAATTACTAGATTAAATGATACAAGCACAAAGCTGTAGATCGTTCATAAAAATTATCAATTCTGTTGTTCGCTTACATATGACCCAATTTGAATTTTTTTAATGGAATCCTTAATTTTTCATTGCATATTCTTGTAGCTTGCCTCGAGAGCTTTTCAAAACACATATAATATATTAAACAATAAAATATTTTTTCATTAAGGCTCCTAACTAGTCGTGGCAGTCATGTTGGAATCGTGACGTCAGAAGTGAGGAATGACGTTAATTTATGCTGCAAGCCATTTGTAAAGACAATTTGTATAAATCTAAATGACGAGATTGCTTTAAAATAGCTGCAAAAATGGGCAGAAACTGTTCTTTTCTCCCTTAATAGTTAATGAATGGTTGTAAAAGGCAGATAAAGTGAGCCTAATTTCGGGCAGAAACATACAGTTTGAATAGTTGTTGAAATGAATGAAATATATACGCTTTTACGTATAAAATTCCAGGATAATTATATTTCTGTCCATTTTTATGATATTCATTAGTACGAGACACGTCACATTTAAGCAAATAATAACGAAATGGCTTGCAGCATAAATTTCGTCGTCAAAACGTCACTTTTCCATATCTATAAGTTCAGTCATTTATCGCGGCGAGGTACTCGCATAACACACACATAAGCACGAGCTCATATACATGTGCTCGCTTTTGGCGTGCCGAGAGCACATGGGCTCATGCTTGTGTGTGAAGTTATCGATTTCGCCACATTTTGCCAGGCCGCCGATTGATTTTGAATCGCTGACTAGTCAGGGGCCTTAAGTGCTTTGTGAATTATACAGCTTGAAAGATAGCATTGCAAGGCATTAGCATTACTCAAGGTGTCCGACCAATGGCTAAAAGCTTTTGAATATTGTTCAGGATCATGACCTGGATAATATTTGTCAAGATCAAGGTCATTGAAGATTGTACCTCTTATTTTCATTTTTGCACTAAAAATCCATTTTTACGTAAAAATGAAAATAAGAAGGACAACTTCTATGACTTTGATCTTGATAAATGCTATCCAGATCGTGATGCTGAACAACATTTAAGAGATTTTAGCCATCGAACACCTTGGATAACACCTTGTTAATGCCGGCGGTGCCGTAACTTTCAAGCTTTATAACTCGCAAAGCACTTAATAAAAAAATATTTTTTTATAGTATTTTGAAAAACTCTCAAGGTAAAGTATAAGATGCAATGAAAAATTAGGGATCCTATTTAAAAAATTCAAAGTGACCTTGCCCTGACAATGCCACCCAAGATTAAACCAATAATATGACCTTATATCCTCTTCGAAGTCACAAAACTTTTGTCTGTATAAATATTTTTCCCCAAAATGCACCTTTTTCAAATTATCAACCTGAAAAGATTAGAATGGCCCTTTGTACATGCACACGCATGCGCGCGCGCGCACGCGCACGCACGCACGCACGCACTCACTCACGCACGCACGCACGCACGCACGCACGCACGCACGCACGCACGCACGCACGCACGCACGCACGCACGCACGCACGCACGCACGCACGCACGCACGCACGCACGCACGCACGCACGCACGCACGCACGCACGCACGCACGCACGCACGCACGCACGCACGCACGCACGCACGCACGCACGCACACGCACGCACGCACATACACACGCGCGCACGCACGCACGCACGCACGCACGCACGCGCACACGCACGCACGCACGCACATGCACACACGCGCGCGCGCGCACACACACACACATCCTAACCCACACTCACATCTTAACCTACACCCACACTTATACCCACACCTACTAACTCACCCATCCACCCATCGCAATTTTAATCCTTAATTTTTAACTTTGTGTTTAAATGAACCAAAATTCCGTTTAAATGATAGTTTTTAAATGCTATTTGCTGCGATTGCTATTTAAAGTTGTTCAATGCGTAAAATGTACCTCTATTATATTGTATCAAACTTTATTTATCTATAAATTTATCTATAAATTTTTCCCAGTAAGCGAGAAACATTTTGAAACATTCCAAAAACGTTGCCATTATAACAATATTGTAACATTGCTGCAATGCTGCTGGAATGTTTCAGAATGTTTTTTTCTTATTAGATTATATATGTAAGATTCTTTAATGCACATAATACATCGGACCAAAGGAAGTCCATTTGTATTTCGTTACGGCGGTCAATGGATATTAAATATTTGAGCTACAATAATAGGTGATTAATTTATTGGATCATACATTGGATCGGTCAGAATAAAAGGAGATACTTATATTAACTTTTTAACAGAAAATTTATCATAACAGTAAATTTATACATATTTGAAGATTTTTCATTATATATCCGATTAACATGATGAAGTACCACCTCATAGCAGTAGGCTTGCGAGACATTATCCCAACATAAAAGTTCCTAATTCTTAAATTGATAGGTTTATTATATAGTCAATGATTTGATTCTACTCGGATGAATTTAATTCTATTTTCTATGAAGATGTTTAAGAAGTGTCTCTCAAAAACTGAAAACTCTACAAGGTTTAGAAGAACACTTTTGCTATGCAATTACAATTATTAAGATAAAAGACAACCATGCATTCTGTAGTTACTGATTACAGGGTGCATCACTGACATGATTCAAATGGGATGAAGTTAAAATCTTAAACAGTAATAAGAATTTTATTGGACTCTACATTTGAAAATTCAACAATAAGAAATAGAAGTACAATGACCGTTACGGCCATTACTTCTACTTTTTATTGTTAAATTGTGAAATTTTAAATATTGAGGAAAATTACACAAAACGCTTGATTACAGAAATGATCTACATTAAACGGCAAAAAACAGTATTAATTTAAATACACTGGATTATTTAATTAAGCATATCAATATTATCTAGATAGTTTATCATTGATTTATATAATTTTGATTTTGATCGTTTTGTCTTTAATTTTAAGCTGCCTTTATTTTATTGTTATTCGCTGACATGTAACCGTCAGATTGAAATCCTCTTTATCGGCCATTATTATTTTTATATTTGAAGTTAAACATGTGAAATGCAATTTTTACAACATTCTTTACTGAATACACATTCTCCCTCGCTACCTCAGGTTAATTATTCTATTTAATTTTTATCTTATTATAATACAATTCGTTATTTACTTAATATTATATTATTGTAAGGGTTAGATTGAGAATAAACAACCATCCAACTTTCTAACTAGTCGTAAGATAAAGACTTCTCCGCCAGGAGTGTGTAGTTTTAACTATAGGACAGCGTGTTGACGGAAGGATGTAGTTCGCAAAAAATTCTTTTGTAATAAATAAGTCCTATTCAGTTAATAAATTTTAAATCTCTTTTAAAATTAAAAAATGATACGTTCAGACTTTATACGTAATGAAACTTATGTAACTTATGTAATACAATTTTTACTAAGATGGAAGAAATAACCTAATTCGCGTTGTTTATAATTTATATACAGGGTGTTCAAAAAAGGGATCCCGTATTTACTCGGGAGGATGCCTTTTTCAAAGAAATGTTTCAGACAAAAGTTGTGAGTATAAAAAGATCTATGTACAGATTTTATTAATTTGACCTTGGGCGTTGCCAAGATCAAGTCAAGATCAAATCGATTTTTTTAAGTAGAACATCCTATTTTTGATGCCAGAATCTAATCGGAGCGCTCTGACGGACGTATACTCAAAATCATATATCTCCGTGAAAATACAGCGGATTAACTTAAAATTTTCAGGCAATATTTCTAACATTATACTTTAAGAAAATGTGATTTTTTAAAAATCAATTTTTTGAAATTTCTAACTGACAATGAGTATACCCCCTTAATATAGCATATATACATATACATATACGCTATTTGGGCAATTTTATATACTTTTTAATTGTTTCATTTAAACGGAATTTTGACAAAAAGTTACTTTATTTGATACCAAGAATCTCTTAATACATCTGCATGAGATTATTTTGGAAAACTCTCTGCGTTATATTATTTTGTATTAGCCTTTGTCTACTATTAAATCATGTTATGTAAAGTATATTCTATATTAGCATACAAGTTCAAAATTTTTAATTAAAGTACGCAAATAGTTACAGAGTGGTAGTTCAGGATTAGTACCATGTGCTCAATCATTAAATGTTGCTGTCAGTACTGCGACTGGAGACGGGAGTAATAACAACAGTGGTAATAATAGTGGAAGTAGTGATAGAAGAAGAAGAAGTGGCCTTAGCACTGTTATGCAGCGACCAGGTATGATGTAGTTAAAAATTGAATAATGTGTTGAGTTTTTACTTTTCGACAATTATATATAATTATGATTGTATGGCTTGTAGTATTCTTTAATATGTATTCTTTATACGTTGTTCAAAATTAGCACTATGTCCCAAGTTGTGCTTTTTCTGTTATTATTCATTGTTTCTGTTATCTATTTTTCTTTATAAATGCTTTTATTGCATATCAGAGTTGCTGAGAAAATATGTGATAGCATATTGAAACAGTAGATAATAATACAGTTATTCTGAATGATTGATAATATTTATGATTGATTATATTACTTAGATAACACGCAACGTCTATGAATGTTCTATAAATATTTTTAGAACATTTTATGAACGTCTTATAAATTTTGTGCTATATTGATAATTATAATTAGAAGTAGTAATATCGTACACTTTGCAAAAAAATTCTTTATTTAAATATACGATAAAATTATTATAAAAAATTGAAAAAATCTTGTGTCATTTTGTATTTAATATATACAAAATAATATTATGTAAGTAAAAAAGATTTACTATTGAAACAATATTATATATAATTTTATATTATTTAAAACTGTGTTTCTTGTATTGTTTTGAACATATTATTTATAGAAGTACGAAGTAAGGATGTGAAAAAATTGTGCTAATTAAGAAAATATAAAATTAAATATAAACATATACAAAATTCAATTCTTTTACTTCATTATTTGATATACACCAAGGTATGATTTCTTAAAAAATTTAAAAATATATACGCCAAATATATATAATAAAAAGAATATCTAATGTTATTAAAGATAAAAAACTATTTTTTTTTACTTTAGAACAAAATAAAAAACATGTTCCTTACAGTAAAAAAACTGTTTTTAACCGAAATGATATAGAATTCATGAAAAATGTATGTAAGTGTAGAAAAGAATACAAAATTTATTATTTCCTTGATATTTATTGTTAAAATGCTTTATATCTACATCATTTCGACATTATTTAATATTTTTTCTTTTTAAATTTTGTATATGCATATATATAAGGCAGAAAAACATTCTTGCATTGTTGTAGTGCTAATGAGTTGATATTCCTTACCGACAATGGTTTAAGTACACTACCACTTATAATTATGAACGATAGGTATTTTATTTTTCGATTTTAAAAATTAAATAAATGATGGCCCATACTGTTGACACAGATATAATATTTCATTAGCATAATTGTTTTATATTGATTGTAATCATAAATTATAATTACTGAAGCAATATTATATTGATTCAAGAAAATAGTTGGACATTATTTCACTAATTAGTATTTTAAAATATAACGTACACACACACACACACACACACACACACACACACACACACACACACACACAGTACGTATGCGCGCGTATGTATACAGGGTGTTCAAAAAGTTCCGGACTTCTTAAATATCTTAAAAAGTAAATATTTCTAAGAAAAATGTTTCATACAAAAGTTATCTTGTTGTGAAAGTAATCTATTTACTGATCTTATCAGTTTGACCTTGGATAGCGCCCCTAAGGTCAGATCAAGGTCAAATCGATTTTTTTTAACGATTCTATTTTTGTTTTCAGAATTTAATAGCTTGTATCAGGAGCTTTTCAAAACATTATAATAAAGTCTCTTTTTAATCAGTACTTTCCAAATTATGAGATTTAAAAGTTACAGAACCGTCGGCTTCAGCATTAAGGTGTATCATTATCCGATTGGATTTATGAGTCATGTGCGCGCATGTATTTGTGTCTATCTTTTTCCTTCCCCTTCCTTCTCCTTTCCTTCTTTCTCTTTTCCTCCCGCTTCTTTCCAGGCTGGAAACTACATATGCTAGAGATCTCACCTATTAAGTTCATTCTTTCTGTGACTTATAATTGAGGAGGTGTTCGTATACTTTTTTGTGATACTCCATTCTAAAATTATTTATCGTCGTATAGTTATTTTTGTTTATGAAGTATTTATTTAAAATATTTTATAATGCTTACTGAATACGAGCGTATATCCTTTTTAATGATGCGTCGTGATGAACTTTTTATATGATATATAGTTTAAGAATAAAATTTTTTTCATTTTATATTTGTTTATCTGCTCATATCTTACTCTGACATATCAATTTCGCATAATTAATAAGTGGTGATAAGTTAAAAAAAATATGCTTTCTGTTCAGGTCGAAGTTCCCGGTGGGGTCTGGCGGAGAAAGTAATTAAAAACAGATGACGAGAATTTAAGATTAAAGGAATGATAAATATTCAAACGAATGACAATCGATTTATAAGCTCCTGTTTTGACGCATTGTCTTTATTTCTAAAAGATTTATTGAAAAGTCTGTCACTTGTGCGTAAGATCTCCTATGATCATCTTCATCCAATATTAAAAAGGATATATGCTCCTGTTCAGTAAGCATTATAAAGTATTTTAAATAAATATTTTATAAACAAAGATAACTGTATGGCGATAAGTAACGGAGTATCACGAAGAAGTATACAAGCACCTTAGATAATGCTAATGCCGGTGTAAAATTCATGTCTCATAATTTGAAAAGTATTGATTAAAAAGAGACTTTATATACAAACATACATTTTCATATATATGTTTTGAAAAACTGTTGACGTCAACTATTAGATTTTGAAATAAAAAATAAGGTATTTTATTTAAAAAAATCAATTCGTCTTTAGCCTGACCTTGATGGTCACCTAAGAATTGATCAGTAAATAGATCATTTTAAATTATATATAACTTTTGTATGAAACATTTTTCTCAGAAATGCTTACTTTTCAAAATATTTAAGGAGTCCCTGTAGTAAGTTAAAGGTCCGAGACTTTTTTAACACCCTGAGTAAAAAAATTCGAAAGCCAAAGTAAAAAAACTACTTTTTTCTGAGTTTTCTATTCAAAGTTTTTATTCTATTTTTTTTTTTGTTATTTTCGTCTCTAAATATTACATTTTTCATAAAATCCAAAATATTTAATTTTGCACGCACATACGCATACACAAAATAAATGGTTTAAATATAATTACTCAAAAATTAACTGTCTAAAGACGGATATGAAATCAATTCAATTATTTAAGTATTTTATTAAAAAAAAATCTTGAAGAAACTCATCTGTAAAAGACTTACTGATTTTAAGGAACATAAAACGGGGATTAAAAGTGATTGAAGTGCATCAAAATGCATTAAAAAGCTATTGTTATATCTTTGGGAATTAATTTTTGAATCAATTGGAGAAACGAATGATGAGTAAGGAGAGAAGGACATTTCGAATATGAGTCGAACGCACTTTTTGTTGCTCCGAAATTTTCTTTTGAGTCAACGTCCCGTGCCAGCGAGCAATGGAATGTCAATCCAAATTTCGAGTTAAGGATTTTAATCCTTATAATTCGGGACTGGACCACGTGTGGTTTCGGAAAGGCAAGGAAGTCGGGAAGTATGAGGTTTAAGTACGAGTTCAGGTTTTAAATAAAATGAGAGTGAAGTGTGAGTTAACTAATGTTTATGACTTGTTAACAATCTATTGTTATTATGTGAATATTTACAAAGTAGAGTGAGTTTTACGCAATTGGTTAATTAGCATCTAAGGCATCAAACATCTATCATTTTCAAATAATTGAGACAATTACTTTAAATACGAAGCGCCACTATGGTCTGAATGTTAAGATGTTGAACTATTATATATGTTCATTTAGCTTAGGACGCTCGCACGCAATGCAAGAGATCCGGGTTCGACTCCCGGCTAAGGCAACATTTTTCACAATAAGTTTATTACAGTTTTTTAAGATTAAATTTGGGAAATTTGGGGGGATTATTAATATTTCAGATTGATTCCGACAATCATATCGGCACGCACAATTATAATTGCTGAAATTAATTCATTTAAATGAATATAAATATAGTTCAACATATTAACATTCAGACTGTAGTGGCGCTTCATATTTAAAATATATCTAACATAAACGGTCTTATTTCCAATTTTATAATTGAGATAAATTCGGAATTGTAAAAACTATATATGAAAAGTAATACATTATATAAAAGGGCGAATTAGAGTGATAATACTACTTTGTAAGAATGCGTAACAACTAATGATTATGAATATCATCAACGTTTACCGTGTAAAAAAAAATTAATATAAGATCAAAGCAAAAAAATATACATAAGAATATATAAATAAGAAAAAATATCACTATTTGAGAATTCATAAAAAAAGGATTAATTTACTACCTATAAGAAGTAACTTAAAAGAGAGTGATAATACAAATTACAAATCAACAATAATAAGAAGAAACATCATTAAAACTAATTTACAAGAGTACGCGAAGTTTATACATCTTGTAACTGTAAGAGATTAATCTACGAGCATGAGCAAAAATGAGAAGATGCGTCTGAGGGTTGAGTGTTTCAGTCCATTTTATGCAATGCCAAGTGCTAATGACATTGATTTTATAACCGTTTTTGAACAGTTAATTAAACACAATGATACAATAAACTCATTGCTGATTTTTATCAGTAGAGTAACTTGACATAAATGTTATTTGAATAATCTGTACCAAAAAATATAGATTAAAGATAATTATAATGGAAGAACAAAAAAAGGACAAAAATGCAAAAGCCGTTTCACTTGTCTAGACATTTCATAAAGATTTTCTTATAAAGATTTTGAGATTAAAGTTTGTATTGCCATCTTTATAAAGGGTGTTTTTTTAAGCCCGATAGAACTTGAAATTGTAAAAAATAAAACAAAAAATTAAATTAAACAGCCGCAGTGGCCATATGCCCGAAATCATTTTCAAATGTTAATGCCACGCATTGATCTTTCGACTAAAAAAAATTTTTTGATTATAATTTAATTTTTGTGTTAGTTTTTACAATTTTAAGTTCTATCGGGCTTAAAAAAATCTATCGGACTTAAAAAAATACCCTTTAGAGATTAAGAGAAGTCGTATATTTCTTTTTAATTTTTTATCCATTTTAATATATGTGCGTGCGTACGTGTTCTCAAAAATTATGATCATGCAATAATAGCGTAAATTGATTTTAATTTTGTTATTATATCCAGATTCTTAGTTATATTTAAATCGTTTATTACGAAAATAAATATTTTTGGGTTTTAAGATGACAGTGATATTTAGTCTTTTATATATTTAGCATGTGTTTTCTCTTTCTTAAAAAACATTTATTCTAAAATAATATAACAAATATATGTATGCACTCTTAGCATTTTAAGACCACTTATTCAACTTTTAACCCTTATTTATACTCATTTTTGTTCCTCATCTACCCTCGTGAGATCATTCGCGTTTCATGCTTTTATTAAAGATATAAAAAGGTTATATTGTAATGAAATGATTTTGAATCACAATTTTATTTACACACAATTAGTTTTAATCTTTTAGTAAACGATTAAAGAGTGAAATGGCAATAACAATTGGTGAAGCTATGTAATTTTGATAAATATGTGAACAAAGTCAAATGCAAGGTAATTTTTCAAAAATCCATACTATCTTAAAAATATATAATTATATATAACAAACGTGGTTTATAAATAAAAAATTAACAAAAAGAAGAGCATAAAACCACAGTACAAGATATTCTTTGTGATATTTAATATATAATTACGTTAATAAATAATTTAGATGTTTCGGCCAATTCAGTAGCTTACAAGAGGAAAGAATGCGTTGTATTTATATTAATGATCGCTGAATTTAATGTTAGATTTATGTAAATTCTGTGTTTTATGAATATTTGTAATTTTGAAGATGGCTAGATTGTGGCCGAAACGTCTAAATTATTTATTAACATAATTATATATTAAATATCACAAAGAATATCTTGTACTGAGGTTTTATGCTCTTCTTTCTGTTAATTTTTTATCTTAAAAATTATTATAAATGATTTTAAAAAAATATTAAAGTTAATTTATGAAAAATATATTTCACTGATTTGGATTCATAATTTAATGTTAATTTTGCAACATGAATGTCTTTTTTACGATATAAAATCCACGATATAATTTAGGATATTTAATAAATATAGCCTCAGTTCTGTAATTTTAATGAATTTTGCAAATTTATTATGAATAAGCAAAATTACATCTTTATATTTGTTTAAACTCTGTGTGTGCATGCATGCATGCGTGCATGCGCGCACGCGTGTATATGTATATGTGTGATAATATAAAAATAAAATATTTTTATGTAATGAGTTAGAAGCTACAAATATTAAGAGTGATTTAGTTTTGAGGTTTTTTTCTCACTGATTTATTTAAACAAGACAATGAACGAATTAATTAAAATATTTTCCTTCGTTTTGTATAACTTTTTCCTATCTTTCTGGCAAAAGATGGATTCCGCGACAATAAAAATATTCTTCTTTGAAGTTGATATAATTTTCAATAAATTTTTGTACATCTTCGAAATTATGAAAGTGTTCTAGAGCATGTTGTATCGACCAGAACAAGTGAAAATCAGATGGAGCAATATACAGAATACGTGAGTTTGCAGTAAGACTTCCCATTCCAGCTCTAATAGCATTTGATTTACTAATAATGCAACGTAAGGTCAAGCATTGTCATGAAGAAGGATTATTTTGTGTCGTTTACTCGGAATTAGAGATCGATTTTGATACTTGCTTCAGTTTGAATAATTGTCGATAACGATCAGCGGTGACAGTTTCTTTCGGATTTAATAGTTCACACAATACCTTCTTGATCCCATCAAATATACAGCAATACTTTTGAACCGTGCGCCTCGAAGTGAATGTTGCTGATTGATCGGATCAATCTATGATTTTTTTTCGTTTGGGATTAAATATTTTTCATTCCCTGTAACAATTCGATACAAAAAACTTTTTTTGTCTATTACACGATTAACGAAATGCAAATGTTCAATCGGTTCGCAATGGCATTTTCTGATAACCGATGTGAAACCCATTTTCCTTCTTTGTGAATTTTTTTCTATATCACGTAACACTTAATAACTGTTATACGATCAACATTTAATTATTTCTTTAAGTTCTGAAGTGGATTGTGTTGAATTTTTGTCCAATAATGTTTGCAAATCTGCATTTTCCAGCTTTTTTAGTTGTCCCGAGCGATCTTTGTTGTTAACATTGAAATCACTACTTTTAAATTATCTGAACCAATATTCACATGTCTTAATTGATGACGCAACATTATCATAAGTTTTCTATGACTTTCAGTTTTCTTCTGATTAAAAAACAAAAGCAACGCATGTCGAAAATGCTCTTTAGAAAGCTCCATTTTTAAAATGGTAAACACGATGTTTAATTGCGTCTATTGTTAGTAAATCACTAAATATCATGAAGTAATAATGAAGCATTAAGAAACAAGCAATTGGAATGTCTTCGACAACATTAACATTAGCATGTAATTTCTTGCAAAACTCTTAAAACTAAATCACACTTCTAATATATTCTATATGCAATGAACAGATATAAATTTTATCACAATATTAATAAAGAAATAAAAAGTTTATCTATAAAAAAATCAAATATTTTGCAAATAGATCTTTTATTTATGAAATATACGTTAGATTTTCAAATATAAATTTTTAAAGATTTTTTTTTAAATGCAAATAAAACTGATATTTGACATGGCTTATTTTTTACTAATTTTTCAATGTTTGCTTTTATAGAAAAAGACGTAACTTTAAGTGAGTTTTCTAGATGAGTGTCAGTTAATCTATTTTTCAATATTTTGACTTAACATTCTTCATTTTTGAAAAAAATTGTTCACATGAATAGATGCTGCCAAATAGAAAAGAGAGCGTGCTTTCTGAATACTGAAAAGGATCCCGCACAAATCATGGGAAAGTTCTTTCGAATTGGCTAAATTTTTTATATATTGTAGTACACGTTATTCTGAACAAATGTCTCAATGGACATAACGTGATCCTACTTTCAGAGATATAAACGGTTAAAGTATCCGAAAATGCGATGTGCACTACTTATCATTATCGACTCCTTGAGGTTTTGTTTCTAATTTATGAGTTAAATAGTTACAATGATAGTAATTATAATAAATATAATAACTATTATAATATATATAATGATAATTATAATAAATATAATTACAATTATAATTACATTTACGATCATAATTATAATTGTAATTATATATTTTTCTAAAGTCATACTGTATCAATCTGACAGCTCATAGTATGATTCGAGAAGGTAAAATGTTGAAATATATATTGATTTTCCTATTCTCAGAATTACACAGGATCAACGACGTGGCAGGTTATCTGATCCCGTGCGTATGTGTGGCTATATATGTGCGCGTGCGTGTGACTGAAGTCGACAATAACTAATAGCAAAGCCTGCGAAGATATATTTTGAGGAGAGCCTGCTACCATTGCACTTTTTGGTTGCAGAAGAGCAGTCAAAATTGTATACAGAGTTTGTATTATCTGATAATATCTGATAAGCAAATTGCTGTTAGAAATATGGCAAAGTCTGCTAGACATGCTATACTATTAGGTGTTGGAATTAATTCGTAGCGTTTTACAAGTGATGGGAAGTACTTTCATTAATGTATTTTTTAATGCTCTTGTGAAATAAATAACATTCTTTCATTAAAAAACGCTACGAATTAATTCCAACACCTAATAGATTTGTAGCAGAAGCCCAGCAAAATTCTGCATAACCTGACGGCAGATTGAGACCAAATTGAGAGCAGATTGAGAGCAGAATCTGATTCGAGCAAACTCTGCTTGATTTCTGCTATCAATTTGTTAGCATAGCCTGTCAGCAGGCTTTGTCGATCCACAGTCCAATGCAAACACAGATGGTTATGGTTTTGTAGTCAAAATCTGATTGAGTTTGGCTCCAAATTGCTAACATTTTGCTATCAGGGAACTGAATGCTTTTCAGTTTATTCGCTTTTGTCAATCTCTTATAAGAATTCAAGCGATTAATTAAGATGATATGTTGAATGTACTAAAAATAATAAAAGATGAAGGGATAGATACAAAGAAATGATTAGTTGCGGCAGCAAATTAGAGAGTAAAATATGCATAACATTTTTAATTGACTGCTGCAACCAATTAAAAATGCTATATCATATTCAGCTAATTTTTTTTTAGTATTACTGTGAATATACTATCATGGTTACCATATGTATTTTCTTGCTCTCAGTTATCAAGATCAACGACGTTAGACAAGGATAATGCTGAGAGTAGGAAAATACATGATTTCAACATTTTACTTTCCAAAATCATATTGTGAGCCGAGATATAGTGCGACTTTTGACAAATATAGATGTAGGAAAAAGAAATCCATTATTTTTCCAATAGATGGTTTTAGTAATCTGTATCTCGTCTACGCGTGATACAGATTATTAAAGCTATCTATTGGAAAAATAATGGATTTCTTTTTACTACACCTAATATATAATTATAATTATGATCGTAATTGTAATTATAGTTTTAAATATATATTATAATTACTATTATATATATTATAATAGTTATCATATTTATTATAATTACTATTATTGTATCTATTTAACTTATATATATTAGAAACAAAGCCCCAAGGAGTTCTGACGCGTATGTAGTACACATGGCATTTTCACCGCCTATATCTGTAAGACTAGTCATAGGATTTAATTGTACTTATTAAGATATTTGTTCGGAATGACGAGAACTACAACATTAAAAATTCAATCAATTCGATCGAAAGCACTTTTCCATATGATTTGTGCGGAGTCTTTTATCTTTATCAATGTTCAAATTTCATATAAAATTTCAATATATTATCATTATTAAGTTTGCCTTTCAAGTCAGTATTAGGAGTTCAATTAGTTCTATTTATATGATGTTTGGCACATTCTGACTTTAATGAATTAACTGAATGGAGTACATAAATTCTCGATTAATTCGTATTGGATTAAAAATCTTGAAATCTGATACATAGTTCAAATTTTAAAGAAGATAATGCACTTACATATTTTTCAGTATTAATAACTTCATATTAAGATAATATTAGAAAATGTATAAAATCATTTTTCTTTACATCATTTTTGTACCTCTTACAACCAATTTTTGTTTAAATGTTTTTATATAATCATAAAGATTATGTATTTTATCTTGTAATTTTAAATTTCATTTATAGTTCATTTAAATGCACTGATATATCAACAAAGTACGCAAAATTCATTATCTATACTAGATTATTGAACTAATAAATAGGTTGTCTTATACTTGCTATCAACTCAGAAATATTTTTTCTGAAATTACGTATGTACTCTCTTCAAAACCTTGATTCTACTTAGCCAGTTAATTTCTAATAGAAAACGCCATATTCTGCTTTCACATCACTGAGAAATGACATGATTCAACCCTCGAGATTTAAGGTTTACTATTTTATATTTTTTATAATGTTTTGAAAGCATATGCTTTTAACACATAGATTTTCTTGATGGATAATACAATGATATCGCATTATTTGTTCATTTTCACAAAAATTTACTTCTTTGGGAAATAAAGAAGTCGCTCCTTCCTATCATTGCTCGAATCTATCCATAACAATATCGACAAGATTGTCCAATTTAAGATTAAATTCTTTTATTAAAGTCGATATGATTGCATTGAAAATATCGTTACCTTTAATAATAATAAATTAATAAGACCGTTATGTAAATAAATATAATAAGTAAGAAAATCGTCAATTATCTTTAATTGTCTCTTTCATTAACATAATCATTTTTTCCGTAATGTTGAAGTTTTTGCTAACGCCTCTTATAAAAGCTAATTGTGTAATATTAGTAAATCATCATCAGTCAGTTAATCATTGTTTTTATAAAGAGCTATTGAGTAATAAATAAATTCAGCTTTTGCTTTAAGAGTATTTTTAATATCATCTACTAATTTTTTTAATTCTTCGTGTCACAGTATCTCGAGATAAGCTTTCAAAAATAATTTTTTTTAATTAGGACATAAAATTTCAGCTATTGTTTCCATACATTCTTCTATAAATTCTTTATTTACTAAAGATTTTAATTTCTTTCTAATTTTTTCCGATATAACTAACTTTCCGATTTAACAATAAATTCATTTTTATTAGTTAGTTTTGTGAAACTGGATTGTTGAGTAAATCATTTTTTCTTTAGGTCTCTAAAATTTGTTCAGAACTAAAGAAACTATTGATTTCCTTTGATTTCCTTTAGAAGTATGTTTTGTTTTATAATATCTTCTTATATCGTACTCAGAATATCGTTACGACAGAAATAGATTTATTTGACTTCAACAAAAAAGAACAAGTCTGTCCACTTATCTTGAAATATTCTTTTCTCATCATGAATCTTTCGTTTGTTACTAGAATTTGCAGCCATCCTGAGATTTAATTCTTTCAAAATTTCTTTCGACGTTATAAATCTATTATATTTACGTCCAGTGAATAACATACTGCACACTGTGAACACTGAGCGAATGTTCGCGTCTACCTAATCAGATATTGCAAACAAGTTTATATTGTATATGTATGTAGCGCATTTATCCGTTGAAACAATCGAGAAACAATGCATATCTTTTTTGAATATTTTTTGAACTACGTTCGGAAATATTCTATTCGAGTATTATTTTGATTAATATTCGGCGAACATAAAATGATACACAGAGACAATCGGACAGTGTTTTTAAATGTAACTAGAGTTTTAAAATAAATGCTTGAAATTTACTTAACAACAAGGCTTATGTAATATTTATGTATGTGTAATATTTAGAAAAATGAATGAACCGAAATAAGTAAACATTGTATTAATTTATTTTTCAAAATGACCAAGGTTTGTGAATCGCATAATGTTATTATTTTGATAGTTTAAATAAAATAAAAAAATATAATTTTTTATTTTTGGCTATGATCTGGTGGGCCGCAAAAAAATACATTGGCTATATTTCGGAAACCAATCGCATGCTCAACGTAAAACTTGTTTGTAATTAATGTCTAATCATAAGTTATAACTTGGCATAAAATTCGATTCCAAAATCGAGAACTGAAAAACAGGCATTTTGTTCTTTGGTCATCATATTGGATTCATCATTATGAATTTCACAATTATGACTGCGAATTTGTATTCAGCGACCAAAAACTTTAATCTATGGAAACAAAAAAAAATTTTTAATTTTACTATGCTTTGGTAATTGATATTTGTTACAAAAAATCTTTAACAATAGCTCATTAAGAATTCCGCCATGATAGCCGTTTTAAAGATTAAAAATCACCGTGTGACATTTGATTCTACATAAAAAAAGCTAAAATTTGAGTTTTGAGTTAATAATAAATTCTTTGAGTAAATGTAATAGCTTCTTCTTTCAACAAAAATATAGAATTATTATCTAATAGTTCCTGAATCATCAACTAATAATATAATAGTAAAATAACTTTTTACAATCTGTACTTTAAAAAGAAAAGTTAATGATAAAAATTATGTTCTTGATGTCAAGAACTTATAAAATGTCATGAATTTATAAAAGTATAATTTAAATGTTATTTAGAAAAATATATAATGATAAACTCTAATAGCTAACTTCTATAGCGAATTCGATTGGACGCACTCGGTACGCATTGGTGCACATTAAAGCCGTCGTACATAAAATAACATAAAGATATGTTTACAAATAAACATAGAAATCGATTAAATCGAAATACGTAATACATTTTATTTTTATATTTAAATTAATGTACAACGACTTTAATATATACTAGTGCGTATTAGTGCTTTCAATCGAATTCGCCATAAGATACTATTATGTGTGTGTGAAAACTATACTTTTTAAAGAAAAGATCGAATTTAAATTGTTAAAAAAAATTTAATTTAATTTATTTAATTAAAAAATTTAATTTAATTTGGCTAAAAATTTACTCTTATTTCGATATAATGAGAGTATATGATATGATATAAACACTGAATTCGTCAAAATTATATTGAGTTTCAGCCTGTACATAAAAAGCAATTAAATATATTAAAGGAAACACATACGCACGCGCACGCGCTAACACATGGATACATATTATAGTGATTTGATTAAGCTTCGTATTTTTATATTGTCCCTATTATATAATATTTTAAGCCTTTTTTTTAATATTTGCACATTATTTATATTTTATTGAATTTTGTTTTTGATTTTGCATGTTTTTTTGTGTCCGCTGCACTTCCGTGCTCTCCTTGGTTGGTAATATGCATGTAGTTATAAATCCGGAATTGGTAATGGAAGTAGAAGCTAGGATGAATAGGGCTTACCTACCATCACGACTGTTACCAACTCACCTTAGAGGATCAACACTTCCACACCACAGGAAATCTTCATTATATCATACTAGCACTGGTAATGGAGATTTTTGCACTATTGTAATTTGTGAATTTTTTCTATACAGTTGCAAAATATAATTAAGGTTAAATATTTGTAATCTTAATATTGTTAAAGTTTACTAAATTTATACATACATATATATATATATATATATAAAATTGTGCAAAATTGAATATATATTTTTCGATTTTAATGAAATATTATTTATATTAGGTGTTGGAATTAATTCGTAGCGTTTTACAAGTGATGGGAAGTACTTTCATTAATGTATTTTTTAATGCTCATGTGAAATAAATAACATTCTTTCATTAAAAAACGCTACGAATTAATTCCAACGCCTAATATATGTATATTTTATATATTTATATATGTATATATATATATATATATATATATATATATATAAAATTAAAAGCACATTCGAAAAGTACATTCAATTTTGTACAATTTTGTAGCTTCAAATAATGTTTTAATATAATCCTAGTTTGATAATGTTATTTTAATAACATTTTTTAAAAAGATTATATGCTTTAAAATAATGATTTTCCAAAAATTGGCCATCGCTTATATTTCATGAAGAAAATAAAAAATAATAATAATAAGATAATTATTTACAAAAAATATTTTTTAGTAATTTTGATCTTGAAATGTATACAGAGTGTTCAGTGAAGACCATAATGTTTAAGAATAGATTTCTGAGATTATTTTGAGACGAAAATTCCAATATTAGAATGTCGACGCTATAATAGTTTTTAAATTATAAGCATTTAAAATTAACAAATTATATCGTTTAAAGTTCGCGCGTTCAGAGTATAGGTAAATGCCAACGCAAAATACCAACAATACTTAAACATGCAAATTTTAAGCAATATGATTTGTTAATTTTAAATACTTATAATTAAAAAAATCATTATAGCCTCGACATTTTGTAATTAATGCGTTTCAAAATGATCTCAGAAATCCTTAAGCGTTGTTACGCTTTTTACTGGACACACTGCATAGTAGAAATTTGAATTACTTCAAAATCTTACACTATACATATCCTGCATCTTCGATTAAATGAAAATTGTTCTTGCTTTTTTTGGTTACCATATTGATTATCATTTAAAATATTTAGAAATATTGTTATTTTAATTTAAAGGATTTTTTCCACTTTGATTATTCCTAGAGAAACATGCTTTTGGAATGGATTGAATAAAAATATTTGTATTATGACAAAGTATTTATACAGTTAAATAAATGAAAGAATAAAGAGCTAAGAACCTAAAAATCAAACAACAAAATAACAATCTACATTAAACGGTTAAAAAATAAAATAAACGATGTCATGAAATTAAAAAAACGTGAAATATAATTTAACAATCAGTAAGTGAACAAGAACAAACGTTTCGATCCTTGTTGGATCATTTTCAATATGAAGACAAGATAAAAATGGATATAACGTAGATAAGATATATATTATATAAATTAAATAAAATTCGCATACGGACGCAATATAAACTATAAAACTCGCTCCAAATTGAGAGAAAACCAAATAAACGATTGTAGTTGACACCAATGTGTTCCTCCGAACTGTGCGTGTACAAAAGGACGAACATGTTTCTGTTAGCAAGTACAAATTATAATAATAAATTAACAAACGGAATAAATAAAAATAATAAGAAAAGTACAATCGAGTCGCAAATAATAAAGAAAAGGTACAAACAAGAATTAATAAAATTAAATTAATAGAAAGAGGCGAAAGTTATTTTTGATATTATGAGACATGTACAAAAGAATTATTAATGTCGATAGAGAAAGAGTAAAAAAATTGTCATTCGTTGTATATAATGAGTTAAGTACAATAAAATAAGAATAAATACCTTAGTATGTGTGTCAAAATGGTATATTATCAATTAGACACTGATGGGAATCAAAATTGATCATCTCTCTAGGAAGCTAAGAGATAAAGTGAAATATGACATATAAAGACAGGAAAGTTGAAATGGAAAACTAAAAAAGAAGGGGAACATAAGAAGGAGAAAATAAAGTAGAGGGGAGAGAAAATAGGGAGAGAAAAAGATAGAGTAAGGAAGGAAAGCAATTAAAAAGGAGAAAGAGATTGGATGATCTGTGAGTAGGTTTCAGGTAAAGATTCGGTGTCATTTTGTCTATTCAGACTCTGTTTCTGTTTTTTAATATGAATCATTTCAGACACCAATCTCTTATTATAAGAAGATTCACAGTCTAGAATTTTCACATCGTTCCATTTAAAATTATGATTACAATTAATTCGATGATCAGTTATAACAATAGGAGAACCCGTATTTTTTCTAATGTCAGAGATATGTTCGCGTAGTCTCGTACTCAATTTTCTTTTTGTCTGATTAATATAACTCGCTTCACAATCATCGCAGGATATCTTATAAACAACGTTCTGATTGGATAGGAAATCAAGCTTATCTTTTCCTCTCTTTATAAAGCTTTTTAATGTATTGGGAATAGAAAAGGCTAATTTACAATGAAACATAGTAGAAATAGGAAGGAAACTTTCAGAAATAGATTTGACATAAGGAATCGTAAAATCTTTCTCACGTGAATAATGTGTAATATCCTTATTATGTATATGAAACTTTAATCTACTTTCAATTGTACAGAAAATAAAGGAAAGAGGATAACAGTTGTTTAAAAAAGTATGAATAGCCTCAATTAAATTTTTTTGTTGGAACCGTGGATGTGATAATAGGATAATTTTATCAATGAAACCTTTTTTATGGCAAAGAGGATGATTTGAATAGAAATTAAGGAACCTTCCGGAAAACGTCTTTTTATGAAAATGTCAAATATAATTCTCTGATTATCTATAACAAGCAGTGTATCAAGAAAACTTAATCTACCATTTGTACCAACCTCTAACGTAAACTGTAATCTCGTATGTAAAGAGTTAAAAATATTTAAAGTGTCATGATAGCATCAGATGGAAGCGCAAGAAGAATATCATCCATATATCTAAAATAAAACAAAGGTTATACTGACAATTTTTTAAGTGCTGTTTCTTCTAGATCTTGCATTACAATGTCGGCGATTATCGGAGATAACGGTGAACCCATCGGAATGGCAAACACCTGTCTGTAAGTTATATTATTGAAGGTAAAAAAGGTTGAATCTAAAATAAATCTAACAGCAATAATAAATTCGTTTTTTGGGATGCTTGTTTTAGCCGAGATGTAAACCCATCTCCTATCGATACTATTTAATGCTAGCTCAACAGGAATATTAATAAAAAGGGATACTACATCCAACGAAGCCAATACATGTTCAGGATCAAAAAACAGTACCATTTAACTGCTTAACCAAATGGAGACTGTCTCTAATGTAACTAAGAGTTTTTGGTGTACTATCACTAATCAATTTATGTAAAAAAAAGAGAAAAATAATATAATGGACTGTTGACAGATGAAACAATTTCTCTCAACGGGTTACCATCTTTATGTATTTTAGTCAAACCGTGAGCTCTAGGTATAGCACCATCAATAATAAGTAATCTGCGATATGTTGGTCAATAAAATGATCCCGCTTCCATCTCATCAACAAAGTGCGTAAGTCCTGAGTTTATTGAGCCTTATTATTTTTATAATTTAATTTACGCGGGCGAAATTATGCGTTTCTATATAAATATTTTCCGTTCACCTTTGCTCTTATCAAAGAACGATTTGGTTTTCACATTTGTAACCTGCTGAAACGATTATGTAATCTTATCAAATTGAATGTAAATATTAGGACTCGCATTAAGTTCATTAATTCTTGTTTAAAATCTGAAATAGTTCCTCCATATTTGTATAAGCTGACAAAATTGAATAGTTTTTCATTATACAGTAATTATACAGTACTTCATTATACTTCGTACAAAAGATTTGATAGGATTCTTAACAATGTAAAGGCAATTATGCGATTGGAGTTGAGAGATGTTTATTGCCATTGTATTCAACCAGAAACGATATTTTCTTCCTCTCTAACACAGTCTCGAGCATTTTACCATTTTCTGTAGTTTGTCAATTTTTTAATTATTTGAATCATATTACCAATTCTCACTTCTTTAAACAAATGTTCAAAATCAACAAAAAAATTGATTGCGACGGAAAAATTTAAAATTATCTAAATCTAAAATTAGACCGATTTCTTATGTAATTTTTAATGACACGAATAATTATTTTTCTAATATTCGGATTGATGTTGATGAGTTCTCGCACAATATCCAGTCTAAATTTGAAAGAATAGATATTATAATTAGGATAATTTTAATGAGGTGCCTCCTTTAGATACTCTGCATGATAATTGGTTCATCAACTTGAGTGGCATTGACATTCCCTTAGAG
Source organism: Acromyrmex echinatior (assembly GCF_024713525.1). Classification (NCBI taxonomy): domain Eukaryota; kingdom Metazoa; phylum Arthropoda; class Insecta; order Hymenoptera; family Formicidae; genus Acromyrmex; species Acromyrmex echinatior. The sequence continues at coordinate 788,256 of NC_141852.1, forward strand.
GTTCAATACCTGTTACAACTCGGAGAAAAATTTGGGCTTCCTATCGACAAATATAATAAAGACAGTACATTGATTGAATTTATTAAACATATCGAGAACAATACAATTGGTCGTCCTAACAATGTTATTAACTTTGTTAGGAATAATTCCTTTCCATTACTCAACAGATTTCACAACAATTTTCCTTCTCCTACATTTACTGACAAACTGGTTTTTAAATGTACGTACAACCAAAAGATTTGTTGATAGTCATCCCAATATTCTTATCACGAATGCCGATAAGGGTAATGTCACTGTTGCTCTAGACAAGGACGCCTACGTATCAAAAATGGAGGAGATTCTCTCAGACACTAACATTTATGCTTCTGTTAATAAAGATCCAAGTAGAAAATTGACTCAGGACTTACGCACTGTTGGTGAGATGGAAGCGGGATCATTTTATTGACGAACAAACATATCGCAGATTATTACTGATGGTGTTATACCTAGAGCTTACGGTTTGACTAAAATACATAAAGATGGTAACCCGTTGAGAGTAATTGTTTCATCTGTTTCATCAACAGCCCATTATATTATTTTTCTCTTTTTTTACATAAATTGATTAGTGATAGTATACCAAAAGCTCCCAGTTACATTAGAGACAGTCTCCATTTGGTTAAGCAGTTAAATGGTACTGTTTTTGATCCTGAACATGTATTGGTTTCGTTGGATGTAGTATCCCTTTTTATTAATATTCCTGTTGAGCTAGCATTAAATACCATCGATAGGAGATGGGTTTATATCTCGGCTAAGACAAGCATCCCAAAAAACGAATTTATTATTGCTGTTAGATTTATTTTAGATTCAACCTTTTTTACCTTCAATAATATAACTTACAGACAGGTGTTCGGCACTCCGATGGGTTCACCGTTATCTTCGATAATCGTCGACATTGTAATGCAAGATCTAGAAGAAACAGCACTTAAAAAATTGTCAGTATAACCTTTGTTTTATTTTAGATATATGAATGATATTCTTCTTGCGCTTCCATCTGATGCTATCAATGATACTTTAAATATTTTTAACTCTTTACATACGAGATTACAGTGTACGTTAGAGGTTGGTACAAATGGTAGATTAAGTTTTCTTGATACACTGCTTGTTATAGATAATCAGAGAATTATATTTGACATTTTCATAAAAAGACGTTTTCCGGAAGGTTCCTTAATTTCTATTCAAATCATCCTCTTTGCCATAAAAAAGGTTTCATTGATAAAATTATCCTATTATCACATCCACGGTTCCAACAAAAAAATTTAATTGAGGCTATTCATACTTTTTTAAACAACTGTTATCCTCTTTCCTTTATTTTCTGTACAATTGAAAGTAGATTAAAGTTTCATATACATAATAAGGATATTACACATTATTCACGTGAGAAAGACAAATATTTTACGATTTTTTATGTCAAATCTATTTCTGAAAGTTTCCTTCCTATTTCTAGTAAGTTTCATTGTAAATTAGCCTTTTCTATTCCCAATACATTAAAAAGCTTTATAAAGAGAGGAAAAGATAAGCTTGATTTTCTATCCAATCAGAACGTTGTTTATAAGATCTCCTGCGATGATTGTGAAGCGAGTTATATTAGTCAGACAAAAAGAAAATTGAGTACGAGACTACGCGAACATATCTCTGACATTAGAAAAAATACGGGTTCTCCTACTGTCATAACTGATCATCGAATTAATTGTAATCATAATTTTAAATGGAACGAAAATGTGAAAATTCTAGACTGCGAATCTTCTTATAATAAGAGATTGGTGTCTGAAATGATTCATATTAAAAAACAGAAACAGGGTCTGAATAGACAAAATGACACCGAATCTTTACCTGAAATCTACTCACAGATCATTCAATCTCTTCCTCCTTTTTAATTGCTTTCCTTCCTTTATCTATCTTTTTCTCTTCCTACTTTCTCTCCCCTTTACTTTATTTTCTCCTTCTTATGTTCCCTTCTTTTTTAGTTTTCCATTTCAACCTTCCTGTCTTTATATGTCATATTTCACTTTATCTCTTAACTTCCTAGAGAGATGATCAATTTTGATTCCCATCGCATTGTCTAATTGATAATATACCATTTTGACACACATACTAAGGTATTTATTCTTATTCTATTGTACTTAACTCATTATACATATACAACGAATGAATGGTTTTTTACTCTTTCTCTATCAACATTAATAATTCTTTTGTACACGTCTCATAATATTAAAAATAACTTTCGCCTCTTTCTATTAATTTAATTTTATTAATTGCGATCTTGTTTGTACCTTTTCTTTATTATTTGCGACTCGATTGTACTTTTTTTATTATTTTTATTTATTCTGTTTGTTAATTTATTATTACAATTTGTACTTGCTGACAGAAACATGTTCGTCCTTTTGCACACGCACAGTTCGGAGGAACACATTGGTGTCAACTACAAATTTATTTGGTTTTCTCTCAATTTGAAGCGAGTTTTATAGTTTATATTGCGTCCGTATGCGAATTTTATTTAATTTATATAATATATATCTTATCTACGTTATATCCATTTTTATCTTGTCTTCATATTGAAAATGATCCAACAGGGATCGAAACATTTGTTCTTGTTCACTTACTGATTGTTAAATTATATTTCACATTTTTTTAATTTCACGACATCGTTTATTTTATTTTTTAACCGTTTAATGTAGATTGTTATTTTGTTGTTTGATTTTTAGGCTCTTAGCTCTTTATTCTTTCATTTTTTTAAATTTATTGACCTTATTATTTTTATAATTTATTTATACAGTGTTTGTCAAAAATTCTGTAACGGCTATTTATCTCCAGAAAATGTTTGATTTATTGAAGAAGTGTTTCAGATATATATTGTAGAGCTTAAAAAATTGATCAGATGATAGTATTTATTTGAACTTTAGATGACTTGAAAAGTGCGATTAAGATTAATAAAAATCTGAAATGAAAACTCCTACTTTTTATTGCATATTCTTATAACTGACGTCAAGAGTTTTCCAAAACACTATAACAAAGTATATCTTGAGTTATGAAACTTGATAGTAATATCGTTGATACTGGCATTATCCAAGATGTTCGACTAAAACTTTTAAATGTTGTTTAGTTCATACATCAAAGTAATTGGAGGCTGGTCCCATCGTTTTCATTTTTAGTGTAAAAATGAAAATGAGCAGAATTTCCGTGTGCCTTCCAACAAGCGATACAAGTAACACAGTGTGACACAATGGATCATTACATCCTTGTTGTTTGCCAATGTTAAACAAAGATGACATGATCCCTGCGTCGCACCGTATCGCTTGTTGGAAGGCACACTTCAATAACCTTCACTTTGATATCATATGTCTCTGAATATGATCTTGAACAACATTTAAGGCTTTAACCATTAGCTGTTACTTTTAATAATGCTAATGTCAGCGTACTATAATTTTTATGCTTCATTATTGATACGCATTTGAAACAATCATTAATCGCTCGTCGAAAGATTTCAGGAATAAGATTTGATTCGTGACAGAGAGAGGCGAATGTTAACAAAGTAACACCAGGTTTAGTAACGATACAAAAAATTATTTATTTAGTATTCTAAAATAATCATAAATATAATGTGTATGATACATTATAACCGCGTGTTTGTGCGTGCATGTGTGCGTTTGTGCGTGCGTGCGTGCGTATGAGCGTACGTGTGCGCGCGCGGTCGAGCCCATTGTCAAGCGACTTTTCGCGTAGCGCGGTTTTATAATGGGCGCGCGGTTTCGATCCGAAATATGAGTGCGTAATAACATGAATACGTATAGAGAATACGTATAGTACGCGTGGGCGTGCAGAATACAGCGAATGCTCGGTAGAGAACGGAAAACACTCCATCCCTGTTTTCTTGCTAAAACCAGTAGAAAGATAAGCTTCCACCAGTAATCGAGAACGCTCGGTTGAGATAGAGAATGCTCTGTTCTGTTCTTCTCTCCGATGCAGGATATGAGTCAAGCTGGTTCGCCGACTGTTGAGAACACTTAGCGGAGGCAGAGAGTACACTCTATCGCTTTTTCTCGCTACTTAATGTTACTAGAATCTGGATCAGGTTTTCGGAGTGCTTTGGAAAAGAATTTGGATCAGAGTAGGCCTTTTTACCACGCGATTGTGTCTTTTACTTTATGTCGGGTTGCGTCGTTATTTTTCAGTTTTTCCCGGCAGTTGGCTTTTCCCTACGAGGTACGAGAAACCAGTTTTCGCGCGATAGTATGCTCGGCGATATTCGGATATTTTCGGAGCGACGTTCGTTACGAGCCTTCTATATGGAATCAGCTCCTAGTCTGGGAATGATGAGGGAGCATTGTTATATTACACTTAATAAAAAATTGTTGTTATAGTGTTCTGTACAGCTCTCGACGTCACTCACAAAAATATGTAATAAAAAGTAGGAATTTCCATTTAATTCTTTTGTTGACTTTGATAACGCTTTTTAGATTATCAAAAGTAGAGCTGTATCGGATAGTTCAGAAATATTGGAATGTTCAGAAATAAAGTGACATCGGATATCTGATATCCGGTTAGATATTCGATAGAACATTTATCCGGCTGGATACCGGATATTTTTCGGATATTCGGCGTCAACTTAAACAAAAGGGAGAAAAGGAAAGCAAAGGAAAAAAGTGATAATAAAAATGAATAGATTTCTACATCAATGATGCGAATTTTTAATGTAAAATTTCAGCCGGATATATATTGCCGAATACTAAGATATTCGGCTATTCGGTCGGATATGGTTAGATAATGGACCCCCGAGTATCTGGTGCCTTTCTAATCAAAAATTCAAATAAATATCATCATCTATATAGATTTTTAAGCTACGACTTTTGTCTGAAACATTTTTCTAATAAACCAATACTTTCCAGGAAAATTAACTGTTTTGAAATTTTTGACACGCACTGCATATCTATGTAACATCTATATTATATACAGAGTAATTTGTATAAAATGAACAATTAATTATTAGCATACTTTGAAGATATAAAAAATAGTTTATATGTGTTCAGTACAAAAGGAGATATCATAGTGGAAACAATTATTTTGTGAGTGAAGAGGTTGGGAATATTTGAAAGTCAACATTTGAAGATTTATTTTTTAAAATAGAATCATTTGAATTTTTTTGACACCATATGATTCCTTTTTAATTGTTTTGTATATCAAAATTATTATATTAAGGTAGAGGTATAAAAAAATGAAACTAATAGTTTATAAGATATATTACTTTATTATGTCACAAAATGTTAAATAACTTATAAACCATTAACTTTTTGATAATTGCTTTTTGATGTTATTAAGTGTACGTGATAGTGCAACTCTTGAAGAAGAAAAATCATTCCTGTAAATTGCTGTGCAACTGCTCAAAAATGCAGAAATTAAGTTTTTTGCAGACAAGTTTTTAGTGAACAAATGGCTTTTTGCAAAAACTAATAAACATTTCAGGTTTGTTCAGGGCTAGATTTGTTCGTCATTACGAGGGCTACATTTTACGAGAATTTTAAAATTTTATGTTTAAATCTCAATGAACAGAGAGTGAAAAAAGGTCTTTTTCGGTCTTTTTTATTTTTTTTCTACTGAACTAATAGATTTTAATGTTCCACGTCTTATTTTGTAATTATTTCGAATACCTACATTTTTTATACCGAATTTTTTTCCATACAATCAATATCTATCGTTTTATAAGCGGAAAACCTGCTTTTTGCAACTATTCAATTTTTTTCGCATGTTTTCTTCACGAGTCTCGAGTCTCAAACATTTCTTTTATGATAGTCTTTCGAGACTTTCGTGAAAAGAAATGTTGATTTATAATTTTTTTCCGGTAAAATTCTATTTTTACTGAACTATTCTTGCTATTTGAATTAGAAGGAGGGGTATACTATATAACGCGCACGAAAAATCGTAAACAATTAAATATCTCGTAAACTGTTGCATAACTGTTTTAACATGATTTATATTATTCTGGATTAATGGGAAGAATACACTATTACTACAATTTATTAAAACTTATATGTTATTTAGAATGCTCCCCGCTCCTTATTGATGCCTAGGGCCGCCGAGCAGCCGAGATTGCCGAAAAAGCATTTTCGGCCGCTTGAAACAAGCGACTAGTGTGAGAAGACGCTCGCTGTCTCGTTCATTCTTGGCGCGTCGCAGGCGAGCACACGGACATGGGCTCGTACTTGTGTTACATTGCCACACCACGATAAATGGCCGAATTTATAGGCGTGGGAAAGTGACGTTTTGACGACGAAATTTATGTTACATGCCATTTCATTATTATTTATTTAATTGTGAAAATGTGACTTGTCTCATATTTATCAAAATCGTAATTATCGATGAAAACTAAAGTTATCTTGGAATTTTATATGTAAAAGTGTATATTTTATCTATTTCAACAGTGTGTTTCTGCCTGAATATAGGCTCACTTTACGCCTTTTATGATCATTTACTGACTGTCAAGAGAGGAAAGGACAGTTTTCATCGATTTTTACAAGTGTTTTAAAAATCTCGTCATTTCGTTTCATCCAAATTGTCTTTATTTAAAAAGGGCATGCATTATAAGTTAACGTGTCATTCTTCGCTTTTGATGTCACGATTCCAACATGGCCGTCGCCACTAAGAGTAACTAGTTAAGAGCTTTAATATTAAAATATGGGACCCCCTTCGATTTTTAGATAGCATGAGTGAAACCGGATCCTAGTTCCACATACATGTTTGGAAGTCTGCCTGACTAGCAAGAGGGATCCAATAGCGCCCATCACTAATCGGCCAATTCAAAATAAAATGTTTTTATTGGTAAAGCAGTGAAAAATTATCAAGCACACTCTCTCTCTCTCTCTCTCTCTCTCTCCCCCCCTCTCCCTCTCCCTCTCTCTTTCTCCCCCCCCCCTCTGACCGATGCGAATGGATATGTGCTAACGATACTCTCTCTGATTAGTTAACAATGCGTTCAAAGGCTTGCGTAAAGGTACGAACACAGAGAAAGCAGATTTCCTGCTTTTCGATAACCAGTGCCAATCGGCATCAAAAATATAGTATATATGTGATATCTTATGAGACTGCGCATAATAAAAGCAGGTTCAGACTTGTCCGCGCGTGTCAGTAAATTTATCGGAACAAATGTTTAGTTCTTGCCGATTGCAAGCGCCAGTTGAGTATTTAATCACTGAAGTGGATATTGATAGTTTAATTTCTTATTCGGAATAAAAGAAATCAAAATCAATAGATAAATTCTTATGAAATGTCTCCCTTGAGATTATTAAATAATTTATGATATTCATCATTGTTTTTTATACTTTATTTTGTATACTGAATTTTCTTTTTATTTTTGGTTTATTATCCATTAAAAATAAATCTTCATCGGATGAACTAGACATCTTTACTGGAAAACGTCAATTTAAAAACTAGTAAGTTTCTTGCTTTAACATGTGTCTACTGTATCCACCGTCTACTGTCGCAAGCGCTGATAGTCTGGGCGCTGATTGGCGCTGGTTATCGGAAAGCAGAAAATCTGCTTTCTCTATGCTCGTACTTTGGCACGGAAAAGCATCAAACAATAGCAGAGAATTATTCTGGACAAAAGAGTGGATCTTTTCTATTGAAAGGTATAGTTCAAAGATATAGTGGTCCATTATAGATTTTTTTGTCAATCAATTAGATCTTAATACAATATTTTTTTGCCTGGAAGTTAATCGAGAGAATTTTAAAATTGCGAGGGGGAACACTTGCCTTACAATTTCATTCTTTGTGTTAAAATGCAAATTACGATATCTTTCTTAACGGTAACACCGGTTGTTTTATCTTTTTATTCTGTTCATAAAGTATTAAGTTACGATAATGTAACTAAAAAAGTTAATAGTTTACGGGATATTTAAGATTTTATGTCAACATATATCATAATAAAATGGCATGCAACGTGGAGAACAACGGCGCCTCAGTGGTTGAGGAACAATGGGGAGAGCTAACTACGATTGACGTAATCTCAGAATATATCCGTCGGCGGACCGTAACATTAAAATTTACGTAACGTGTTGATACTGTGTAAGATACATACATGATATAATTTAATACAGTAAATCATTATATTTTTGTTGTTTGCCAAATGTTAAATAAAGATGAAATGATAACTGTGTTACATTGGATGCATGACTGGACTGCTCACTGAGCAAAAATTAATCCATTTAATATGTTTATTTATTATAGTATTCGTAATATAGAATAACTTATCTATTATAGATAATTTTTAATATTATATTGTTTATTTATTACTATTTATTATTTTTTTTAAGACCGCGAGCGCTCACATTGAGCGATGTGAGCGTAATTGTATAATATGTCGCTTACTGTGCACCTCTTACTGAGCGTTCACATTCTCACGGCCTTACAGAAATAATAAACAGTAATATATGAGTAAGAAATATAACGTTAAAAATTGTCAATAATAGATAAGTTATTCTATATTATGAATATTATAATATATAAACATATTGAGTTAATTTTTTTTTGCTTGGTAAGCACAAGTAAGCGATCCAATACTCGAAATATACTCACTGTGGCTCTTTTTGAAAAGTATCGACTATGTCCTTGACGGACCGTAATTGGTATTAATAGTAGGTGTTAATAGTAAGTAGCCGGGTAATAATTGAACAGTGTAATATTCAATTTCACAAGATTTAAAAGTGTAAAAGTTTAAAAATGTAAAAGTGAAAATGAGATAGTCTGTAAAACTATTCTTTGTTATTCGAATGGGGATATAGATACCTTCAAAGCATCATAATGAAATGTGTACAAAAAGTATAATTAAAATAAAAATGTTTATTTGTACTTTGAAATATATATCCTTGCATTGACAGAAGCGTTAAATGTGAACGATGGCTAATTTTTGTCAAAATTGTGTATGCATACACACATATCTCTTGCATCATGTAATAGACGTGCTCTCATGCGACAATGTAATGTATTACTATAATTAAAAAGTATCGGGATTGGGTCATTTAAACTGCGCGCTTCGAACATATCGAAGAAACATATTTTTTTTATTAAGTAGAATTGTTTCTACTTTGTGCCAAAAATTTTACATCATTACCTTTCTTAATCTATAAATTGCTAATGATTTTTAACATGTCGATTTTCGTTGAGTAAGGAATTTGTATAAAATTTTGTTTCTGGAATGAAATTTTGTGTTGCGGAAGTGTTTCGATGATAAGTGCATGTCAAGAATAAGGATTTTTGAATGATATAAAATGTTCAAAGACACATTGAAGACGAAGATCGCTCTGGAGGACCTTTCATTTCAACAGATGAGCAATACATCAAAATAAATCAAAGATTTAGTGATTATTAATACGATTAACAATTCGAGATATGATTAAACGTGTTGGAATATCATTTGGTTTATTCCAATTGATTTTGAAAGATAATTTGGGCGTAAGATGCGTTTTGCATTGTTGTAAAAACGTGGATTAGTTTGTGAACACCGTTTTGAATCGATTGATGCGAATTGAATCGAATGAAAAAAAGAGAATTCGCTGCGCGTTCTGAAGGCTATACCTAAAATTGATTGAAAAAGTATTTCGAAAGTTAGAAGAAACATTGGCATAAATGTATTAAAAGGGGATTATTTTGAAGGAACTAAATAAATTGAATATATAAATTCATAGTTTGTGTTTTATTATTAGTTTTTTTATTATCAGTCTCGATACTTTTTAATCATAGCCATATACGCATAAGTGTACATATGCACATCCATAAATTTGGATAATGTTCCCGTGATTCTTAACTAATTATCAGAATTGGGAAGCAATCAGCGAAACATCAATATGATAAGTTCTAATTTGATATCGATTCTATGTCTAATTAATGATCACAGGATAACGCATTATTGTAATGCCATTACTATTATCGTTATTTTTTTCTGTAATGGTAATATTAACGTTATTGCATTTTTACAATAACTGTAATGAATTCAGAAATTACTTTTATCGTTACTTCCCTATTATCTTTATATTTATTACAAAAATATATCGTATTATTTTTGATTGGATAGAAATATTTTATTTAAATAGAAATTTAAACATTGAAATTTGTATTTTGTATTTTATGTTTTAAGCTGCATTCCCATAATTATTATCAAATACTGTTCATATATAACGTGAATTATTCAATACTGATAATGAATATTGGTGAGCACTCTTAATAACAATATGATAATGTTTAGAAACTTATTATTTATATAATAAGAATATTATTTAATAACAATAAGAATTTTTAATTAAATTTGTAAATTATAATGTATATTTTTATTAAGTACATACAGGATGGTCTATTTTAATCTATCCAATAGAATATCTCAAAATCCTTATGCTTAAAACAAAAATGTTCCACTTAGAAAATGAAAGTTCCTCAGTTATTAGAGAAAAGAAGATAATGGTCTTAGTTGACTTTGAGAAGACCTTTAAGGTCGAGGTTACCTAAAATTTTTTAAACGGAATTTATAGTTTTTATATAATTTGATTTCTTTAAATATTCTGCTTGTAAAAATATTAAGGTAGAGATATTGAAAAATTATCGAAAAATTTTTTTATAATTATATTTTAATATTTTTATACACAGAATAATGAAACAAATCAGTTGATATAAAGAAAACACATAATTGTTTATTAAAAAAATTATGCATTTTGCGATTTGCATACATAATATGCAACTATGTGTTTTTTCTAATTATTCGGATTAATCGGATTTGAAATTCTACTTGTATTAAAATGGACTACTGTGCATATTAAGAAACAAAAATATATGAATAATTATAGAAAATTTATCGAAATAAGTTTAAAAATGTTTGGAGACTAGTTTAGTAGAGTCTTATTCTAATATTAATTATTAAATTTAATATTCATCATTAAATATTACAATTTTAAAATCTAATATCTTTCAAACAAATTATTACTTCCTAAGTATAAATTATTATTTCTAAATTATTACTTTCTACGTTCTTAACAATAACGATAACAGTAATGAGATATTTTTTTATAATGAGTAAACGGGGGATGATGGTAACGAGTTCTTTCTGTAAAATTACTTTTTTTATGAAATAATGTTTCTAATCTTGCTAAATATGTATTGTATAATATTTTAAACGATTAGTTAGGCTACGATAGCTGATCTCGTTTGAGTTATAAAATGTACACGCCCAGTGTCGCATTATTCGATATGTCCTGATTTCGAAAAAAGGACGTTAAAAGAAGAGTACCAAACAAACGTTTAAAATGATCCAAAAGATTTATAAAAAAAACATTAATTCGAGCAAATAATTTTCGATGGCATGCCAATTTTGTGAAGGAAGAAATTCCCACAACCTCTCACTTATGAAATCTAGCATATCATTGGAAAATATTCATTTAATGCACTTATGTTCATTTTCACCAATGTAGATTAACTTTAACCTTGGTTCAACTTTCTCTTCAGCTTTTCCTAATTTTTAGAACTAGAAAAGATGAAGAATAAGTTGATTAAAGTTAATTTACATTGGAAATGTACATTAATGCTTTATTCCATAAGCTTTTAAAAAGTTTGTTAGGCAGATATAAACCGACTTTAAAACAAAATTTTACAGCGATACGTTGTTCTTTTGAATTCATGACGTACTGAAGAAAAATGAGAGATTATGCCGGTATTCATAGACAGTTCTTATTTCAAGACCGTCTTAAGTAATGTTTTAAGTCGCTAATGCGACCCTCTGATTGGTTCATAACATCTTAAAATAAGACTTAACATCTTAACTCTCTAAAATAAGAACCGACTATGAATACCGGCCTTAGAGTCGTCTCCGTTAAGCGTCGTCTACAATGAGCAATAGCAGTAGAGGCTATAGACACGTTGGGAGTAAACTGGTTTTTCGGCCTAACCAGAAATAGTTGATCGATCAACGTCAAATTAATACTAATTCAACGTCGCTCGACATAAAATTGATATTAATTCAACATCGAGCGACGTTGAATCAGCATTGATTTGATATTTTACTGTTACTGTTCATTGTACTACTAGAAGTAGAATGGAGCGCTGAAACCAGCATCTGTGCAAGAGAGAAAATTAGACTCCCAGTTGACTGTAATGCGTATGTGCCACTTAACTTGTTTGCCCGCGTTTCACTTCGTTCGTACATTTGTAGTCAAAGTAAAAAACGAATTTAGCGTAATAAAAAATGCCTTACAAATATTGTATAGTGTGTGATAATCGTGATAATTTGGTTTTTTATTACACTTAAGTTAATTTCTGAAATATTTTATGTAGGCATCAATTATGTGACAACATATAGGTTTATTGATATGTAATGTTATTGATATTTAATATATAATATTTAATATATTATATTTATTTTTTTTAAAGATTTCTGAAAAATATAAAATTTTGTGAAAAATGGCTGTTATTTTGTAGAATTTATAAGAATATTTGAATCAATTTTACTTTAACCTTATATGTATTCTTATATTAAAGTTCATTCTAACACTAATTTATTAAATACAATAGATTAAATTAATATTGTTATCATTTTGTCTAAGATACATAACCTGAAATCTCTGAAATTAACAATATCAATGTGTAAAAATCACTAAAATAACTGTACAATTCATACAAATGACAGTACTGACTCATGCACATTGCGAACATTTGAGACTGTCTAGTTTTCTCTCTCGTATAGTAACAGATGTTGGCGGCTTCACGTTTAGTACATGGATGACATAGGCAATTTCACTTTCAGTAGTATATATTCTAAAGAGATTACGAGAATCTCTTCACGAAATCTGGCATGCTATCGAAAGATATTTGCTCGATTTAATTTTCATTTCCATAAATTTTTTTACATCATTTCGAACACTTGTTTGATAAATCGGTTAAAACAAAATTCTATAATGATATGTTGCTCTTTTTTTTCAATTTATAACATATTAAATCAATAAGCTATGTAAAACAATATACAATCAATATACAGCTAATTGTAGATTATTTAAATTTTGCATATAAGCTAAGAATCGCGCATATTGTTCGGGCAATAATTTATAGATGGCGCTACTCATTACCATAAAATAATCAATTTCAAAATTTATGGATCGCAATGTGCGTATAATGTACAAAATAATACGAGTATACAATATATTTCATTCAAACAAAAAGAAATTTTGACAATAGGTGTCAATTTTTTTCTGATCTCAGAGAGATAAGAATAATTTTCATCTTGTAAGTGTGAGAGAGGTATTTCACAGAATTAAAAAAAAATATTTTCTTATTATTAAGTGTTCTTATGCAAATTAGGTGAATAATTTTTAATTTACACACGCACACGTACACGACGCACTTATATATTTGTTTTAATTCGAGAAAATGTTTCTAATGTGTATATTAATTTTAGTAAGTAATAGGGATTCGTATAAGGAACCAAGCAGCCATGTTGCTACTGAAAGATACTCACCTGTTCGTCGGGCATCGGAAGGATCAGGTGCACCTGGACCAGGCATACAAGCACTTCAGCAAGAATATCAACAGTTACAAAGATTAGCATCACCTTCACACAGTCCTGCGAGTATTCCTGGTTCTCCTGTTCACGAAAGATGTGTAGCAGCAATTACGCAAGGTATTAATTTTTTTTATAGAACATTTTTCTAATTTAATATGTAATGCACATTATTATAATTTTTCAATATAAATAAACAAATGAAATCATATTTAGACAAGGCGGGTCTTAGTCTAATAATATTCTCGTGTAAATTTTACAATTTCCAGTTCATGCAAAATGCGCACCGATTACATTGCCGACAATTTAAATTTTCTTTTGTAGACCATAGACTGGACAAAATAATTTTTATAGATTTTTATCACGCCAGAAACACATGCATATGAATCTAGAAACGAAATTGCTCTATCATATCACACTTAAAAAAAAATTGAACTTAAAAGTGCCGAAATTGTCATTTATTGATATCTACCTTTGAATTAAAATGTTTGAAAAATGTGACGAAATAAGTTATTTGCAATGTTATTTGCAAATTTTTCAGCGACAAAATAATCTATAAATTACCAATAATCACCAATAAATCACTAATACTATAAATCACCAAATTTATTAGCGGTTTTATGCAAAAATTAGTAGTTATTGTATAATAAAAAGAAAGGAACTTATTCTAAATCCATAAGTAATATTTCTTTTTGAGAAACTTCGAAGTAGAGATTTATAAACGGTGCATTAGAAATTCAATACTGGATTCCTATATATTTCAATATAAGCATAATATTACTATTTCAACCCAAGTACAGCTCTAATTTTTTTTCAAAAATTATTACTTAAAAATTATTATATCACAAAATTTACTTTGTAATACTTAAGTGATGTATGTATATTATTTGTATAAAAGGTTGAATATCAATAACTGGCGCAAAGATAATTCCATTTTCTCAACCTAAGTGATATATATATATATATATATATATATATTATATATATTATTTATGTAAAAAATTTAATATCAACATTTGACTAAGTTAAATCCCATATCAAATTAAATAAAGAATATAATCCAGTTGATACTATCTTTAATTTTTTTTTGCGATTAAATCTAAATATGTATATTTGTATTCCTATTGAAGAATCTTCCTATTCCACTTTATTTAAATAGAATTTTTTAAAAATATTTGGCACTGTTAGATCTCAAAATATAATAACATAATAAAAACATGAATATAATATTTAGACTAAATAAAAAAAATAAGAAACATTAGAGTAAAAATATCAAGCGTGTATATACATATATACGAGCGACTCATACAGACGTGCGAATTAGAATTATGTATCGAAGTTTCGATTTCTTGTGTTGTAAGTTGTAAAAATTGTGAAAATGATTAGATTTATAAATCTAATAAATGTAGGATTTTGATAAATATTCGCTATTATTAAATGTGTGTAATTGAGGACTCGTCCAGGATCGCGAGAACACGAATAACAGAAGTCGTGAATACGAAGAGTGATAAAGTCGGGCAATCGTGTCTCTGCACGTGACACCAGAGTTAACAAGACGTGAAAGTAAAAGTCGTTTAAGTCGTTCAGGCGGTCAAGTTGCTCGATTACGTCGCAGGGTAACAAGGAGCCAAAGATTTAGAAACGTATCGAAAAAGATAGCTTACGGTCGTTAAACTGAAAGCAGGAAGCTAAGACGCTAACCGATCGAGATAGCTGTCGATGAATAAAGATGAAGAAAGACGATCAGACAAAGAACACAAAGCGAAACGGTGAAGAAGACGCGAAAAGCACCGGAGATGGCGCGAAACCGAGATTCGTGACTTCTACGCTGGTAAAGAAGATCACTATAGAAGAGCTCAAAAAGCAGTTGCGCAAGTTGAAATTATCAACCATGAGAAATAAGGCGGATTTACAGTTGAAAAACTACGAGCAGGCGCGCGAAGAAAGCAACGTCGACAGCGATACCGAGGTTATCCAAAATATCAAAAATTCAGACGATGAGAAAGAAAACGAAGAAGAATCAGAAGAGGAACCGATCAGAATATGTAAAAGGTGGAAGAGACAAAACACGAACAATAACACATGAAGATGATCAGCCAGAGGTGATACACAATAATACCACAAAGAACAGCAAATGTGATCACGATAAGGGATATTGAAGGAAGTGTTAGTCATTTCTCGGGAGATGATCGGATGAAAGTTGAACGGTGGATAAACGAATTCGAGGACATGAGTGAACTGCTGCAATGGAATAACCTACAAAAAATTGACTACGCGAAAAAGCTGCGAGACTCAGCAAAACAGTTTATATTGCTACCGAAAGGAATAACTACCTGGAGATTGATGAAGAAGCGTCTGTTGAGTGAGTTCGAAACAAAGCATAACAGTGTTATAGTACATGCACAGTTGATTAAACGAAAGAGACAGTCAAATGAGATACCGCGACAATATATGTACGCGATGCAGACGATAGCGAGTCAAGGCGACATAGAGGAAGAAGCACTTATTCAATATATTATCTGAAATATGGAAATAGAGATGGAATATCTGATGAGGAGGACAATAAAAGCATTCTCTATGGAGCAGATATCCTGACATAGTCGAGAAAAAATTTGGAACACTTCGATTTAATGAAGGAGAAATCGGACAAGAAATCGCGAAAGGAGCAATCTAAGGCTGCTAAAGGGAAAAATGCAGATAAGAGTGAAAAGAAAGTTAATCAAAAGGAACGGAAGGAGATAAGATGCTTTAGCTGTGGATCCAGTGAGCATGCAGCACGTGATTGTTCACATAAAGACGAAAGATCGAAATGCTTTAAGTGCAATCAGTTTGGACACATTGCAGCGAAATGTGACAACTCCAGTGAGATAATGAAGAAAGACCGGAAGGTGAACGTGATAAGTGTGAGCGTACCAATAAAAGTACCAAAGAAGAATAGATGAAATAACAGTCGTAATAAACGACACGCCAATAATATCAATGATACGCCAATGATATCATTGTACGCTATTGAAGTACAGCGAATATCAGCGGATTGGCAGCCCACCCATTAATATGATATCCCATTTTCTATGGACTAGAAAGATCTCAGGTAACGCTGATTAGTATTTTTCGGGCAGACCTAATGATCTAGCGAGATCGGTACAAGACAGAATACATGTGGTGCCTGACAACGTAATGGATGAGAGGATGTTGCTAGGAAAAGGATTAATAAGGCAGATGGATATTCGGATGAAGGGCGGCATGCTTTCCATTAAGAAGTTGGAGTATGATATTACGAAGAAAGATGCAGAAGAAAGGAAAAAGGAGGATAACAAAGACAATAAAGAAGAAAAGAGAAAGGAAAACAACAAAGACGACGATAGTAAAGAAAAAAAAAAGAAAAAAGAGAGATAACAACAGTAAAGATGAAAAGAAAAGAGAGGATAACGAAGACAGTAAAAAAGAAAAGAGAAAGTAGAACAACGGAGAAAACAATAATAACGAAGAAGAGAAGAAGGAAAATAGCAAAGACAACCGCGAAAAGAAAAAAGGAAAGAAGGATAATATTAAGGAAGACAATCGTGAGGAAGATGGAAACCGAAGTAAGAGTCAGGGGATCTACGAGGAAGCGTAAGGGAGGAACTAGGCGCAGTAAATTATACGCAAGTGAACCACACAGATGTCGACGAACAGTCGCCATCAGATACAGCAGCTAATCGACAACTACGTGCCGAAACCGAGAACAATTAGACTAGTGTCGAAAGACAAAGATCATACTACAAGATGAGACGCCAGTCTGTTTGAAGCCTCGCCGGTAAAGGAGAAGGCTATCCTGAATGCATAACTTGAAGATTGGTTGCGCGACGGCGTCATCCAGCAAAGCAGCAGCAGATACTCAAGCCCAGTAATCGTGCCGAAAAAAAAATGGAATGTACTGGGTCTGTGTGGATTACCGACAACTGAATCGGAACTCCGTGATAGGCTCCATGCCTTTAATCGATGATCATATCAATGCATTAGTCAATGCTCAAGTTTTCTCAGTGCTAGAGAATGGCTTTTTCCACGTTCCGGTCGCTGCTGAGAGTCAGTACACATCATTTGCTACACCCGACGGCCAATACGAATTCCTCAAGACTTCGTTTGAATTATGCAATAGTCCTACATCATTTCTGCGGTTTATTGATGAAGTCTTCCGCAATCTCAGTCGAAGGAACATCATGTTCACATATATGGATGACTTAATAATACCCGGAAAGACCGAAGCCACTGGCGAACTTGAAAGAGACGCTTACCGTTGTAGCTGAACCAGGGCTCGTCATCAATTGGGAGAAGTGCAAATTTCTCAAGAGACGTGTCGAATACTTGGGACGTAATAGAAAATGGTTACATTGATTCTTCACCGACGAAAGTAAAAAGTGTGAGAAGATTCCTAGTACCCAAAGATCGCAAGATGGTTGATCTTGGAGGAGTTGATTATGAGATCGAGCATCGCTCAGGAACTCGTCTCCGGCATGTTGACGCATTCAATTGCTATTCAGTAATGATCGCAAACGATATATTCACGTTCGCAAACAAGAAGATAAAGAGGAGAGGATCCGAATTATTAAGGTCTTAAAAAAAGAACCCTACGAGGACTACAATTGCAAGAATGGTATTCTGAAGAGAGTGAGGGATAAAGACGTTATCGTGTTATCTTCCAGCATGCATCACGATATAATGCGCAAAACACATGATAACGGCCATTTCAGAGTCAAGAAAATGTCGGAAGATATCCAGAATGAATACTACATCCAATACTACCAAATTAATGGAAAAAATTGAAAAGTACGTGAGCTAATATATACCATATATTCTTGCTGAGAAGAAACGAGGAAAGAAGGAGGGCGAGCTTAGGCCAATAATATAATAAAAAAGGATACTCCTCTGTCAACGTATCATGTGGATCACTTCGAACCGATAACAACGACGTCGAAGCTGTATAAATATCTCTTTGTTGTCGTTGATGGTTTCTCCAAGTTTGTGTGGATTTACCCAACAAAAACCATGAATGTTAGGGAGATATTAGAGAAACTACACCAACCAACGAACAAGAAAGTATTTGGAAATTCATGTTGAATAATCAGCGATTGTTCGGCGTTTACGTTGGACGACTTTCAAAGTTACTGTAGAGAAAAGAACATCGAGCACATCCTGATCACCGCAGGCGTGTAGAAGAAACGGTCAAGTCAAGAGGGTGAATCGTATCATTATACCCATCCTCACCAAGCTGTCTCATAACTATCCGAATAAGTGGTTCAAGTACATACATAGAGTACAAATAGTGATCAATAGTACTTACCAAAGAAGCGTGGGACTAGTTCAATCGAAGTCCTCTTCGGTATTAAAATGTGGAGAAAAGAAGATCCGGAATTATTATCACTTATCGAATTAGAGTCGGTAGTAGTCTTTGACGAACGAGGAAGGACGACGAGAATTGAGGAGACTGGCACAGGAAAACATCGTCCAAGTCCAGTACGAAAATCGATGCACATACAATCGCAGGTGTAAACCAGCAATTCAATATAATGAGGCCGATCTTGTTGCCATTAAACGGACGCAATACAGGCCGGGACAGAAAATAAAAAACAAGTATTTCCTTATAACATTTTCAAGTAAAAAGGGAACGATCGCTACGAAGTAATCAAGAACCCGATGGGGAAGGATCCTGGATAACGTCGTCATCAGTGGACCATATGAAGACCATATATATTCATATTATTCTTCAGGAACCGAAGAGCAGCAGGAATGGCCGGATGCGGGTCTCTAGTATGCTCCTGAGCGTTAGGCGCCAATGTACGACGAGAAAGAACACGAGAGGGAGTTAATTCGCAGAGCGTGTGTCGTGGTCAGATCAGCAGTTATTGTCCGTGCATCGCGAATTATATACCTTTAATAATAGCGGGTATTTATCAAAATCCTATATATAAGCTTTAATTTTATTTAATATAACATTCAGATTATACATATATGTATATGTATATCAGAGACCCGAACCAAACTGAAAATCGGGATCGAAACGTTTCGGAACCTTTTTTTTTTAGTGAATCAAAACCGTACTCAAATTTTATAAAGTTTATAATATAAAACTGTAATTGAACCAGTAAAATTTTATGGTTTTTTTTAGTTATTTTTTCTGTTCTTAATCTTTGATCTTTATCCTTGTTCTTAATCTTTGTTCTGCTCGTTCCTTTGCCTAAATCACCAATGTTCAATTCAGTACCATCATCGCTAGCTCTCTTAACAACCGGAATGCAAATATTTCCAACATCTCATATGATATAAGAAATCTAGTGAAACCGCAAGACATATTCATTGTAAATTTTTTTAAGTAATTTTTATTCAGAGTAACGTGATCAATTGATGCTTCTTTCCTATTAGGTTCTCTAGATTGAACGGGTGAACACGCTCTCTCTCTTTCTCTCTTTCTCTTTCTCCTCTGTAATAGAATAAATTTAAAAAATAAATAGAATAAAGCGAATGAGTAGAACGTAATTTTTACAGTTTTGATTTTCTTTATTGATAAAAGAAAACCAAAACTGAAATTGAAATTATATTGATATTTGATTAAATGATATTTTATTAAATTGGAACCGAAAAAATCTTTCGGTTTGAGTTTCTGATGTGTGTATACACGCACACGCACGCACGCACGCGCGCTCATTGTATATAATAAGTTAGCTCTTCAACTATTATAATTCGTGTTAAAATTATAGGATGCGCCTCTTAAGTATTCGCGAGAAAAACGTTTATGTAATTCAGCCAAATTGGAGACAACACATTCTAAGGTACATTCCAAAACTCGATTCTGTCAATTGTAAGTATTTTTTATTCTTGTTCAATATGGTGAATAACAAGGAGAAAATGATATTCAGGTTGACAAAGTCGAGTTTTGAAATGCAACCTTGGTATTTCTCTTGTTAATTAAAGATAGATTAAATTTTTCACCTAGTTGTAATAATAATTGAACTTTTTTTGGAAAAGTAATTCAGCTCAAATTCACGAATCATTTTTTTAATAATTTTTTAATATCTGATTCTGAGGTAAACAAATTAGCAAGAAAACAAGAAGGCTAATACATCGAATAGAGGAGTTAGCTCCGATGACCTTGATCTTGATATGTTGTCAAGGTCATGACTCTGAGTGACCTGTACCAGGTTTTAAATTTGTTAGACATTAACTTTTTTAGACGTCGCTCGTTATTCATTAAAAAGTTATTAACAAAAGAAGTTTGAAGAATGATGTCTCTTCTATTAAATAAAATAGAAATTTTCTGCTTTAAAGTATATTTTACAATTTTCCATGCAAAGCGACTCTCACCTTCCCCCTGCTTAAGGTCGCATGATTTCCACACGAAGCGATTCACTTTATTTTCCTCTCTCGTCGTGCGCTGCTAAGCAGGGGGAAAGTAGAATGAGAGTCGCTTAGTGTAGAAATCGTAACCTTAATCAGAAGGGTAGGTGGTGTAAGAGTCGCTTTGCGTAGAAAGTATACTTTAAAGCAGAAAATTTCTATTTTATGTAGTAGAAAAAAGACATCATTTTTCAAATTTCTTTCGTTAACTTTTTATGAATAACGGGCGACGGTTAAAACCTGGTAGAAATCACTTAGGATCATGACTTTGACAACAAGGTCATCGGAGCTGTCTCCCCTATGTGGCATATTTATCAGCAAGAATGTGGCTCGCATCTTCTGTTATTGAAATTGATGGAACCAGAGAAAAGAGAGTTCACATTAGCAGGAAAATACGTATTAAGCATGTGGAAACTAATTGACGAATCTTTTTTAGCTGATAAAATTACTTCCACAAATGAAGAAGGACCATGCTCATCTTTTAACAATTCAATTTTATTTCAAGTCAGTTTAGAAATGTCAAGATAAACGCATTAATTATTGGAGAAAAAGGGTGTTACGTTCAGAGGAAAGGGACGGTTACGTCGCTGCTAGGGACTCGAAAGATAGACAATGCGGTGCGAAGCGTGGACGCGAGTGGCAGAGTGGCGGATTGTTTATCGGAGTGGCGGAGATACGATCAGAATGGCGAGTCTTAGGCCGAGCGGCAAATCGTGAGACTGCAAGCGTATTGCATGCTACAAGATTTCTAAAGCACTTTTATCTGAAAGTATTTCGTTATCTTAATTAATTCGAAATACAGTCGAACCTCTATAAAGTAACTTGTCGGAATCGATCGGCCTCCGTAAACAAATGCGCATGCGCTAGCATATATGCTTGATTACTATATGGAAGGTTAAGACACGATTTTTACAAAGGTTAAAACAAAAGAAGGTTAACTTTACGGAGATTCGACTGTACTAACAAGACAAGTTTTACAATTGTCCAGAACCGATTTGAATCTCTATGAAATATGTTGTAAAACACGAAAATCTAAGAGACGTATTTTTTTATATGTGTGCTAACTTATGTTTAATGAGTGAAACACCCCTTTGAAAAGAAACAGTATTTTTCTTTCGAGCCGAATATCGTTAGAAGTATAAAAGATAGTATAAAAAAAATTTTTTAAAGTTGTACGGTTTCAAGAGTATTTTAAAGTTATAAAGAAAAAAAAATTTTTTTTTGTTTAACAAAATACCCCCACCACCGTAATTTTCTTAAATTTTTAATTTTTTTTACTAAATTAAAGATTATTTTTTTACAAATTCAACCAAGGTGTAATAAAGTTACGACATATCATTTTTGAGAATTAATTATTAACGCTTCTGTATATACGTTATCCATGCTCATATGCGTAAGTAATTGTCGTCGGAATGATAAAATATATAAATCAACGAATAAGGGAATTGACATGATTGATATTTGTAATATTACAAATTATAAATAATGTTAAGAGTTGTAATAATTTTTATTATTTCTTCTTTAAAGTGAGTAAAATTTTTTTATCTCTGTACATTATTTCCTTAAAATATCTTAAGATTATTCTCTTAAAGTTATTTTCAGTTTTATACTTTAATATCTTATTTACTTATAATAATTTCAAAACGTATATATTATACTTAATAATGAAATAATATCAAAATATTTATACACAATAAATTTTTATTTTGTATCATTTACTCATTATACTCATTACAATAATGATACTCGATGAAAAAAATGTTTTAAACATAATGACTTCTTGCACATGAGAACATTTTACTACAGCTGTATTACTGCAACCTTCGATATCACATGTTGTTGAACTTTTGTTAAAATTAAATTCTACTGAATTTTCAAATTCTTCTGATTTTTCGTTTGTATAACCACTTTTAAACCACGAATATTTAAATAAGTTATGATATCGCGGAGATGACAATTGATTATATATCAGAGATTATAATTTTATTATTTCGTTCATGTAAATTTATATTACTTTCTAATAATAAAACAGTATCTGAAAATCTTTTAGTAAAATTTTTCTAAATTCTAAATTCCTAAACATCTAATGGTTGTATTTTTCCTGTAGTGCCTTTTGGTATAATCATAGTAGTAATACGTTTTCCTGCAGATGTTAAATCTGAAATAATATTGGGATAATGTCCAGTCCATGAATCGATAAGAAGAACGCTATTAGAATCAATGTTTGGAAAATAAGCTTCTTCTAATCACATTTTAAAATGGTCTGTAAGAAATATAAATGTTAAATTATACTATTTTATGACTGTTATGAGATTTTTAAATAAAATATAAAATATATCACAGAAATAAGACTTATAATTTTATTACATTATTCCGTTTATGCAAATTTATATTTACTTTTTAATAATAAAACAGTATCTGAAAATGTATTAGGAAATGTAAAAGGAAATTCATTTAATTACCTGAAGTCATTTTATCAGATTTCGATGCTTTTACAATAACATTTATTGATGTAAATAAGGTTTCTTGTACTCTTGGTCCAAAATATCATTAGTTTCTTTCAATACAATAAATAAAGCAATTTCCATTACATGATATTATTGGTAACAGTTTGTATGAGTGTATGAGTGTGTTGTTGATATAGATTGCACAACACACTCTACAGGGTGCGTCACCAAAATCCGGACAAATCGAACAATTTTTTTTAAACAAAATGTTTTTAATGAAAAATTAAATATCACAAAAAATTCTTTTACATGGCTTGGGGGATGTAGAGCGCAATTATTCGATATATCCTCTATTAGCTTGAATGACGGTCTCTATTCTCGGTCTGAAGCGTTCGCACGCACGCTATAGCGCTCCATACCGACGAATGCTGCCTCAATAGCGGTCCTTAATGACATTGGGATGCCGAAACTTGTTTGTGACCCTTTCAACTACGCTCCATACGTAGTAGTTCAAGGGATTTAAATCTGGTCTGTTGGGAGACCAGAATTCCTTGGACCAAAACATATCGACGTTGTCTGAGAGCCAATTTTGAATCAAATGACTCGTATGAGCCGATGTACCGTCCTGCTGAAAAACATATGATCTTCCGGACACCATAGTTTTCATCCACGACTTCATTACATCCATCAGAACGCGCAACGATTGCTCTGGATCATCCGAAATCAGTGCTTGAGCCTTTTCAACGACTGGTCCTCGCGGTGCGTTCTTTCGACTCTTCCTCGTTGGCAAACCTTCGTTGGATTGTTCTAAAGTATATTTTGCTACAACGTCATGAACGGTTGATCTCGAGTATCCAAAGAATTAAATTATTTCCGTTGCTGAGCGCCCAGCGCGAAGGCCTTCGATGATCACGGCTCTTCGATTATACATCGCACTTGGTTTCAACATCACGGCCATTTTGAGAATACGACTGTTTACTAGAAGCACCAGGCTTTCTCGGACGTCAACAATAACCTCTGGCGGAGACATAATAGCAGAAAATTTAAATTTGTCCGGTGACGCACCCTATACTTTCTTTACTCCTTCATTAGACAATGACCTTTAGAATTTCCAATTGGAAACCACTTTGACCAGAATTAAAAACATTTTCAGATCCGAATTATTCGATAAGTGATTTCACTGTTTTCAGGAAATTTGTTGTATTTTGCAATTCAATAGAATCTTCTATTGTTCTTCTAGTTACAAATTTCGTAATTTTTCTCGAAATAATTTGGTGGGACTGTTTGAATGTTGATACTGTGAGATGCTTTAACCCCTTAACCTACGATTTACGTTTCAACAGCATAGTCCAAACGTCAACAAGATCGCGCAGTCTTCGAGTCATTTCATGGTTTGGCAAATCGGTCCTAAGTTGTACCAGACGCGCATGACTTATGGAATGTAAATACATGTGTAAGATACAACTGGTTTAATTTTGTGGAATATTTGATAAGTAATTACAACCTGATGTAATAATTATGGTAGATATACAGAAAAAAGTTTATTATCAATCACTAAAATATATCATAAATCAATAACATTTATCTGCAATTCCTGAATAAATTAGCAATTCACGTAATT
Source organism: Acromyrmex echinatior (assembly GCF_024713525.1). Classification (NCBI taxonomy): domain Eukaryota; kingdom Metazoa; phylum Arthropoda; class Insecta; order Hymenoptera; family Formicidae; genus Acromyrmex; species Acromyrmex echinatior. Next base: position 813,256 of record NC_141852.1, read on the forward strand.
AGCATTATACAAAAATCAAAAATAAAAAATTAATAATCTTGGTGTGATATCGTTCAAAACATACTGGTACATGTAATGGAACTTTGCACCTCTTGCACTCCCACGTTGTTTCACTACGTTTTTTATTTTTCGTGCAGACTTTACAAGGTTTTGAAAGCCTTAATTTTGAGGCTGTTGGGTCAATATGTTTAGGAAAATGAGCCCAATGTTTCGCGTGCAATCTCTCTGGTATATCTTCGTACGATAATTGTCCTCGTCCTTTATAATCTGGTTTTGGCATATTCTTCAGTAATGATTCGGCTATCTCGATCCTATAATCAACGTAACTTTGTTTTTTCCCGTTATTTGTTTTGTTGAATAAAATGTATGAATTGAAAAGACCAATATCGAACAGATAAAAGAAAATTTTTCGATATCCTTTCATATATTTTCTCATGATTGGAAAGCATGCTAATATTTGGTCTTGTCGATCAATTCCAATCATTCCCTTGTTGTACTCGATAACACAATTTGGTTTCGAAGTACGATTGGATCTTTGTGTAGTCATTTCTACTGTTTCGTGTTTTGTCGTCATAATATGAACATCTCGCTTATCTTTCCATTTTACAGCGAGTATTCGATTGCAAGTTCTCATTGTGTATTCTCCCCTTTTTAATTTTACTGTACACAAATCTTTTGGCATATTCTTTCTATTCGCACGTACTGTGCCAATGACATTTGTTTTATAATTGAACGATAGTGTCATAAATAATTTTGGTGAAGAGTACCAATTATCTATGTATAAAGTATGACCTCTGTGCAACACTAACTGTGATAGCTCTTTGACAACACTTTCGGAAGCGCTATCAACACAATTTATTTTATCATGGCCTGTATATATTTTAAAGTCATAGCAATAACCTGAAGCTGACTCACATAATTTGTAAAATTTAATTATAAAAATAATAAGGCTCAATAAATCAAAATAAGTAAAAAAGAAAAAGGGCTACGAGCCTAAAACATAAATTGACAAACTGTATGAGTAGTTAAAAAAATTTTTTTGAAATAAAACTATGTCATAAATTAAAAACGTAAAATATAATTTGACAATCAGAAGGTGAACAAAACAAACGTTTCGATCCTAGTTGGATCATTTTCAATGTGACAAATAAGTTAGTGTGACAAAATAAATTAACAACGGTAATTAACAATAGAGTTATAACGTAGATAAAAAACATAAGAGATCAAGTAAAATTCGCATTCGGACGCAAATTAACTATAAAGCTCGCTCCAAATTGAGAGGAAATCAAACAAACGATTATAGTTGACAAAAATGTGCTCCTCCGAACCGTATGCGTGTATAAGGACGAACATGTTTCTGTTAGCAAGTATAAATTGTAATAATAAATTAATGGTAGAAGTAAATAAAAATAATAAGAATAATGAGAAAAGTACGAATCGAGTCGCAAACAGTAAAAAGGAAAGTACAAATAAGTCGTAAATAATAAGTCAAAATTAAAAGAAAGAGGCAAAAATTATCTTTGATATTATAAGACAAGCACATAAGAAAAAAAGAGTAAATTGCCAACATGCATTGTATATGAATAATGAATTTAGAACAAATAAATTCATAATAAATACCTTATGTGTGTGCCGAAATGATGTATTATAGATTAGGCAATGCGAATGGAATCGAAATTGATCGTCTCTCTAAGAAGCTAAGATATAAAGTACGACATATAAAGACAAGAAGGTTGAAATGGAAAACTAGAAAGGGAAGGGGGAAAAAAATAATAAGAAGGAAAGAATAAAGTGGAAGGGAGAGAAAGTAGGGAGAGAAGAGAAGGATAGGGAAGGGAAAGCAATCAAGAGGAAGAAAGAGACTGGATGATCTGTAAATAAGTATCGGGTAAAGATTCAGTATCGTTTTGTCTATTAAGGCCTTGTTTCTATCTTTTAATATGAATCATTTCAGACACCAATCTCTTATTGTAAGAAGATTCGCAATCCAAAATTCTCACATCATTCCATTTGAAATTATGATCAAAATTGATTCGATGATCAGTTATGACAGTAGGAGAACCTGTATTCTTTTTGATGTCAGAGATATGTTCGTGTAGTCTCGTGCTCAATTTTCTCTTTGTCTGACCAACATAACTCGCCTCACAATCATCACATGAGATCTTGTAGACAACATTCTGATTGGATAGGAAGTTAAGTTCGTCTTTTCCTCTCTTTATGAAGCTTTTTAACGTGTTGGGAATAGAAAAGGCCAATTTACAATGAAACATACTAGAAATTGGAAGGAAACTTTCGGAAATGGATTTAACGTAAGGAATCGTAAAATATTTGTCTTTATTGCGTGAATAGTGTGTAGTATCTTTGTTATATTTATGAAACTTTAATCTGCGTTCTATTGTAGAGAAAATAAAGGGAAGAGGATAACAGTTATTTAAGAAAATATGAATCTATCAAATTTTTTTGTTGGAATCGTGGATGTGATAATAAGATAATTTTGTCAATAAAACTGATGGTGCCTTTTTTATGGCACAGAGGATGATTTGAATGGAAATTAAGGAATCTTCCAGAACATGTCTTTTTATGGTAAATGTCAAATATAATTTTTTGGTTATCTATAATCAGTATTGTATCGAGAAAACTTAATTTGCCATTTGCACCAACCTCCAAGGTGAACTGTAATCTCGTATGTAAGGAATTGAAAATGTTCAAAGTGTTGACAATGTCAGATGGAAGCGCGAGCAAAATATCATCAACATATCTAAAATAGAACAAGGGTTGTGCTGACAGTTTTTTTAGTGCTATTTCTTCTAGATCCTGCATTACAATGTCCGCGATTATTGGAGATAATGGTGAACCCATTGGAGTGCCGAACACCTGTCTATAAGTTTTATTGTTAAAAGTAAAAAAGGTAGAATTTAAAATGAATCTGACAGCAATAATGAACTCATTTTTTGATATGTTTGTTTTCGCCGAGATGTAAACCCATCTCCTGTCGATGCTATTTAATGCTAGTTCAACAGGAATGTTAGTAAAAAGGGATATTACATCCAACGAAGCCAAAACATAATTAGAATCAAACACAGAACCATTTAACTGCTCAACTAAATGGAAACTGTCTTTAATATAGCTGGGAGCTTTTGGAATACTGTCACTGATTAAATTGTGTAAAAAGAGTGAAAAGTTATATAATGGACTGTTTATACAAGAAACAATAACTCTCAATGGGTAACCTTCTTTATGTATCTTAGTTAGGCCGTAAGCTCTAGGTGTAACACCATCAGATGTAAGCAGTCTACGGTATGTCAACTCGTCGATAAATTGATCCCGCCTCCATCTCACCAAAAAAGCGCGTAAGTCTCACGTTAATTTCTTACTAGGATCTTTATCAACTAAGGCGTAAGTACTCGTGTCCGAGAGAATCTCTTCCATCCTTGAAACGTAGGCGTCTTTGTTTAGAGCAACAGTGACGTTACCCTTATCGGCGTTAGTAATTAGTATATTGGGGTGGTCATTGATAAACCTCTTGGTAGTGCGCAACCAGTTCAAAATTAATTTGTCGGTGGATGTAGGAGAAGAAAAATTATTTTGGAATCTATTAAGGATTGGAAGGGAATCATGTCTGACAGAATTAATAATGTTATTCGGACGACCAGTGATATTACTTTCTATATATTTGATAAATTCGATTAAGGTACTGTCTTTATTGTACTTGTTGATAGGAAGTCCGAAAAATTAAAATTGAATACCGAATCTTGCCCTTTTTGATGGATTGAATTGTTTATAAGATATGCGTCCCTTAAATTTCATGAGCGATTCATCGATAGTAATGTCCTTTTTCATTGTATACACTTCTTTAAATTTTTGATTCAAAAAATTGGTCACAGGTTTTATTTTGCTCAATTTGTCTCTATTGGCAATTAGATTATTATTTGCGAAATGCAAACATCTTGTAATTTGCAGATATCTTTTTAGCGGCATTGCTTTTCTAAATATGGGCGTTTCTATAACAGCCCTCTTCGACCAATTCATTTGAATTCTTGGTTTTTTTCACCTGAGCCATTATTATGGACAATGCAAAATATCTTTTAATTTCATTAGAATCCACAGGAAACCAAGTGTCATCGATTCTTCGTATTCTGTTTGGATTGGTTCGTATTTGATCTGCGTATCGATTAGTCTCGGTTATAATATTCTCCCAGAATGTTATCAAATATTATATTAAATATATCTAATTCTCTTTTATTTCCTCTTGACGTAAGGCTGCCTCTTTTATGCCCAGGAGTCATCATATAGTTCCAGATTTTTGGACTATTTCTTATTTCTTTCCAAATCTAGGGTTCTGGTAGTTGATCTTCGTCAGAGGTATCATCAATAATTAATCGCTTGCATTTTTTTCGCACAGGACGTATAATGTCACTATTGTCACTTTCGGTAGCAGAAGTATCAACATAACTTTCACCGTTCTCATCACAAAATCTTTTTTTTGAAAACATCTTGTGGGGATACTTCTCTAATATTTAAGAAAATATATTTCAAAGTGCGAACGTGACCAAAATTATATGTAACCGATTATGATACAAAGAGATAATAAGAATCTATCACGAGCCTGGTCTGTGCTGTTTGTGGTGGGGCAAATTACAAATCGCGATCGTCGCACCACGGGCCATGCCCGTGATATTTACATTTGGCCCGACCGATGTACTACGGGCCAGGCCCGTGATAATCAATTTTGGCCCGAATACAAGACCACGTGTCTCACACGTAGTTTTAGGTTAAGGGGTTAAATATAGGATTTAAATTTCCTATTTTTTCTTGAGTTTGTAAAGCTCACCTTTGTAGATCGAAATCTATGAATTCTGATTCAACAGCTGCAGTAAATTTATCATGTGTAAATTTGGAGGTGTAAGATAATTTTTCTAAACGATTTCCACCTGAATGTAATTGTTCTTCCCATTCTAATTGAGTTCAGATGAAACTCTTCTAAATTTATTTTGTACTGATTTTAACGGATGATTCCTTTTGTTTTTATTTTTTTCATTAATGTCCCAATTCCGCCATTACGTCTTTTATAAGAACTGTCAAAGTCATCATTTGAACATTGAGAATGAGAATTTAAATTATCTTCACTTCATGCTTCTTCATCATCTTCAATTATTTCAGAATTATGTAATTTATAAAGTTTTTGATAATCGAGGTATATTTCTGTTATTTCCAATCCATTATAGTGAAAAATGCTATCCAGCAATAATTTTTGTATATTTTCTTTTAATTTTATTTCTGCTTCAGTTACTAGTGTTTCTGTTAGATATATTGAACTTTTAGATGCTAATAAAAGTCCAACAACATTAAGCGATTAATAATCATTTCCAAAGATTAAACTTGGCTTTGAATCGTAATAAAAACAATTTAACAAATTGCACAGATATGACTATAACAAAATTACTGCACTGACTAAATGTAAAACTGCTACGTGAATATTCTTATACTGTCCATTTGTTATACTTATCTTGAATGTATACATAAATTATTATATCATAAATTATCGCCCAGTTTATTATCTAATCACTTATTATCAATGGGCGCATTCAACAGTAAAGAATGCTACGTAACTATCCGTTGAATGACGTGCTTTCCGCATCGGAAATTGTCCTCAATATGTTGCGGAAGCGAACGTCATCCTATTGAGCGGAAATTTTTTTTCACAAACTTCGGTTTGACAATTTCCTCGTTCAGTCAAGTCACATATTAGGTATTTATAACTGTGTCAAGATCAAGCAGCATTTCAACAAATTTCACCCGATCCACGCCTTCTTCAAGTAGCGTCTGAACTGCATTTCTTCTCCGTGTTCACATTCGAATGCAAGATCTTCGCCATTGTCTAATCCGATTGCTGCTGGTTCATTTATAGAATTAGATATCGATGTCATTAATAGTAATTCTAATTGCACGTTAGAAAATGAATATTTAAACGATAGGCCGAGTTCAGCAGAAATATCAGATTTAGTTTCCGGATGTTGTACTTCATTAAAAAGTGGCCAATATATAAGATAAATGTATCGGTTATTGGACAGTTAAGGAATTGCACGACGAAATCATTTATTTAAGCTTATTAAATATTAAAATTTTAGTTTTTACATATGCATAGTAAGAATGGATGTTTTCTGAAACTAAATCCATTATTGAATATGTTATTTGCATTTATTATAAATTGTATTTAGTCATAAATATAATTGATTCAAATGTCCTAATTATTGAACAAAGAAATGTGACGTGTCTCTGTGTCCACAAAAATATGACCTAATTATTGGACAAATAATAAGCAATTTTTTATTATAGAAGAGAATCGTATTTTACTTACTTATCGATCAGGATTGTATAAAAAAATTTATCGAAATCATAATTAATGAAGTTTTATATAAAGTTTTATTTGTAACATATATAAAATATGTTTTTTAATCATAAAGTAGACAGAACAAAATACTTTTGAGATTCTTTTATTTTATCATTATTTTGCACTTCCTTCGTCATCATTCGACTTTTGATCAAAATTGATCTTACCGAGTTTATTGTAAGAGACAGTGTTGAAATCTAATGGAAATAAACCGCACACTCGGAAAGCATTCTTTGCAATAGATTGAAAATTCATGGACTCAGTCGTTTTTTTAACTAAAGGAGCAATTCGAATTTTTAGATACCGAGATGTTTTATTCGTTGCCATCAGTAATACATTATTTCGAAATTTTTTTTACGAAAGTATCATTTTTAATATGAATAAATTATATAATACTTAATTTATAAATAATATTTAAAATTGCTTAAAAATTTATTTAAAGTCAGACATATCATCAAAAGCTTGCGAGGGCAAATCAATAAGTTTTTAGAAAAACATAGTAAAACTTTTTTTTCGATCGATTCATTTTTATTCCTCAACATAGTCTCCTTTCAGCTCGATACGCTTGATCCAACGATTCTGCAACTTTTTCAAGCCGTCCGAATAATATGATTTGTCCAACCCTTCAAAATAAGCCTCTATTTCGGCAATGAGGTGCTCTCTGGTGATAAATCTCTTTCCTCCGAACCATTTCTTCAGGTTTGGAAACAGGAAATAGTCACAGGGGACTAAATCTGACGAATATGCTGGATGGGAAAGCAATTCGTAGCGAAATTCGTTGAATTTGGCTACGTGTGAACCCGTGCATTGTCTTGGATGGAAGAGTACTTTCTTCTTCGCCAAATGGAGATGTTTTTTCTTTAATGTTGTTGAAACGGTCCAATAAGGCTACGTAGTAATCATCAATGATCGTTTGCTTCGACGGAAGGTAATCGACATGAATTATACCGCGTGCATCCCAAAAAACTGTGGCCATCATCTTTCTGGCCGATTTCACGGCCTTCTTCGGAGATGATTCACTCGATGAAATTCATTGTTTTGACTGTTCCTTTCGTCTCGGGTGTGAAGTAATGGATCCATGTTTCGTCCATAGTAATGAATCGACGCAGAAATTCATCTGGATTACGTTGAAACATCTCCAAACATTGTTTTGAAATCGTCTCACGGTCGCCCTTATGGTCCACAATGAGCAAACGCGGCACCCATTTTGCCGATAGCTTTTTCATACCCAATTGTTCCTGCAAAATTGAAATCACTATGCCATGTGATATGCCTGTGGCCTCAACAAGCTTGCGCACTTTTACTTGTCGATCAGTCAAAACAATATCGTGGATTTTATAGATGATTTCTGGCGTAGCAGAAATCAATTGAACGTCCCGAACGAGGTGCATCACATGGCAGGTGGATGTACACGTTTAAATTCATTCATTCAATTGTATACAGTCGCAAATACTGGTGCAGATGTGCTATGAACATTATTCAATTCGGCTTTGATTTCTTTCGGCGTTAAATCTTTCATAGATGTTTGAAATTGTAGATGTTTGATCACTGCACGAAACTCGTTTTTTTCCATTTTGCAAAAAATACAAAGATTGTTCGCTTTAATCGTCAGAAACGAAACCACGCGATGAATTCCGCTCAAAATTTGATAATAATCAGTTGAAAGATGCTACTTATCAAAAAGTAATGTGACATTGTGGGAATAAATGACTCAATTGACGAGTCAAATTTTCAAGACGAGCCCACGCTTGTTGTGTGATGTGATATGAGGTGTAATGACATGATCGACACTTTTCTTGTAACTAATAGTGATGAATTTTATTATTCGAACTCGAATGAATATGACCGTACAGGATGAGCGCCACAATCTATCTTCCTTCTTATTTTTCTCTGACGCTGCTTGTAGGCAATTCGCGCCTACAAAATCCCTAGGCTTTCTACACTCGCTGCGCTAGTGAGGTATTGAGAACGTAGTTCCCTACATACTCCCCCCCGAGTGACAACGAATCTAAACACTATGTTTATTTACTAGGTTAACAAAATACTGCTTTGACTGAGCGATAGGTACATTTATAATGCCGGCACTTAGGTCTACCATATAAAACGTATAAAACGTATTATATAAAACATATTATATAAAACATATCATTGTTTATCTTAAGCTAAATACATTTTGTTGTTGGGAGGATTATTTTAATTATAAGGCGAAGGTGACTTTTTTCTTCGGACGCGCATACGTTTTTAAAGCTGGCTACTCGTTGTTGAACGAATTGGTTGTTTGCCCTGCTTCTGGGGTTGCACTACATAAGTCATCGCGTATGCCATACGCTTTTAAATTTTCGACGATACGCTGCGCTGTGTACCGTTAACATTAATGTCGAATACTCGATCCGATATACGATTTACAATTTTGTGAGGGCCGGTATAGGAACGCTCTAACGCTCTCTTGGTATCGCCCACCCGAAACACATGAGAACAGTATAAATCTTTGAATACAAATGCGCGTTTCTTATGCTTATGCTCTATCGAGATTGGCTTAACTTTGCACATATGCTCGCGGAATTCTTCGATGAACATTTTAGGATTAGGAAGTCGTCCGGCAGTACAAATTCTCCAGAGACGCGCAGCATCGTTTCGTAAACGAATTCCGTAGGCGATGCGCCGGTGTCGAGGCGAACATGAGTACGCAGACCTAATAGTACAGTCGAAAGTACTCGTGACCAACCTTCATTAGCATGACACATTATTACAGCTTTTAAGTTTCTATGCCACCGCTCATTCGAGGCGGGGTAATACTCCGTGGTATGAATCCGTTGACAGCCGATCAGCTGAAGAAGTGCAGTGAAAAGTTGTGCTTCGAACTGGCTGAACGACAGTTGTCTCTGTTGTCGAGGTGATGCCTTTTCGGAACAATGCATGAACGCGTAGATGAGAGGCTTGTGATCGGTCGCAATCTTGAAATTCCGCCCTTCGAGGCGCCCTTCGAGGAAATAACGAAAGTATTTGACTGCCTCGGCAATCGCCGTAAGCTCCCGATCGACGCGTTATAGTTCTGTTGCGCCGAATTTAATTTGCGTGAAAAGAACGCAAGCGGTTTCCACGAGTCGTCCAGGCGTTGCTCGAAGGCGGCCCCGATGGCGAAATCTGACGCGTCACAAACGAGGCGGGTCTCGGCTGCGTCGGAGGGGTGAGAGAGTATAGTCGCGTTGGCCAGACTTTCCTTGCATTTATTAAACGCTTCCTCAGCCGCCGGCGTCCATATGATTGGCCGTTTGTCATTTTTGTGTGAGTCGCAAAAGTATTCATTTAGTGGTGCCTGAATGGTAGCTGCATTATGCAGTAATTTATGATAAAAATTGACAAGCCCAAGAAAACGACACAATTCAACTATAGTGTTAGGTCTTGGAAACTCGCGAATGGCCTGAACCTTATCGAGTGTTGGTTTACAACCTTCGCTGTTAATCGTAAAGCCGAGGAATTCTAATTCTTGCTTGCCGAACTCGCATTTCTCTATATTGAGTCGTAAATAAAACTTTTTTAATCGCTGTAACACTATGCGTAAGTGAGCTCCGTGCTCTTTAAGAGACGTCGATGAAAATGTCGTCGATGAACAAATACAAATTCCAGGTTACTTAATGCGCGGAAGATTTGACGCTGGAATGTTTGACTCGCGTTTCTAAGATCATAAATTTATATTCGAACAGCCCGAAGGGCGTAACGACAGCCGTTTTCGGAATATCTTCCGGTGCCACTGGAATTTGGTTGTATGTCTGATGCAGATCTAGCTTAGAGAAAATGACTTTTCCACGCAGGTTGGAGGAGTAGTCGTGCAAATGTGGTACGGGAAATTTATCCGGATCGTGTTAAGACGACGGTAATCGCCACAGATCCTCCATAACCCGTCTTTTTTCTGTACCATGTGAATGGGACTTGCCCATGGACTACTGGACGGACATATACCGGCTTCGACTAGCTGATTGAAATTCAGCTTTTGCTGCTTTTAATTTTACCGGACTTAACCGTCTGGGGCGCTCGGCTACTGGCGGGTCCGTGATAATGATATGATTACGAACTCGCTACTGCAATTCGGAGTTGCCTGTTATAAGCCGGTGACCTCCGGAAATTCAAATAAGATGCTCGCGAATTTCGTACTGGGATTGACCGTGCTGATGGCAAGCTATGGATTTGACAATGCCCGACACGTACACATTGTTTTATGAATCGATGAGTCTGCGACCCTTAAAGTCCGGAAAGAGATCGCAATGTGCAATCAGATCGGCCCCAATAATCGGGTACGGTTATAACTGATGCTACGCAGAAATTTCATGTGAGCGGACATATCCCTAAATGTAGCGTTCGTAACGACTCCCCATATGTGTCTATGCGCGTATTGTTTGCCGCGTAAAGCTTGAAATTGGAGTTTTGTTCTTCGCGTATCTGTTGGGAAGCAGCGAAATTTCCGCCATATCCACAAGGAATAGCTCTCCGGTGACTCGATCGTGGATGTGGACGGACAGAAGAATCAACGCCCGCCATACCTGTCTCCTCGGTGGCAGACTCTATTCCCCCGTCTTTCCGTTAAAGCCTTGGCCAATCACACGGGGATTTGTTTCTTTGCAAACTCTCGCCTGGGCCCCGAAAGTGCGATGCGGCCAGCAGACACGAGAGCTTCTGCTTTTGGAACGCTTACGATTTTTATTTGCCCCGTTTTTCGCCTGAGATCTGCCGGATCGCTCGACCTTAGCCGCGAGGATGGCCATATCGGCGGCCAGACGGTTGATCTTAAGTTTCTAAGTCGGACGGCTTAGATTCTGACAACGATGTGGCGGCACACTGCGCAGAATCACCCACGGTCTCAACTATTTTATCCGCCATTTTGGCTAGCTTGTCCAGATCCATGCTTTTGGAAGTTGCAAGAATGTTTCTAATGTGTGGTGATAAGTGTTAAAAAAACACGGTTTTTATTACGGCGTCGTCACATCGCTTGTCAGAGTTCAATTTATGGAATCGACTGAGGATCTGCGACGGTTTCCCTGACGTCAGCACTTGGCCTTTTATTAGTTGTCGCAGTTGACTCTCGGTTGACACTGAAAAATTTTCAATAATACGCTGTTTTAATTTGATGTATGGTTCGTTCCCATCAGGCTCCGCTATGAGATCTCTGCAACACGCGATGGCTTCGGCGTCCAAAGACATAATCACGTGATGCGCCTTAGTCTTTTGCTCTGTAATTCGTGCAGCCTCGAACGTGACCTTGACTTGAATGAACTATATCACCGAATCTTTGATTAAGAACGGTGAAATTTTCGGAACCCTATATGAATCCACGCGCGCGACAATGCTCTGCTAAAACGCCGCTTGCAGCTGCACCAGCTGCTCCTGCATTTTCTCAAAGGTGGGAGGAGCCATGACTACACGTCTACCGTGTCCGAAGCTCACGAACAACCGGTATTCTCTAACGGCCTTAAGTATAAACTACTGACGCGCACGCTATGTAAAACGTCGATCGCTTAATATTAATTTATCAAAATGGAGACATCGTTAATTAATGTTCATGTGTTAACCTCGCGGAGAAAACGCAGAGGATCTACTTTCCTGTTCTGCCAGATTACGCGCGCTAAAAACTGACGCACTGCGCACGCAACTTGCCCGACTACAATGACGGCGACGACGCGCTTCGCTGGACACAATGGCGGCGATGTCGTCCTTTACAGGTCACAATGGCAGCGATGTTATCCCTCACAGGTCACAATGGCGGCGACGGCGATGGCGTCCTGAACGCCGGCTCCTGGGCTGGTCCGTCCGGTTCCCACGGAGGCGGCACGCTGCGCCTGTTGTTGGATATGTCCCTGCGGTGCTTCCGATGGCGAGGCTTTTCTGCCGGCCCCGGCCTCAGCGATGGGGCCTTGCGACCAGTCATGATATTGGACCCCCTGCTGCTCACGACGTCAGCGATGAGCCTCCTTGTCGGTTACGACGTCGCCGATGTGCACTGCTGCTCGGTTCGAAACCAAGTTCGTTTCGAAATTGCTCGAACGACGGTTGTCGATCAATCACGTCTTCCTCTCGATCACGTCGAGGTCACCAATGTGGGAATAAGTGATTCAATTGACGAGTCAAATTCTCAAGACAAGCCCACGCTTGTCGTGATGTGATATGAGGTGTAATGATCGACAATTTTCTTGTAACTAATAGTGATGAATTTTATTGCTGGAACACGAATGAATATGACCATACAGGATGAGCGCCATAATCTACTTCTTATTTTTCTCTGATGCTGCTTGTAGACAACTCGCAATCTACAAAATCCCTAGGCTTTCTACATTCGCTGCGCTAGTGAGGTATTGAGAACGTAGTTCCCTACAACATGAAACTGTGAATGTCCTCTGACAGATTTTCTAAGAACTTATTGACTTGTCCTCGTAATATTTAAAATTCGTGACATTTTGTCCAACAATTGGGTCATGTCCACTAAGTGGTACATTTACCTTATATATAGTTTTAAAATATATATTTTTAAGATATATATATATATATATATATATACAGGGTGGCCGATTTATCTGAAGACATTGAAATATCTCGAGAACTATACATAAGATAAAAAAATGTGTGCAACGAAAGTTGCTCGACACGAAGGGGGGAATCCAATGATACCAAACTCGGCCCCCACCGCTCCCCGGGGGCGGGGTGGGAGTGGGGGACATAAGAAACTTAAATAGGAACTCCAATTTTTTATTGCAGATTTGGATTCTCAGGAAAAAGTATGCCAAGTTGACCTACGAACTTTAACATTTTCGTTCACAGGTGGCGCTGTAATCGATAAAAATCCAAATTTATCAGAAGACATTGAAATAACTCGAGAACTATGCATGGGACAAAAAAAAGGTGGCTAATGAAACTTGTTCGCTTTAAAAGCTGCCTTCGAATGAAAGCAAACTTGCCCCCCCCCCTCATGGTGGGGGGGGGGCATAAAGAACTTAAATAGGAAGTTTCTTGATTTGATATTATTGTTGTAATGTTTCATACGTATAGCAATAATGGAAAGTATCGGGGAAAAAAATCATGGAGTTCATTACAAATTTATCAAAAAATTCATTTTGCGTTACCCGGGAACAACGACGTGGACGTAGTATTTTTCTGTTCCCTTCGGGGTGCTAGATTAGCGTGAGTCCCCTTGCCTCTCACGTTTCGGGGTGCTAGATTAGCGTGAGTCCCCTTACCTCTCACAAATCGGGGTGCTTGCTTTATGTTCACTTAATGGAGTAAGTGTTCGAAATTTCGACCTTCCACTTCAATACATTTGTTGACTCTTTCTTCAAATGACTTTACACAGGACAGTATCATATCTGCGGGAATTTCTGCATGCAAGCATTTCTTATCCGTTCTACCACGTTTTCGCGAGTTGTTGGCACTTGTTCATATACCTTACCTTTTAAGTAACCTCACAGGAAGAAATCCGGCGATGTTAAGTCAGGTGACCTAGCAGGCCAATTAATTGGGCCACCTCTACCAATCCACCGACCATTGTAATCACGGTCTAGTATTTCCCTGGCTGCTGCTGAGAAATGTGCTGGGCAACCGTCATGCTGAAACCACATTGTCCTACGTCGAACGTCCAAGGCAACATCCTCAAGTAGTAATGGTAGTTCCTGTTCCAGGAAATTTCGATATTTCATTCCATTCAAATTACCTTCAATAAAGTAAGGACCAATTAGTTTATTTCCTATGATTCCACACCAAACGTTCACCGACCAAGGACGTTGATGATTTACTTTGTCGTAACCAGTGGGGATTTTCTACACTCCAATAATGCATGTTATGTCTGTTAACGCCACCATGGTTCGTGAATGTAGATTCATCTGAAAATAATACATTAAGAAAGAAACTGCGATTCGCTTGCATTTTTTGAAGTGCCCATTCACAAAACACCACTCGATTACGAAAATCATCGCCATGATTTTTGATGCAGTGATATGTAATATGGATGATACTTATGACGGTGCAATATTCTCTGAATGCTATCTCTGGAGAGATAGCTTTCCAGAGATAGCATTCAGAGAATATTGCACCGTCATAAGTATCATCCATATTACATATCACTGCATCAAAAATCATGGCGATGATTTTCGTAATCGAGTGGTGTTTTGTGAATGGGCACTTCAAAAAATGCAAGCGAATCGCAGTTTCTTTCTTAATGTATTATTTTCAGATGAATCTACATTCACGAACCATGGTGGCGTTAACAGACATAACATGCATTATTGGAGTGTAGAAAATCCCCACTGGTTACGACAAAGTAAATCATCAACGTCCTTGGTCGGTGAACGTTTGGTGTGGAATCATAGGAAATAAACTAATTGGTCCTTACTTTATTGAAGGTAATTTGAATGGAATGAAATATCGAAATTTCCTGGAACAGGAACTACCATTACTACTTGAGGATGTTGCCTTGGACGTTCGACGTAGGACAATGTGGTTTCAGCATGACGGTTGCCCAGCACATTTCTCAGCAGCAGCCAGGGAAATACTAGACCGTGATTACAATGGTCGGTGGATTGGTAGAGGTGGCCCAATTAATTGGCCTGCTAGGTCACCTGACTTAACATCGCCGGATTTCTTCCTGTGAGGTTACCTAAAAGGTAAGGTATATGAACAAGTGCCAACAACTCGCGAAAACGTGGTAGAACGCATAAGAAATGCTTGCATGCAGAAATTCCCGCAGATATGATACTGTCCTGTGTAAAGTCATTTGAAGAAAGAGTCAACAAATGTATTGAAGTGGAAGGTCGAAATTTCGAACACTTACTCCATTAAGTGAACATAAAGCAAGCACCCCGATTTGTGAGAGGTAAGGGGACTCACGCTAATCTAGCACCCCGAAACGTGAGAGGCAAGGGGACTCACGCTAATCTAGCACCCCGAAGGGAACAGAAAAATACTACGTCCACGTCGTTGTTCCCGGGTAACGCAAAATTAATATTTTTTGATAAATTTGTAATGAACTCCATGATTTTTTTCCCCGATACTTTCCATTATTGCTACACGTATGAAACATTACAACAATAATATCAAATCAAGAAGCTTCCTATTTAAGTTCTTTGTGCCCCCCCCCACCATGAGGGGGGGGGGCAAGTTTGCTTTCATTCGAAGGCAGCTTTTAAAGCGAACAAGTTTCATTAGCCACCTTTTTTTTGTCCCATGCATAGTTCTCGAGTTATTTTAATGTCTTCTGATAAATTTGGATTTTTATCGATTACAGCGCCACCTGTGAACGAAAATGTTAAAGTTCGTAGGTCAGGTTGACGTACTTTTTCCTGAAGAATCCAAATCTGCAATAAAAAATTGGGGTTTCCTATTTAAGTTTCTTATGTCCCCCACTCCCACCCCGCCCCCGGGGAGCGGTGGGGGCCGAGTTTGGTATCATTGGATTCCCCCCTTCGTGTGCAACTTTCGTTGCACACATTTTTTTATCTTATGTATAGTTCTCGAGATATTTCAATGTCTTCAGATAAATCGGCCACCCTGTATATCTTAAAAAAATATATTTACAAAATATAAATATACACACGTGTAAAAACTATAGAAATTTTACTTAAGATATCTTTTCATATTGTTCCAATGACATTTACTTACGTATATGAGCACGGATAGCGTTAATAATTAATTCTCGAAAATGATATGTTGTAATGTAACTTTATTACACACATGGCTGAATTTGTAAAAAAAAATCATTAATTTGGTAAAAAAAAATTGAAAATTTAAGAAAATTATAGGTGATGGGTGTAATTTGTTAAACAAAAAAAAAATAAAAAAAATTGTTTTTCTTTATAACTTTAAAGTACTCTTGAAATCGTACAACTTTTATTTAAAAATTTTATTTTTTTTTTTTCAAAGGAGTGTTTCATCCCTTAAACATAAGCACACGTATAAAAAAAATATGTATCTCTTAGATTTTCTCGACGATCAGACCTAGCTGTTTTGTCGACTTGAACGCGTTCATTCTCTCAAAGAGTTGTATTATGGATTTATGAACAAAAATCCATTTTTTTAAGTATACCATACTCCCTATAAAGCAGAAAACCCCCTTAATTTGGTGAGATTTAACTTTGCGTCAATTGTTGATATCAAATCTTTTATACGAATAATACATAAAATTTTATGGAATTGAACTTGACGCCAGTTATTGATATTAAATCTTTTATACGAATGGTATATATAATAAAATTTAGTAGAATTTAACTTGGCGCCAGTTTGTTTGGTGTCAAATCTTTTATATGAATATATCATTAGAAATAAGTAAATAACAAAGATATTATATGGATTGTATTTTTTAATTTGATAGAATTTAATTTGGTTAAGACTGTAGCATTTAGATTTTAATTTTTAATTTGATACAATAGTTTCTTTAAAAGTATAATTTCGATAGAGAATTAAAACTGTCATTATTTTTTAGGAATAAGAAGACCTTTTATAAGAATATCTTTAAAAAAAAGATAAAACTTCTTTTACTTGGGTTGGAATAATAAAAAGATACATAACGTAAATCACTTAGGTTTTATTTGAGAAGCACGTATATTCTCAGTCTTTTTTCTTCTTTAAAAAAGTAAGCTTATACATCACATCTATTTTTTACAACAAGCGTGTGTTTTGTGTGTAATAATTATTAAATTTCAATTTAAAATAATTGTAAATTCTACAATTTGGATGTAAAAAAGTGCCATCACTACTCCCATCATCTTTTAATTGTAATATAAAAATGTCAAGTTAAATATCAAAACAGTTATCTATATTTTTCAGGAATCATGATTTCCGAAAAAGAATTAAAGCTGTTATAACTTAGTTGGAATAGGTAATTTGGTGTAACAGCTTTTTCTACAAGTGTGTAACACTTTACTTTATGTAGAAAGATAAATTTGTATTGATAGTTTATATAGAAAGTCAAATATTGATCTTTTTTGGAATTTATTGCCACGTGTTGTTCGAATTCTGACATGTGAGAGCATTGGCATTTAATAGAATTAAGGAAATTCTGTCATCCTGTCATCGATTCAGATCGCTTTCTTACTACTATAATTTTTTAGAAGATTTTTCAATAAAACATCAGAGGCCCTATTCTGTAACTGTTTTACACGTCTTTTCACCATATAAAATATCTGCGCAACGACACCGACAACTGTAGGCGTGTAAAAACAGTTACAGAATAGGGGTCCAGGTATATTTAAAATTTATAATTTTCGAGTATATATGGCAATATTACCGCTCCGTTTAAAATAAAATCATTTAAATATAATTAATCATAATATAAATTAATCAAATATAATTAAATATAATTAATCATTAAATATAATTAATTTCAAAAAATAGATTTTCATGTGTTTGGATGAAATTTGAAGGAGGCTAGAATTGGCCCTTATAGATCTTTTTTCTTTGTGATATTGTTTTTATATAATAAAGAAAGGAAAATTAATTTCCTTTTTAAAGGAAAATTAAAAAGATAATTACTTGAGTCGATATAAGTGTCAAGAAAAATATCAAGATGACGGTCACCTGCATTTCCGAGAAATAATAATAATTAACAAATATACATAATTTTGTTTCCATCCGATTTTAATTGCTCTTTTTATTCGTTATTTTATATAAAACAAATTATACACAAATAAAGATCAAGGACAAATAAATTGCATTGTTATTATTATTTCCTAGCTTAGTTAACAAATACCAGCGTATAATAATGTCCGTTTCCATTTTATCTCTTTTTATTAACTTATAAATAAATGGAGATCAAGGATGATCAAATTACTTTGTCGTTATCATTTTAAGCTTACAAGGGGAACATCAGTGCTAGTACCCTTAAATTTAGGTGCCAATTGATAACTCTACAAATCAAAAATTCTTCTGTTGGATAATTTTTCCATGTAGATCTTAGTTTTTGAGTTTTTAAGTTTTGAAGGTCGGCTGCGCTTTGGACGGCATATATGAGCTATTCCATTAATATGATTCGCAAGCAGTACGATATGTCATAAACTCGCATTCTTTGATTTTTTATGTGAGTCATTTGTGCTCACTGCTTTTAATATACATTGCTTTTAATATGTTATGCGTGGTCTATAATGGCAGTAACAACAGTGGATGAGACAGTAAGAGTAAGAAATTGATCACAATCAATTATTTTCCTTATATTCAACTATGATTGTTCAATTTCTTATTCTTATAACCTTATTTACTATTGCTATTGCCATTGTAGGTCATGCATTAATGAAACGACTTATCTACCAAAGTGCAGCTGATTTTCTCAACTTAAAAAATCGAAAACTAAGACTTATATGGAAATATTGCCAGATGCGGAATTTTTTTTACTTATAGAATTACCAAAAAAATTGATATTTAAATTCAAGGTATCAAGCTCCGGGGTACAGGCAGCCTCTTGTTAGTTAACAAATACCAGCGTGTAATTTCGTTTCCATCCTATCTATTTTTATTAAATTATAAACAAATGAAGATCGAGTCGAATAGATCATTTTGCCATTATCATCTTCTAGCTTAGTTAATAAATATCAGCGTATAATTTTGTTTCCATTTGACTTCCTCTTCTTCTTCCTTTATTATAGGTTTTGCTTGTTTTTCTTCATGCGTTATGTTTAGGATTCTCTATGACGAGTCTCCAACTTATCTTTTCGATGGCCTTCTGGGGAGTCGATTGCCTACCGATCTATAATTTCTCGCTATTTTTATTAAACGTGTGTTGTCCGTCCTTCCGACATAATTATTCCATTCCTTCCTCCGGTTCTTGATGAACCTCAACCGATGTCTGACACTCCTTTCTTCCCTGATTCTTTATTTCTCACTCTATTGGCTGCAGCATAGACTTTTGCATAACGCATAGTGCATGATGCATAAGGGAATCAACCAATCGAAATTCTTTTTTTCCATGGAATGGGAAGAAAAGATTCTGATTAGTTGATTCGCTTATGCATTATGCGGTATGCAAAAATCTGTGCTGCGGCCTTGTTTCTCTGGGTTTTTCCGGTTATCGTTCGTAGGATCATTATTTCTGTAGTGCGGTTATTTTGTCCTCTTTGTTTCTGCGCGTGTTTCGGCTTTGTATGTCAGTATGGATCTGACAGTTGTACACTTGGACTTTACTTTCTGTTGTTAGTTGTTGATTCCTCCAGAAGATATCCCTCAGCACTCCTGATACTGTTGCTTCTTTAAGTGTTTGTTGCTTGACGTCTTTTTGCAAGTTTCCACTGCTAGATATATTGGTGTCTATGTTTGACTTCTATTTTATTTTATTGTTAAATATTATGCTGTAAACAAATATAGAGATCGATGTCGATAAATCATTTTTTCATTATCATTTCTTAGCTTAGTTAACAAATACCAGCGTATGATTTCGTTTTTCATCCGATCTTCTTTTGTTAAATATTAAGTTATGTTATATAAAAAGTGCAAAATGGTTACGTTTGATAGTGTTTTCAAAATGAATGCACTTGACCATACACCTCTTGCACCACTAGCGCATTAGAGTCAAAACATCCAATTGTACATTCTGACTGGTCGATGACGAACATAACGATGACGTATCTTAATCTAAAAAAATAACAGATCCGAACTTTGCGTCGAAATATCTTTGCTCGTAGGGCACATAGAAATAAAATTAAAAGTACTTTTATTACACAATTCGAGTGGATGCTATCGATTAAGCGTACGTAGAACTTGATCGATTCAGCCATTATTGAGATCCAATAATCTTGATCCTCTGCAATTCGCAGTCTTCCATAAAGGAGGCACGGTAGTATCGTTGCGCTTGTCTTAGCACTGAGACACTACCGTTTCTTCTGAAAAGTTAAAAATTCTTTTACCTATAAAGAGTAATTTTACTCCTTAAAACTAATTTCTGTATTAACTAATATTTTATAAATTTACATAATCTACATATGTACAAAGTTTTATTAAAATCATACAAAGATTTATAAAATCAGAATTTTATACTTTGCGTTTCTCTCATAAGTGTACTTTTACTTGAAACTTTTTTAAATACACATTTACTACCGAATCTACAATATAGTTTTGTATGGTTATTGTTTCTATTACAGAAGGAGACTACTACTCAATGAGAAATATCATTTCTTCAATGATTAATGCATTCATAATCTGGGTTATAGATACACATTTAAATAAAATTGACAAGTTTCTCCTACGAAATAAAATTTATTTGTTTTGTTCGGTCTATTTATCGTAAAACAATTACGCTGTTTAGTTTTGACACAATTCTAATGATCACATTAAGTATTAGTAGTGAAATTATTTATAAAAACTCAAAAAGTGTGTGTGTGTGTAAGATTGTGCTGCTCACATAACGCTTTGTCCGTTTGAAATATGCAGCTAGCAGCGCTAGCGTATATTTTTTTTTCACACGTTTCTAAGGGTTGAAATATTTTTTTATTTTTCATAAAAGGAAATATTTTTGAGATTTTTATGAGTGTTTTTTTTAGAGGTGCCAAATTTATAGATTATCGCGATCAATTGTTAATACCAATGTTTCATAAACCTTGCCATTCAATTCATTAACATGCCCATGCATCATTAACTCCTCAGGGGGGAGTAGGAGGCGGCTAATTTTTGCGGAATAGAATTGCTCCCTGAAAAATATTGAGGGTTTATTTGGAACATTTTTTCGTACAATGCTTATTTTTCTAGATATTTTGTAGTCTCTGTTAAAACTCACCCAGTATTTTTGAATGTAATCAGGAACTCATTGAAGCTTGTTCAATGTTCAGTGTACAAATTTTGCTTGGAATTTTTCAAAGTCGATTTTCTCGACAATGACTGAAAAGCGCATCGTGTACTTGGTTAAAGTAATGTTTGGATGATACACTTCACGTACCATAAGTTTCAAATTTTTCTAAATTCCAAATGTCTGAGCCCTCTTCAGTAATATAAATATATGCGGATGAATGTTTTCAATACTATATTCAATATTATATTTCAACCGTGCAGCGCAGTAATATTGATTAGTAGCACTTCGAATAGACTGAATTTGTATTAATTGTCACTTCTGGTGTCTGGTCTTTCCATTGTTAGATTTTTTTATTAATGAATTTATGAATTATCTATAAACTCTAAGTTTGTACATAATACTTGTGCGGTAACCAATTCATGTCTTATAAGATTAAGTCTGCAAACATAGTAGGCGTAATAAACTTTAAGAAATTAATCAATTACAATTAAATGTGAGAAGAATAATCGATTAATTAATCAAATTTCTGAAGCTTTATGGCTTATTACATCTATTGTGTTAGGGGTGGGGAGGGAAGAGGTATCATATACACTCCATATAACAAATACAAGAAAGACTTTTGAGGAAAGCAATTCAAATTTTATATCTCATAATAATTTTTTTTGTTTATTTATAATAGGTCTCAGTGGTTTAACTACGACATCAGTACAGGGTAGTATCGTACATGGTACGCCGGCACAACCACCGGCCACACCTTTAGATTTGAGTCCACTTAGGCATCATAGATCACCTGCGACTACTCCTGTGAGTTACTCTCCCAGTAATAGTCCAGCATTGGATATGATACAAGAAGAACATCCTGTAGAAATATCAAGGGTATGTAACATTCTTTGTTATATTTTTAAAAATTCTTGAAAAGTTGATTGCAAAATACATAATGTTTTATATAAAAATTCTAATATGAAATATTGATATTTTGATCTATATTTTGTGAATTTTTGTTTACAGAATTGAATATGTATATAGATTTACATTGAAATATTTAAGCACTAAGATCTGCTTTGACTGAAAATAGAATTATTTCTCTTAATTGATTTTAATATAAAACATAAAATCTCATAAACCATTCACAGTTTGGTAATCTTACCCTAATACAGCGATAAAATTTAATTGCAACTTGGCCTAATTTTTATATTGATGCCCTCTGACAGTTGCAAAAAACCCATGCAGCACACTTTATTCAAGGGATATCCTAGAAATATCATTTTGAGATTTCGCATTAATCTCACATCGGGGATAGTCTCGGACATCTGGTGGGCATCCAGCAGATACACTAATGTCCGACTCAATGTTATCCTACGGATATTTTAGACGAAGTCCAGAGGATATCCAAGAACTCCAGAAATATCGTAAGATATATAATGCTTTGAGATGTGACATCCTGAATAATTATTATTGTGTATTATACTATTAGACGCATGATTCATGCGAATGTATATTCATATAAAAGTTTAAATATTTGAAGACATGGTAATGGCTCGATGCTACAAGCGTACCGACATTGTAAGGCGAGACCAGCCGTACTGAAGATTTTTTTATTACGCAAACCGACGAGTTGCGAGGGATCGAGATTATCGAATCTCAATAACGACTAAGCTGATCAAGTTTTATGCTCAATGAGTATAGGAAATGCGGAGGAATTAAACGAGAGTATATATGTCATATGCTTGTACATACATATACGCGAGAAATACTATCGATAATTATTTATTGATAAAAAATATATATACCAATACATATCAATCGACGCATTTTTTGTGAAACGAATAAATCTAGTAGAAAAATCTTACTTGGTTATATTAAAGAAGTTATTAAATGTTTAAGATTAGTACATGTAAGATTAAAAAATCTGTCATATCAAGGAATCGTGCCCGTCCCTCACTTATCATATTAATATATAATTTCTAATTAAGAAAAAACACTGAAAAGTTAAATATTAAATTGCATTGTGATAAAAAAGAATGAAAGTTTATTATTAACATACGGTATGACTTCTCTTTTAATGCATGATATATCTTACTTTGCGTAAGGTCTATAATTAAGATTTTTCAGTGAAGTTTTCTTGATTACTTCATGATTTTATTGATAAAATTAAATTCATTTGACGTGTTTTTACATGAAACGAATCTGATAAAAAAACTACCATTTTGTCCTGTGAACCGAGATATTAATCGTTAAAGTTTACAATTCAAGTTAGGAAATCTATCAGAGCCACACAATACTGCGATGAGAGAATGCACTGCGATCACATTGGCTGCGTTCAACAGAGAAAGCACCTTTGCAACTGTTGTAAGATTTTTTACTATGATTAGTTTATATATGTAGATCCATAAAGAACCAAAATCGTATTGAAGAATTTTATAACAGCAAAGCTGTTTTCTTTGCTGAACGTAGCTATTTTCATATTGTACGCTGACATACTCATGCATTTTAGATACATGTCGTTGTGATAAAGAGAAAAGATATAGTGGAATAAACATGTGAAATCTGCCTCTGCACCAATTGAATTCAAATTAATATCGGTAGTTAGCATCCATGAAATGTAAAACTTCTCCAAAAATTAACTTTGAAGTTGCATTTTTGTGGGAGTTATTTTTTTTGTGATATATTTTAGTGATCACCTTCGTATTTTCACGAAAACATTTCGGGATTCTCTACTTTAACATATAATTTTTTCAAATCGATTGAAGTAATGGAACATAGTTAAAAATAACGTAACGTCGCGCCGGTTGGACGGTCGCAGTTGTAACGCGCTGCGGTGCATGGCGGTCGTTGCCGTGGAACTTATCATTATATCGATATTTTCGATTCATCAATTGTTATAGGTTTCGAAATATTCGTTATTGTTTCTACTCACCTCTATTTCAATTTATCTAGGTCTTTCCTAAAGTCAAATTGAGATAGCATAGTAAAAGAAAGGTGAAATATTTGATACGAAAAGTGACATTTAAATTTAAATATAATTCAGATATAGTGAAATATATTCAATTTCATCAATTTTCTAATGAATTTATTTATTAGTAGCAATAATCCAGTTTTGTAAGCCGTAACCAGTATAATATATTACGTACGTCTCATACTTATAATTTTTATGTAATAATATGTGATAATACTAATCATTACATCTTAACATGGAATTTAATTTTGGCTTTAATACAGAGATGTCTTCACGTGAGATGAATGAAAAATGTAAAAACTATAACATATTTTTGAAGAAAGCTATTGGCAGAAAGAAAATTATAAATAATCTTGACATAATTCATATTTTTTTTATTCATCAAGAGTATTTATCATTTTCTTTCTGCTAATGGCTTTCTTCAAAAATATGTTACAGTTTTTGCATTTTTTATTCCTCTTACTTGGAATAGACATCTCTGTATTAAAGCTGAAATTAAATTCAATGTTAAAATTTTAGATGTTATTATATATTATTACATAAAAATTAAAAGTTAATACGTACATTGGTTACGGTTTACAAAACTGGATTACTGCTATTGATAAATGAATTTATTGCATTAGGAAATTGATGAAATTGAATATATCTCATTATATCTGAATTATATCTGAATTTGGATGTCACTTTATCAAATATTTTAACTTTCTTTTATTATGCTATCTCAATTTGACTTTAGTAGGAAAGACTTAGGTGAATTAAAATAGGGGTAAAGTTGAGACAACGATGAATATTTCAAAATCTATAACAGTTGATGATCGGGCAAATATCGATATAATGGTTAGTATGTAAGTTCCAAGGCAACGATCACCATGCACTGCAATCGCGACCGTCCAATCGGCGCAATGTTATGACGAGGCGTTACGCGAGTGATTGTCATTTTTAACTATGTTCCATCATTTCAATCGATTTGAAAAAATTATATGTTTAAATAGAGAATTCCGAAATGTTTTCGTAAGAATATAAAGATGATCACTAGAACATATCATAAAACAAAATTCATAAAAAGTTCAAAAATTTTTTTAGCAGTTTTTTATTCCTCACAAAAATTGCAAACAATTTTGTTAAAGTTACCTCGTCTACAACGTATATTTTTTTAAATTAAAATCAGTCCGGCTGTTTTCGCGAAAAAATCTATTTTTTTTTATTTCGCTGTCCTCCCACAAGAATGCAATTTTAAGGCTAATTTTTGGGGAAGTTTTACATGGATCAACTACTGATATCAATTTGAGCTCAATTGGTGCGAAGGCAGATTTCATATGCTTATTCTGTTATATCCTTTGAACTCTATATGTGTGCTTCCCCAGGAAGGAAAAGGGGGAGAAGGAAGGTGGGAGGGAGGGAGAGAGGATAAGAGAGAGAGGGAGTGAGAGAGAGAGAGAGAGAGAGAGAGAGAGAGAGAGAGAGAGAGAGAGAGAGAGTGGGGGCGGAATCCACCGTAATCACAAAATATATGGCCTATATAAAGTTAGTCTCCCCACTTTTAGAATTAAGGTATTTTGAGAATTGTGCTGATTTGTGCTAGGTTTGTGCTACATTGTGCTCGAATATTAATATCGTAAATTGTGTCGAGAGAAATTATTGCTTAAATTAATTTACCATTGTTATATTATTATACGTGCTCAGAATCACCAGCTATATTCTCCATACGATCGAACAATTGTCTGTGAGCAATTTTTGTACGCCCTGAAAATTATTCATGTGGAATTTTTAACATTTTTTGGTAAAATCAATAGATAATGACTTTACTGCATTTTCGTGTGTTTTATGTTATAACTATTGTATATCTGAACAAGGCTCAATCCTGCAGCCGAAACATGTTATGCGAACTGATATCACAGTTATTCATCCATAAGAACATATACAAATTTTTAATTTTTTATACTTATACGGTCGTAAGTAATATATTAATAGGATTGCCACAGACTTGGAAAATCGAGAAAAGTTAGGGGAAAATGTAAAAAAGTCTGGAATTTTGAAATTTGCTCATAATTTCCTTAAATTGCTCCTATTCCAGATAATTGTTATAATTTTTTAATATCATATCTGACGTTTATAATAAAATACGTTAAAAACTTGCACACTTTAAACGATTTTATAAAATAAAATAATTAAAATAATTATAAACGATTTTATAATTTTAATAGAATAATTCAAATTTTATTCAGTACTTTTATTTGATCGCTCTTTTTCGTAACTGTATTCTTTTTTCCAATACTAATTTATTTTTTGTTGACTTGAATCTGCACCCAAAATTTTAGTATGGCTATTAAGCCTTTTTTGCCTTGTTTTTAATAATATAGGCTAACTTTTCCTACAACTCTTGACTTTAAATGTGTTAAAATTTATATATTTTATATTGGAAAGTTTTCCATTTTTATCTAGAAAAGTCAGGGAATTTTAAAATTTTTCTGTGGCAACCCTGATTAGTTAAATTTTTATGAAAAGCTTTTATATCTTGACTTTCATTTGTTTTTTAAACTCTCTATTTGTTATTATTTTATACAAAGAATCTTGTACTTTTATTAATTTATTAATATCATAATTTGAAAAATACGTAAAAAAATGAAAAAAAGCATTTTTTCAACTTCACTTTGCATTTTTTCCAAATTTTTTAAATTGTGCTAACATTGTGTTAAAGTATCACTTTCAAATAATGATAACAATAGAAGCTATGAATAAAATAATTTTTGGCAAATCTGAATATAACTACCTAGATAATAAGTTTCCAGCATATTGCTATCAATTTAATAAAAATTGCATCGCCTGAGTTGCTATTTTTTTAGGAATTCGGCTTTCAATT
The DNA here is from genome assembly GCF_024713525.1 of Acromyrmex echinatior. Lineage (NCBI taxonomy): Eukaryota > Metazoa > Arthropoda > Insecta > Hymenoptera > Formicidae > Acromyrmex > Acromyrmex echinatior. Next base: position 840,206 of record NC_141852.1, read on the forward strand.
TTGCTTATGATATTGGTGGCAATGTATATCATAAACGATTATGCGCAACTGGAAGGAAACAATTTCTTTCTTCTGCTTTATAGGTTTCATAGATTAAAACAATCACACTGTAATATGATGAAAATTATTTCCATAATATTCATATTTCACATAAAACGAATTTGCTAATAATCTGATAGCAATATAAATGAAAATGTTGCAATAAATAAAGTTAACCCCTAACAATGCTTGACAGGTTACTATAATAAATAAAATTACAAAGTAAAACAAAACATACACAGGGTGTCCCATTTTAACTTTGACATCGAAATATCTCAAAAATTATAAAAGATACGGAAAAATGTTTCAGACAAAGTTGTAGGATTTAAAAGGTCTATTTACTGATCATATCCGTTTGACATTGGGTGGTGTTGCCAAGATCAGGACGAGGTCACTTTGAATTTTTTAAATAGAACCCCTTAGATTTTTTTTATTGCATCATAACCTTACTTGACACCTTTCCAAAACACTATAATTTAATTCACTTTGGGTTAGCCATTTTGAAGTTATCGAGATTTATTATTGTGTCTACTCGGTACAAGCAATTTTCTTTAACACGCCTATAACAATCGCATAAAATTTCGATTATCTCCATTGCACACGCTGTGTATTGCGACAAATATCGCGTGTACGCAGAATTCCGTCGTTCGCTACGGCGAAAGCATTTGTCGAGTTGCTTTAGAAAGTTATGTAAGCAGGTAAGCTCTTTGCACGTCTCTATTATGACATTTCTTTCGATCTAAATTAGATCATATAACTTTGCCAGATATAAATCTATCGCTTTTATTATGTGCTGCATGTCTTAAAAATTAGAAAAAGAATGATGAATTTTATTCACATGTCACACAAAATACGAATTCTTAGAATTCTATGTACATACATGTTCTACATGTTATACAAAAAAATATACAGTTCTCCGAAAATAAGATTCTTCAGAATTACGTCAGCTATATCAGCTACGTTAACTATCATTTCTGGGCAACTACAGTAAAGAAGCTTTTTTAGTTTTGTTTGAACGAACTCAGATTCTGATTTCTTGTACTTAAAGAATAGCAAATTATACACCAAATGAAGTAATGGATATCCTGCTGACTCTTGACGAATGTGCAACAAGAACTACAGACGTGCTTCCCGTCGTTGTGCTGAGCTATGTCCTATCTTTGCCATTCGAGTGCTCAGCAAGTGATAAATATTGAAAGAAGAGTTCGCAGAAATATATTACATCGCCGTAGACAGAAAAAGGCTTCTAAACAATAATGATCCTAAACTCTTTGCAATTTTGATCATGATTCATTTCAATCCACACATTAGTACTCGACAAATAGAACATGAATTAGGAATCCCTCTATTTCGGCTCTATTGAATGTTACAATCCGTACAATATATCCTTATCACATCAACCTGCTACAGGAATTGAGCGAAGATGATTGCAGATTGAGAGTTCAATTTTGTAAATGGGCATTTAATGCGTTGGAGTAGAACTCAAATTTCTTTTAGAATGTTTCAGTAACGAAGTTATATTCCATAGCAATAGCTTCCATCTCAATACACACAATTTTCATTACTGTCACCAGTAAATCTTCATTGATATTGACAGATGGTCAATTAGCATTGTTGGAACCTCCACGTTTGGATTGGTATATATAACGGTCAAATGATTGGACATTTTTTTGGACGTTCAATTAATGGTCCAATTTACTTAAACTTTCTCCAAAATCATTTATCAGGATATCGTTACATTCCACTGGATGTCCACCAAAGATTTTGGTTTCAATAAATGGTGCCTCAGTACATTATTTTCGAAATGTTTGAATTTTCTTAGATGAGCAATATCCAAATCATTGGATAGGTCGGAGAGGATCAGTCTTATGGCCTCCAAGACCACTGGATCTAAATCCTCTTGATTACTATTTATGGGAATATGTGAAAAATGCTGTGAAAGCACCAACCATGAAACTGAATATGATGAAAAAAGTCAGAAGAGCCTGTTAAGCGTCATAAATACTTAGAGGCGTTCTACGAAACTTTAGACGCAGACTGATTTTGTGCTTGGAAAATAATGATGGACACTTTGAACATTTTCTGAGAGTGATAATAATACGTAATAATAATACGTAATAATAATACGACAATTAGACAAATTTCCTTAATTCTACGATCTTGCCTTCATCGGCTGAATCATCTCTCGATTTTGCCTTCAATGACTGGATCATCTTTCGATTTTGCCTTAGTTGATTGAATCATCTCTTGATTTTGCCTTCATTGACTGGATTATTTTTGTCTTAGTTGGTCAGATTCTTCGATCTTACCTTTGTTAGCTGGATTATCTCTGAATCTTGCCTTCATTAACTGGATCAACTACCGATCTTCGTAGGCTGGACTTCTTACTATAATAAATCTTAATGACTTTAAAATAGTGAACCAAAGTGAATTAAATTATAGTTTACTTTCCTCTTCTCACTACTTTACAACTATCTTTTCCTTCCTTCTCTGAATGTCAATTTTGTAATTCCATTATGTCTCAGAATACCGAGAAGACAAGATATTGTTTTATTTCTTTTCGCATTGTCTCTATTTTTAATGTATAATACTATTTGTATCTGAATCTCTTTTTATTTTTAATTTTTGACTTAAGATATGTTATTAAAGATATTATTTTTAGCTATTACTATATTATAAAATTCAGTTAATATATAGATATACTTTTTGTAATCTTAACCTTCATTAATTTTTCTTTAATTGTTTATCTGGTTTTTTTCTTTTTGTTATCTAGCGGTATATTTTATTATAGTTATATTATAATTTATATTCAGTCATATTATTTCAATCTTGCGCTATAATTTCAATTATATTATAATTTTTCTACAAGATCAGACTCACATTTGCATTCTCCGTCCATTTTTAATCAAAGGACATTCATTCTTTTTACTAAAATTGACATAAGCATTTCAATGACTGACTGCAAATAGTTATTATTATGCGTACGTTCTTTTTCCGTTATACATTACAATTGTGAACATTACGATATTCGTTTTCATGTCACCAGCGTCTGTTTTAGAGAGCGAAATAGATAATTTATTATGTTTTTGTTTTTTCCGACTGTAACGATTATGTATGTTTTTAACATTGAAAATGATCCGATCGCGATCGAAACGTCTGCTAGCTTTCTATATTAAATTTTTAATTTAAAATTTCTGTTTTTTTATTGTTTTTTTTACGTTCTATATTATTATATTTTATTTTATATAATAATTTTTGGCTCGTAGCCTTCTTTTTTCTTTGTTTTATTAAATTATAGTGTTTTAGAAAGATCTTAGGAAGGGATAATAATATGTAATAAAATCTAGGGGGTTCTATTTAAAAAATTCAAAGTGACTTTCTGACTTTGGCAACGCCATCCAATGTAAAATGAATATGATCAGTAAATAGACTTTTTAATTCTTACAACTTTTGTCTAAAACATTTTTCTGTATCTTTTAAAATTTTCGAGATATTTCGATGTCATAGTTAAAATAGGACACCTTGTATACAGAGTGTCCATTAAATTTTGACAAAGCGCTCGTATGTAGATAGAACAGACTAAAACTGAGTCGTAAAGTGCTCATTTTGCAATTTTCGCAATAGTTAACAAGATATTAATTACTAAAAATTGTCGAATATTGGTCTTCAATAATTTTTTCTCTATATAATACTATCAATTTTACAGAAAAACCGCAAGAGAACAAAACTGTTTTTTTTCTTCTTATAGAGCTCGAAAAATTTTTTCAGAATTTTTTATGAATTTTTGAGTACCGTATTTTCTTATTGACAATTATTTTTGTCAATATGAGAAAATACGGTATTAAAAGTTCTGAAAAAATTCTAAAATTATTTCCAGAACTTTATGAGAAGAAAATGAACAATTTTTAAGATCCAGCTAGATTTTAAGGCTTTGATTTCTATAGTTTGTGTAAACAATTTTTGTTTCTCGCTGTTTTTCTAAAGTTGATAGTATTTGAGTAAAAAATTATTGAAAACTAATATTCAGCGATTTTTAATAATTAATATCTCGCTAGCATTTGGTGGAGGCTGGTTAAATTTGACTATTTTCATAAATTAATATCTCATTGCGAAAATTGCAAAATAGTAGAGGATTTTTCGACTCAGTTTAGTTTATTTTGCCGCTATGCGAGAGTTTTATCGTTAATTATTAAACATCATGTATATGTACGAGGATAAATCAAATATAAATGGGCATTTTTAAAAATGATTTATTGAATCTGAATAAAAATATAAGGAAAACAAATTATTTTTCTATATAGTTCCCTGTTATATTAATACATTTTTGTGCACAATTGGCTGCAGATACAATTTACTACTTTTTATAAGAATGAGATCGCCAAACTGCTTATCCGCTAGCAAAAATGTATTAATAGCCTGGTTTACACCGTGCGCTTAGTTTTAACTTAGTAATCTGTCGGTTAAACAAGGACACCCATCGTAGGTCGCGGACTAAGCGCATGGTATAGCCAATGTAGCAGGGAACTATGTAGAAAACTAATTTATTTTTTTTATATTTTTATTTTCGTTCAATAATAAAAAAATTATATGCTCGTGGCACTTGAATAATCAGCGTGCGCACAAGCATATAAGAGTAGTGCAACAGATCTAACGGAAAAAAAAGAAATAATAAAAAAAATTCTTGTTTATATTTGATTTACTCTTGTATATATATATATATATATATATATATATATATATATATATATATATATGCACATGTAATCATTGTATAGCGTACATAAAAAAATCTGTGTTACATAAAAGTTAGGTCATGCTAATACTAATTTATTTTTATTTTATAGTTGTAGCTTAATATTTGAGTTTTTAGCCAATACACAAATTACTATGATGTTCCTTTTTTTCCCACAACTTTAAAAATATTCAAAGACACGAATTTTTAATTTTAATTTGATTTTTCTAAAAAAATTTGACGTGCTAGAACATTTTTCTTTATGGATTCTTAATTTATGAGAAATTCGTAATTTATGGGAAAAACTTATCAGAATCATGCGACATGTCGTAAAACACAATTCTTGTTGTACGATGTTATCTTTTATAATATGTATAGATTGATTATTTACTGTGTATATAATTTTTTTTTTAATTATATATTATATATTATATATACAGGGTGTGTCATCAAAATCCGAACAAATTTCAATTTAAATTTTCCACTATATTATGCCTCCGCCAGAGGTTATTGTTGGCGTCCGAGAAAGCCTGATGCTTCTAATAAATAGTCATATTCTCAAAATGGCTGCGATGTTGAAATCAGGAGTATAATTAAAGAGCCGCGATCATCGAAGGCCTTCGCACTGGGCGCTCAGTAACGGAAATAATTCGATTCTTTGGATATCCGAGATCAGATTTATGACATTGTAGCAAAATATATGACTTTAGAACAGTCCAACGAAAGTTCCAGTATGCCAGCGAGGAAGGGTCACTCGAAAGAACGCTCCGCGAGGATCCCCGCAGTCGTTAAAAGGGCTTAAGCGCTGATTTCGGATGACCCAAAGCAATCGTTGCGCGTTCTGATGGATGTAGTGAAACCGTGGATGGAAACTGTGGTGTCCGGAAGGTCATATGTTTTTCAGCAAGACAGTGCACCGGCTCATACGAGTCATTTGATTCAAAATTGACTCTCAGACAATGATATGTTTTGGTCCAAAGAATTCTGGCCTCCCAACAGTTTCAACAGATTTAAATCCCTTGACTATTACGTATGGAGCATAATTGAAAGGATCAAACAAATCTCGCCATCCCAATGTGACGTTATTAAGGACTGCTATTGAGGCAGCATTCGTCGGCATGAACAGCGCTACATTACAGCGTGCGAACATTTCAAACCAAGAAGTGGCCGTCATTCAAGCTGATGGGGGATATATCGATAATTGTACTCTGCAGGGATCCCCCAAATGCCATGTAAAAGAATTTTTTGTAATATTAAATTTTTTATTAAAAACATTTTGTTTAAAGAAATTGTTCGATTTGTCTGGATTTTGGTGACGCACCCTGTATATAATTAATAATTATTAATAATTATTAAAACAGTAAATAACAGTAAAAATAAGTCTAATGAGAGTCAGCGCGGAAGTTGGTACGCCCAAATATTAATTTATATAAATTAGTTTATTGTAATAAATGATGAAATGTTCAACAAGAATTTGTAATAATGTTAACATCATTTATTACAATGGACTAATTTATATGAATTAATATTTATGCGCATTCACTTCCGCGCTGATTCTCATTAACTTAATTTTACTGTTATTTATTGTTTTAAAGATTGAAAGTCCGATTTAAATTATATATATATATATATATATATATATATATATATATGTATATAAAATATATTAATTATTGTTATAAAAATCACAATCTTCAAATCTTTCTACAATAGTGCGTAAGGTAATGTAATGCGGGTAATGTAAAAACTATTATAAATATATTTCATTTTTGTTAATAATAATATTGTTTAAAAAAAATATCCTCAAAATGATGTGTTAAAACAGATAAATAAATATATTAAGCAGGAAACACTCAATTAAAAATGAATAAATTTAAGTTTATAAATTTAAGTTTATAATTTATAAAGTTAAATTTATGAAATTCATAATAAAATATATATGAGCAATCATAAGTAAAAATTGGACCGATAAGAATAATTAAGAGGAATAATTGCTTTCGGTCAAAGCGAATCTTGGTGTTTAATAATATTCATATACAAATTGTTGTAAATATATTATCTATTAGTTCTACTAACTACACGTCGATTCGGTTCGTCAGATTTGAAATGCAATAACAGATTGAAATAAATTAGAATCTGCTATTATTTTTATTATTGATTAATCTTTATTAGTTCCAATAGCTACATTGTGTGAAACAATCTAATATAATGCGGAATTCTCCAAAGTACCAGACTTACACAACCCATGTACTTCCACATTGCACTATTCCTCTCCACTCCTAATATTTGACACTAGCGCTCTCAAAACTTTTTAATTTATTTTTCTTTTCTTATTTTATTTGATTAATTTTATTATACATTTTGAACTCATGCAACAACATTCTCTGTTTCTCTCTAGTTTTACATCTATTCATATGTATATTACCCTTCCTAATCTCTTGTTTGTATTCCTTTCTCCTTTCTTACTTGCTCTATCTTATTTTTTAAATAATTCGGGCAGTCTCCATTTACGATTTTATGTATTAAGATACGAACATTATATTTAACTCTTTCCTTAATTGACATAAATTGCAATGACTCAAGTATGTCTTGAATTCTAGTCTTATAATTGCACCGTAATATAATTCTCATCCCCTTATTTTATAATTTTTATAAATACTGCACATTATAATCATTTAAATTCAGCATATAGATGAACAATATTCGAATAACGGAGCAATCGCTTTATATACAACGCATGGTGTTAGATTCATACATGATATTAGATTCATACTAATTCGGCAAAATGCTTCCAATTTCGATCCTATTTTTTTCCCTAGATAATTAACATGTGTTGTTTCAAAATTAAGATTTCTATAATAATACTTAAGTATTTAATTTCACTAACTACTTCTAATACTGTGTTTCCTAGTTTTATTTTCATATTGTTTTCCGATACTTTTTTCCTAATATTTCTAACTAGCACTTTTGGTTTTATTAACATTTAATTTTAATCTATTATTTTTCAATCATTCCTCAGATTTTTATATTTGCATATTAAGATTATCACTAATTTTTTGGCTTGAATAGTCTATTGTATATATTAGTGCATTATCTGCGAATAATCTAATTTCACAATTGCCACAAATGATTTAAGTCATTTATATAAAGTAAAAATAATAATGGTCCCAATATTGATGCCTGGAATTCCCAGCTTCACAGCGATCGGATCTGACAAAATTCCATTAAATTTAACTCTTCGTATTTTGTTTTCTAAATAACTATTAAACCAACTAACAAAGGAGAAGGTTAGAATAAGATGAGATTAGAGATAACTCAAAAATTCAAAAAATTCTGAAACTTGGTGTGCAAGTAGAATAATTTACACAAAATTATTTTTTGTTTGTGCGGAATTTCAGTTTTAGAGAGTGAAACATCTCTTTGAAAAAAATCGGTTTTTTTTCGTTCGAAGCGAATATTGTCGAAACTAAGGGATAGAAAAAAATTTCCAGATTAAAAATTGAATGGTTTCATAAGTACTACAGAACTGTAATAAAAAATTTTTTTAAATTAATTATTTATTGTATACCCCATCACCACCCCTAAAATTCAAAAATTTGTTAACGTTTATGTAACTAAAATTAAAGAGCATTTTACGCTGAAAACGACGTATATGATATGTATATGATAATTTCCGAAAATCCATTTTTCAAATATAAACGAAAACTTCTCTGCGAGCTCTGTACGTATTGGTCTCATACCGCTGCGCGAAATAGCGTGAAAGGTAAATACAATACAATTCATCACATTCATGTACAGTGTCAGTACAGCAGCAACTATTGAAATAAGAGCTTTTACTGCAACATACATACACTATTTGTTATTTTATTTAACTACTTTACAAACCGCACGATAAGATAGTGCGTGGAACTCTATTTTAATATTAAATTGTGGAGAGTAATATTGATAATCTTGTTGAACATTCCGATTTACATTTTCAATAATATATTATAGATATGTTTGACTCCTGACTATTAATATAAATTAATAATATAATCTTTTTTTTGTACATATTTTGTAATTATACATTGCGAGAGACTACAAAACTGTAGAGGTTCTCTAAATTATGGATTGTAATTAGTACAGTAATGGTATTCTTCATAAAAATGTTGAAAACAAAAATACTCGCCATATCATGCACAATGCATAAAAGCGGCCCTTCCATAACTAAAATAATCATTTGGATACATGCTTTTCATTTTTGAAATAACAGAAATCTAGGGTTTGGAAATTCGCCGGATACGTTGTTAAATAGCCACTTTTAAATCAAGCATATTGGAAGAGATTTTTAAATCTAGGCAAAGAAAATTGATTATGGGTTAATGATTGCAATTTAATTATGTCATTACGCGAGTGTAAATTGATATCTTTTTCTTGAAGAATTGAACATTATCGGAAAATGTTAGCACAAAATTCTTCCAAATCTTAAAACCAAACACATTTAAAAGTTCTTCTTCTCTTCTTCTTCTTCTTTATTCCTGCCTTCTATAGGATATGGAGGTCAATAGCGGAGACCAGAGCAAAAAGCGGACATGTGAACGTGAAGTGGAGCATAGATACTGATGAGAGTGGAAACTGGCGCGTGAACGAAGGAGGCAAATGTGACACCTCCAGAAACTCGGGCCATAAAGATGACTCCGAGAGAGCGCAGCTGTTTGGAAAAGCGGCGCAAAGCCACTGAGGATGGAAGGGGTGGGAGGGATACCGAGAGTATCCCTGCGCTTGCGTGTTAGCTGCGCGGCAGTTAAACGAAAGTTAAAATTGCAAGTTGGATGCTTTGCTGAAACTATATAAGAGGCGGCAGAGTTTAGGCGAAGGATTCTGCAGGCCTTGAACGAGATCATTCAAATTAAAATTAATAGTGTTCGATAGAGCAGAGCGTACATATTTGGCGTGGCCAGCGTAAACCGGGCATCGAAATAAGACATGGTCCGCATCCTGGATAGGGTGTCCACAATCCCATGATGAGCCTTCAATAAAGTTTTTCCTGAAAAGACTATGTTTTAGGTTATAATGATTAACTCTAAGACGCATAACCGTGACAATACTCTCCTTACGGAGCGGTAGTATTTTTTTATTTTTTTATAGATATGCTGAAAGTAACGGCTCCCTTGATATTCGAGGATTCAGTAAGTACGCACTCGATTTTACCGTCAAACTTTTTCTTCAGCGAAAAAAAGTAGTCAGAATAGGGGATTCTAAAATGACATCATGAGCCTCTCGAGGTAGCTAGTCTCGCGTAAGCATCCGCCTTCTCGTTACCCGCGACGCCCGTATGAGACCCGTATGGGACTCAAACGAACTTGATATCCATATTGAGTTCGGACGCCTCGATGAGAATAGATTTGATACGAGGAATTATGTAGTTATTATTATTATTGAAGCTACAAAAAGCGTTAAGAACACTCTGGGAGTCAATGATAATGTATGCGGATTTTAGACTGAGACCAATGGCAGAAAGAATAGCGTTATAGATTGCCCAGACTTTCGCAGAGAAGACCGATGTGTCAGCGGGGAGCTTATGTAGAAAGGAAGCTTGAAGTTGCGGTGAGTATATTGCTGATCCGACGTAATGGTTATTGTCAATTTTAGAGCCATCAGTATAGAATACAGTAGAATCCTCAGTAATCAAAGAGAGCTGTTCGTCAAATACGCGAGCAGTGTTTGGGTCGGGAGATTTCTTTTTGAGAGCCAGTAGGGAGAAAGGAGAGGTCCGGACAAGGGTAGGTGTGAGATGAGTGGAGGAGAAAGTGTGCTTGTGCGCGTGCCTCCATTTACTCTTGTCCAGACCTCTCCTAGAGTGGAGGATTGGTCGATACGCATGCAAGAATTAGCCACTTCCTTGAAAATAAGAGGGGCAGGGAAGTGAGCTGACAGATAGGAAAAGAGACTGGCATCGTTAGAGGCATCTGCCAGTTTGAATAAGGATACTGCTGTTGGGTGGTCAGTAATCGAAAGAATTTTAGTAAAATATTTGGCGGCAAGAAATTAGAAGCGGAGATTGGGAGAGGGTTCTTTGGTTTCTGCAAAGAGAGCGTTAATTGGAGTGGAAATACGACAACTCAGACAGGTGCGAACCGCGTGATTCTGAATAACTTCCAGTTTCCGGAATGTACGAGATCGCGATAAACCAAATACAAGACTACTATATTCAAGGCTCTAAGCATGGAAGGATAGACCGTAAAGAGAAGCTAAGGGTGAGCGCCCCACCATGTGCTCCTGATTGTGGACAGAACTTGGAGAATTTTTTTTTGCTTTGATTGCTGTACTCTCAAAGTGGCGACGGTCCGTGAGGCCGGAGTCCAGAATAATATCAAGGAAGCGAGGGTTAGGACTGGAGAGAGCGTGTGTGCCCGACACAATTTGCCACTCGAGGGAGGGAGGAGTGCGGCGTTTAGAGAAAATCATTATTTGCATTTTAGATAGTGAGACGTCAAGTCCGCGGCCTTGTAAGCGTTCGGTAATATGATTCAGCGAGTTCTCAACCGATTGGAGAGAAGGGCGTGTGTCCGGAGATATGGAATAGATCACAAGATCGTCAGCGAATTGGAGAATCTTGGTCTGAGGATGAATCTAGTCTTCCAACTTGCGATGGTAGAAATTAAAAAGAGTGGGGCTTAGAACCGACTTTGGGGAGTACCTTTGCGAGAGATTTTCGGTGTCGTGAGAGACCCATGGATGACAAATTGAACATGTCTACATGAAATGAGATTTTCGATAAATTTAATAATTTTAGGAGGAGTGATCATCACCAGTAGATCATTCATTAGGATGTGAGGTAAAATGTTGTCAAATGCAGATTTGATATCAATGAAAACTGCAATCGTAGACAAACCCGAGGCGAAGTCTTCGTGTATTGCGGCTGTTAATATAGTGAGATTGTCCTGGCCTGACCGAAATTTTCTAAAGCCAAATTGAGAGTTGGAAAAAATAGGATGGAGAGAAGATTCTATTAGCCAATAAAGACGGTTAAGGATTAATTTCTCAAGAGTTTTAAGATAGCAAGAGGTGAGGAAGATGGGACGCACCCCCCCCCCCCTCATGAAGTTTATTGATAAGGTGGATAAGCGAATGTGACCATTGAAAAGGAAAGAGAGAATAGTGGAAGAGGTTATTAAAAATATACAGGAGACATTCAAGAAGCTCAGACAGAAGTGCCTTCAAGATTTTGTGATCCAGTCCAGGGCTAGAGGAGGATTTGACTGAAGCGAGAACAGCTCGAAGTTCACTAAATTCGAAAGGAGAATCCAATCATGAATATGGACTTAGCCTCGAAGAATCAGCCGGAAGATTGCAAGGAGGGCAAGCAAAAAGGAAGACGAATTTTGTCAATGACTTTAAGGATGATGACCGGATTGTCACAGAATCTATTATCATTGTTTTTAGTATTTGATAGTTTACGCTTACGGCGAAACCGTTTGAGCATATACCAGACATCTGCAGTCGATGTCTTGCCATCCAGCGATTTACAGAACTCGCGCCAGGCATGACGTTTAGCTCTTCTAAGGATCTTACGGCATTCGCGGACCTCACTCTTATAGAGTTCGTAGTTTCGTAGTTTCCAAAGTCAAGGCCGAATGATATTCCTTGCAAAATTCCAAGCGACGATGAATTGCTTGAGTGCACTCAGGAGTCCACTAAGGGAGGGGAGATCCGCTTAGAGGGAACGTTGCGAGTGTTGTTGTTGTTGATAGTGTCTGAGGAATGAGAGCGTGAGAGGGATGAAGAATGATGTCAGAAGATGTCAATAACATTAGAGTAAAATTGATTGTATTGAGAAATTGGATCGTTGACAGGGAGACTCATGACGAATTCAACAATGTAAGGAGAGGCTTTAGAGATCTCAATACACGCTTGATTCCATTGATCTTTGGTAAACCTAAGTTTATTAGAGAAAAAAGAAGCATTTGACATGACAGTCAATTTGGACAGGAATTGGATAATGATTGCTGCCACGTGTGTCTTCGAGTACTGCACATTCATACAGTGATGCCAAGGAGGACGAGGCGATCGCCAAGTCAATGAGAGAGAAATTTCTAGTAGGATGGGAATAAAAAGTAGGTAAACTAGGATTAAGAATAACGCAGTTATATCGATCGACTGCCTCGCTGATGATGCGACGCGCTCTGTTCGATCGAGAGGCACCCCAGAAAGGACGATGTGCATTAAAGTCACTGATCAAGGGAGTCAAATCTTGAGTCGTCGTAAGAGCGATAAAATTGTTGAGACTTGCTTGAGAAATTGATGAATTAGGATAACGGTACATGCCCACAACATTAAGAGTGCTCGAGTTACATTGAAGCTGTAAGCCAACAGAGGCATCAAATTATTTGAGAGATCAAGCATAGAGTATATAATAAGATTTTTAATCAGAATGGCTATGCCTCGAGTTGCGGGAGAAGTGCTATCGGCACGTACACAATCGAAATCCCGAATACGAAATTCAGGACAGGAGAGAGACACGTTTCACAGAGAACTATGATATAAGCTATCCGCTAATTTCTTAATATCTCCTTTATTACTTAGAGCACTTCTACAATTCCAATGAACGACGCGTAGTCTTCTAGAGACAGTGTTATTAATTGGGATTGTGTTGTCATTGTGGTTAGAATTAATTGGAAGATCCTGAAGCGCTTCGCGGAGGGTGTGTACGCTTGAATTTGTGTCTCTTAATGATGGAGGAATAAGGCGGCCAAAAAGGTGATTAATGAGAAAGGCTAGTGCGTTGAGAAAAGTGGTCTCATCCGATTGCGAGACAATTAAGCGAGGTTGAGAGAGAGAAATAGAGGGAGGGAAATGAATTGTGGGAGTTGGGAGTGGGTGGAGTGTAAGGAAAGGCTGGTTTATAGGAATAGGGGGAGGGAGTAGAATGAGTAATAGGAGGAAGTGAAGGGGGTCTGGGGAAGGGAGATCAGAAGTTGTGAGAGGGTCATGGAGATTCTCATCAGCCGAGATGGGAACAGGTCTTCCATTGGGGGCGAGGAATGAGTTGTGCAAATTTCGGATTTCGTTTCCAAGAGTGGTGGAGGAGAGGAGGAGGAGGCGTAACCCGGTCAGTGGCGGTTTGCTGCCGAGGTAAGTCGCTACCCGTTTTGAGGTGAGTATTGAAGGGAATGGCCGTAGGGGCTTAGTTGGAAGACCGTATGGCTGCTGTATAGGAGCTAGGGGGGAAAGAAGGAGAGGGTGTGGGTTTGTCATCCGGTAATCGGCTGAGCGTATAAGGTTGTTATCAAAAAAGGACGAGTACATATCCCCGCTCTGAGGTCGAGTGTCTAAGCCGGAAAGCGGGAGCGATGAGGGAGGGAAGGAAAAGCACTGGGAGATGATGAGTTTTAGGCAGGATATGAAGAATCCGAGGGCCCGGCATAGTTCAGTTTAAAACGGGCGTCCGCGTAAGAAATATTCTCGATTGCGGCCATATCTATTTTTGCTTAATATAAAGGGGACAGGACAGAGAAGAGGGAAAGTGTTCCTGATGGCAGTTACAACAGATCAGAGGTAGATTAGCACGGGGGCAATCCTTAGAGGATTCATGCCGTGTATTTCCGCAATGAGGACAGCGAGGGGCGCTCTTACAATCCGCACTAATGTGTCCGTATCTAAGGCAAGTAAAAACAAGGTCGAACTCGCGGAATATAGGGGAGGACTGGGAAACGAACATGCAAAAATGATACCAAGTGAGATAAACTTTGACCAGCGAATTTAACCAGGATAGTGTGAGAAGATACATTCCTAGTTTCGTCCCTCTTTAATTCTTCGATTGAGTCGTTTAACAGAAATAATTTTATATGGCGATTTAAAGTTATTCAAAATCTCTTCGTCGGAAATGTTCGCGGGGACGTTCTTAATCAGGCCCGTTCTCATGACTCGGAATGTAGGAATAAATGCTGTAAAATTATTTTCTTTCAAGATAGGATGGGTAGTAATCGCGTTAGCTGATTCTGCTTGATGGCTCTTGACTTCTAAGATCTCATGGTTGAAAGCTTTATGTAAAACGCGACTAACATTTAGTGCATTGATTCTTTTGCCCGGGATCTCCGAAGCGCGGCAGAAATAAACAACGTGAGAAGGTGAGTCAATATGTTGATATTTGACAGGGAAGCTCGAAGTGCCGTTAGAGGGAGGGGAGGGGACCTGCATTTTGTTAGCGGAAGCATTGGGGGCTTCCTTATCAGCACGTCTCTTAAGAGATTTTTTGGAACCGAGACATTGATTTTGTTGGATGGGACATCGATTTCTATAGTTTCCATATGAGCAGAAAGACGTGACGGAAGAGGATTTATCGGCTAACATAGCGATTGGTGTAATAGCCGAAGGATGCAGAGATACTTTGTCGAGCGCCCCGAGGCGTTTATCTTCCATGCAAAGAGATTCCAGGGAACACGATCGGAATAAAGCTATGCCTTTGTGAGCATTCGAGGCGGCCGAGTTGTTATTTACACACGTGTTCGCACGTAACGGCGAACGAGAACGCGAGTAAGAAGACTTATTCTTCTTACCGTTATTCTTGCGGGAAACCATACTTGAATCCAGGACAGGAATAACGTCACTGACAGTAACAGTATATTTGATTTGATCCACAGATCCTTCATTGACATCATTAGAAATAGTGTCCACTGTATTAGGGTCCGTTAAAACGCGATCAAAAAACGCTGTTAGATCAGAGAGTGGCACTGAAGAACGATAAGAGGGATTCTTCGTGTCCCCAGGATTAGTTTTCGTCCGTACGCATACAAATCCCGATGCACAGAGACAAAAGCCATCAAAATATGTAGGGGAAAGAATGAAGTGTCGGAAAAAAGCGTAATTATAAAATCACAAAAAAATATGCGAAGCACTATATGATGCAACACGCAAGCGCAATCTCAGAAGGATAGAGAACGTCCATCCAATATGAGAGCTCGCACGAGAATGCTATATCTAAAGGTTGAATAAAGCCTGTCATTTTCTTTGGAATAATTATAAATTTTACTTCTTTATCTTCAGGAATGTATTGTTCTAGCTGACTCGGACAGTGTCCTATCCACGAGTAGAAGCATGCTTTTATTTACCAGTATATAGTAGATACACTTCATTAAACCATGTTTTGAAGTGTTCCGTCGTAAGTTTTCCTGACTTCGATGATTCAATGTAAATATTAACTGGGCGGAATAGAGTTTCCTGCACCCGTGGTCCAAATGTTCCTGTAGATTCTTTCAATAGTATATATAGTGATGAAAAAAGAGATCCACTTGCCAAAATAATCGACGTGATAGTGTAACTATGTGTTGTGGAAGATACCGATTGAATCATTGCTTCAACTGTTTTTGTTCCTGATTTCGCCAATATTTTCAAGTGTAAATTGAGTTCTGAATGTTATTATTTTGCGGAAAACAATTTTGTGCATATTCTTGAATTTCCAAATCCACCATTTACTTGCTTTAAATTCGGGTAAGTCAACTTGATCCTTTGCTTCCAAGGCCCATAATCTTAAATTCATGTCATGAATAATAGATCTTCTATCACAATCTTCTTCAAACTTTTGCAATACGTATTCTGTAATAAATGCGAATTTATTTGCATTTGTTCCACCATCTACACTTGTTTCCTAAGTCTACACTTCCCCCCTGTATAGTTGATTTGAGGATTTAATCTTGCGAAACTTGGACTGTATACTAGTTAAACCTCGACGGGCTTTTTTTCATCCTTCCAAAATTGAACAGCTTTTCTCTTATAACTGAAGTCGACTTTGCCACTTTCATCATCAATAATGCATTCTTCAGGTTCAAAACTATCTTCATCCTCTTCTGTTTCTGCAGCCGTAATATACTCTACAATTTGTGGCTCCACGTTTTCCGATCGCACGTAATCATGTTCTATAATAATAATATCGAATGAGTATTTTGAACATTTTGTAGAATATCGCGAATTTCATTACTTCAATTTCAAACGGTATTATAGATGTTTGTGTCATACTCGCATTTTGAAATGTAGTTGCTAACATATTTATTACGTTCGTAAAATTAAATGACGTCATTTTAAAGAGAATTCTGTCAAGCAATTATTATTAATAGAATGGTGACTGATTGTTGTCACAAATGAAACTGGGAATACTTCCTCGGGTATATTTATATGAATCAAAATACACGATTACATAAACTTATGAATAGATGTTGCACAAATAGATTATTAATTGCTTATTCCGTTAATAGTCTAATCTATGCCCTACAAAATACTATATATCTTTTATTTATTGTGTGATTTGCAAAATAATCAATATTATCAATGTGACGCTGTCATTTACGTTAAAAAATGAAATTCTATGCAAGTTCTTATTTATCGTGCGATTTACAAATCAAATGTATATTAATAATAATTAATTGTAAGTATATATCGCTTTATGAACTATTTTAATAATCTAACGTGGTAAAACTGACTTTATAAATTCAACGATTTGGTTTCTTTAAACAAGAATTTCTTTAAATACAAAAATTAATTATAATTGTCCCATTAATATAGTGTTATTGAATCAATAAAATTATTTTTAATAAAATAATAAATATTGGATCCACAATTTCAATGTTCCATCTTTATTCCCTTTTAGAATTCCAGAGGCTTCGTTATCATGGACATTACTGATTTCGTTTTTTCTGCTATGGCGACATGACGTACGCCCAGACACTTAACAGGGAAGTTAAGCAACTCAAAAATTCTGAAAATTCTGAAGCATGGAAATAGGGTAGTTCATCCGGAATACAAAACTATTTTTTATTCGTGCGGAATTATTGTTGATACAGTATCTTTTTTTTTTATATTGCAAGTAGCTGTTTTTAAGACTAAAATTAAAAGCATGATATTTTATAAAAATAATAATTTCTTTACTCATGCTTTGTTTTTAATTGTCCAAAGTGTTTTGTGCATACCTTTATACACTATAAAAATATTTGAGATTGGTTTTGCAAGCAGTTTGACAAACTATTATTATTATTATTATTATTATTATTATTATTATTATTATTATTATTATTATTATTATTATTATTATTATTATTATTATTATTGTTATTATTGTTATATAAAAGCTCTTATTTCAATAGTTGCTACTGTACTGATACTGTACTGATACTGATGGATTGTATTGTATTAGCTTTTCACGCTACTTCGCGCAACTAACGCGGTATGAGACCAATACATACAGGGTTCGCAAATAGAGAAGTTTTCATTTATATTTGAAAAATGGATTTTTGGAACATAATTATCATATATATTGTCGTTTTTAGCCATTTAAAATGCTCTTTAATTTTAATTACGTTAACAAATTTTTGAATTTTAGGGATGGTGGTGGGGTATACAATAAATAATTAATTAAAACAAATTTTTTATTACAGTTCTGTAGTATTATACTTATGAAGCCATTCAATTTTTAATGGAAATTTTTTTCTGTCCCTTATAGTTTCAACGATATTCTCTTCGAAAGAAAAAAATCGATTTTTTTCAAAAGGGTGTTTCACTCTCTAAAACTGAAATTCCGCTCAAACAAAAAATATAATTAAATTATAAAATTTTGTATTATGGATGAACTGTTCTACTTGCACACTAAGTTTCAGATTTTTTGAATTTTTGAATTGCCTAACCTCCCTTGTAAGTATTACCCCTGTTATCGCATAATTTTCCATTTTCTTTACAAAAATATCTCTATCTACTAATTCAAACTTTTTAAATCTGAAAATACAACTTCTATCATCTTTCTTTCACCTATACTTCTCGTCCAACTCGATAACCCATTGAAGGGCAGTCTCATATGAATGTCTCGCTCTAAACTGATCGGCACTCTTAATAATCTACTATCCTTTAAATAATTAACTAATTGATTGTGAACTATTATTTCTAGTATTTTGTCATAAATTGGTAACTTATTTATAGGTCGAAATTCTTCTATTTTTTTCTGTTCTTTGTATTTTTGATATAGGAATTACTATAGCTTCTTTCCATTTATTTGGGAATATTCCCTTCTCTAAGGATCTATTCAGTATTTCACATAATGGTTTTAAATAGTTCATTATTAATTTATCAGGTACTATTTATTTTACTATTTTTTATTTTTCAATTTTTATTTTAGAACTGTTTTTTCAAAAATTAGAATTTTTATTTTAAATTTTAATACAACTTTTATCTTGCGACATATGTTAATTATTATACATTATATGTATATTATATGTGCATTATATGTACAATTTTTTTAAATTATAATTTTTAGATTAAACTCATAGTTCATTGATCAGTCAATTTCTGTATTTCAAAGCCTCTATACTGCTACCCTTTTCTTGTTATTCTACAGTAAGACAATAAAATCAATATAATAAGAATAGGACTATGAGCTTTGCTTGGCTCGTAGCTCTATTCTTATTATATTGATTTTATTTTATATGTCTTTTATATTAATAGAAAATTAATGCTATAGAAGAATAAAAACATCTACATATGAAGTTGTTTCGTGATTCATTGTATCTCTCTTATTTGAATTAGCCTCAATTTTGTAGTAATTCTCATTGGTTTCGCCATGTTATTCTTGAGCTTGATTCAGCCAATAGCCGTAAGCGATCAGATTCTGGTATACAAATTTCTATTGTGGCGCCAATTAATTGGAAGTCGCTATCTCCTGCACATATTTAGGTATGAGGTTTTAGTCGTCGTTTGGATATTTTAGGTAATTTAATGCTGGCGATACTTTCAAGCCTTATAATTCGAAATGTATCGTATGAAAAAATATTTTATTATAGTGTTTTGAAAAGCTCTTAAGGTGTACTATAAGAACATGCAATGAAAAGTGAGAAGAGTCTCATTAAAAAAATTCAAATTAACCTTGACCTTGATAACCAATTGCCACAGAAGGTCAAACCAATAATTCCATGTCCCTCTTGAAGTGACAAAATATTCGTCTGAATGTATTTTTTATTTGGCACATACTTTCAGAGACAATAGCTTGTAACACTTTACGTGGGCCATTTTGTATATTTGTTACGTTAAGCTTAATCTATTGATATTGTATTGTAGGCTTTGCAGGTCGCAAATTTATTGCGTCAATCAATCTGATACATCAATTTTAAAATCGCACGTACTTATAACGCTTGCAACGCTATCATATGACCAATTTAGATTAAGCTTCAGATGGAAAATTTGAACACGATGATCGATATCCAATATGAAATTTCCTTTTTTTATGCGTTCTCTCAAAGTTCTCGTAAAATTCTAGATTTTTATCTTCAAATTCTTTTGTTGAATGTCAGATGGTATGGAATCTCCATTAACGAATCAAAATCACAAGAAATAGCTAGCTAGTTCTGTATCACCTTTGTAAAAGTATCCAAAAAATAGCTAAATAACTAGAGTTAATTTTTGCAAGCTAGATTGAAGAAAAAATAGCTAGATCTAGGTAGAAAATAGCTAAGTTGGCAACACTATCATACAATGCATCGTATACAACACATGCACGTAATATATGTATATTTTTCCTATTATTCGATACATCTGCATACACCTATCTATCTCCTATCCTATCCTTTCTATATATCTATACACATCCTATCCTACTCGTATATCTATATGCACGCACGCACGCGCGCACGCACGCACGCACGCACGCACATTTCAATAATAGTACATTTTATAACAAATAAATAGTATCTATTTATTTTATAATTTCATTTTTTATACGATTTTCCAGCAAGAAACATAGATGACGTAGCCTAAAACTTTTACTCAATTTTATCCTTATTGTTTGCAATATTAAACATAGATAGAGAAATAATTTATTGTGATACAATTGTATCATATGCGTGTTTTATTTAAAAACGCTCATATTAGTCAGTGTCGTAATTTAACTAAAATATTTAAATGTGAGCGTGTACAGTTCTCAAAATGGCCACAGATCACTGATTTTGTCTATTCTACAAAGACGCCGACGCTCAGTGTCGCAATTGATATATCTACACTGTATTATAGCTGAGGATGTAATAGGGCGTAGAATAAGTCCGTAAATGAAATTTTGGTTAAAATCTATTAAACCAAGTTGAACACAAAAGTCACAATGATGTCACAAGGATGTCATTATATCTTTATTTGTCATTTAAAAGTTACTGATAAAAAATGACATAAAAATAATTTAAAAATAAAAAATGAAATCACAAGTTATATCATAAATAAAAGCGACCTTTGATTCCCAAAATATTTATATCGTTTTAATATATTGTTAGAATAATGAAAACAGTAAAGGATATACTTATAAATAATAAATAAAATATGTGATCTCAGTGTGACTAATTCTTGAGATTTCGAAGTACATATTATAAATGAACGGGACGCTTATGTTTGACAGATATATATCAATTATCTATGCCGCTAATTGATTAATTGGATCTTCGCTGGGAGAAGATGCTGATCAACAATACTTATTATTATACTGAACGTTCGGAACAGTTATCAAATCATTTGTTACTGTCATTGTAATTATATATTTCTTGAAGACTTTGAGCGCAACTGGCGGAATGATGCACATTCTGGATGTATCCTTACATTATCACTCCCCTCATAAGAAGGGAATTGCCTGAATTTGAGTCACATTTACTTCGGTGGCAATTTCTTTGGGCTTGAGAAACTAACAGTATGGCTCAAGTAATTTCTTTTGCTTGATGAAAGACAGCGAAGGCGATGTCAATAATTTCTTCCATCTTTGTTAATCTAACCATTGTATGATGCAATCCACGGCCGGAATTTGACGCTTTTACTCGGATTGCAGATAAAAAATCTTAATGGTTGTTCTCGTCAATTATCTTTTTTGCCCTCCTCCTTTCGCTCTCCCATTTGTTCACTTTCTCATTTTCATTGTCAATACTTGTAGCGCTCTCATTATTTTAATTTTCGTGATCGGTGCGTTAGTGGGGCTGATTTTAAATCTTACAAGTGTACGTCACGTGCTCATCGATTATTGGTCATGTGAAATATAATGGGTGTACTACTCGTCGCACTTATAAATTCTGGAAACAAGATTTGCATTGAATGCGGCAGGTCTATTTGACAGCTGATATTCTTTTTTATATAATACCCGTTCCTCACTATTTGATTTCCAATCATCGTAAATAGTTTTGCTGAGATGTATATCAATAGGGAGTTTGCATAATTTTTGAAAAATATTGCATTTTATAAAGATTATACATTTCGCGGGTTTTTCCGCATCCAGATCCATTCTTGGAATGCCAACGTTTCGTGAACCTTACAGTCCACTTTATCAGGGCGAGGAGCAGCTTGATACTGAACTGTTTCTCCGGGCCGTTCCTTTTATATTACGCTACTTATTGGAGTGGTGGGAAGAAAGAAGAGAATTGTGGGTGGGGTGAGGAGAGAGTGGAGGAAATTAGTCAGTCTTCAATAACCGGGAGAATGGTTTTATATTTTATTACATATTTTATTTATGTTGCAGCCATTATCTCTATTTAGATTGTTAGAGTGTTTTTGTATCTCTATGGCTTCTCGATACTTTTTTGAAAAATATGATATAATGTTGACTATTGTGATTGTTTTGTCAAACAGTATTTGATGTCCTGTTTCGATAAAAGAATCGGCCCGGAGGAACAGTTCAGTATCAGGCTGTTCCTCGCTCTGATGAAGTGAATTGCAAACTTCACGAAACATTAACCAAGAATGGATCTGGTCATGGAGAAATCCGCGAAACGTGTAATCTTTATATAGAAAGCACTCCGTGCAAGCCTCAAGAATATTGCATTTTATAATTTATATATATATATATATATATATATATATATCTTTAATTGCACTTTTTAAATAATTTTTTAATGCAAATTATGCAAGAAAATAATAAAGTATTGCATTATTTGAAATGCCAAAGACGATCCGAATACGACCAAGCCTTCTCGAACGCGCAGTGACATCAAACTGCAACAACAAAATCACAATTATTCACTAAAAAAATTAATTTATTTTAAAAATGAACAAAGGAAACACGTACGAAACGTATTTTGTATCTTTATAATATAAAAGCATAACAATTAAAACACCTGAAAATTTGTTCTTTTATATGCCTCAAGCTGAAAATGTGAGAAAAAAGTGGTTTAAAAGTGCACATCGTGTTGATGAACTAGGAAAATGGAATTATTTTTGTTGTGAAGATCATTTCGATATAGGTATTATATAAAATGTTTTTTATGCTTTTTAATTATAATAATTATATAAATATTAATCATCCATATAATATCCAACATAACCTAAAACATTGAATGTCAAATGTAAAGATATTTTGGAAATTTGTAAAATTATTCTAAAATTATTTAAAATTATTTAAAATTATTTTAAAATTATAATTCATAATTAATAAAAAACATGTTTTTAATGTATAAATGTCATTTTTTAAATATTTATAATCTTAAATTAATAAAATTTATTAGAATAACTTGCTTTTCTAATTTTTAAACATTTTTTTTGCAAACGTTATGAAATTATCAACTGGCAATGAATCTTTTTTAGTACAAAAGTTAAAACATTAACTGATGCATTGGTAATGTATAAACTGTTCTTTTCTATTGTTAATATATTTCTTCTTGACATCTAATAATGTATGTCTTGACAACTGATTAATTGTTTTGCTTTAGTTTGTTCGATTACTTTACAAAATTAGAGTTGTCATCTAAATATTCAGTCGTAGATTCAGAATTAATTGTCATCTCATTAGTTGTAATAAATTTTTTGAAGTTGCAACATTAGACAAGGCTGATTTTGCAGACTCATATAGTCTATTAATCTACATAGAAGGTTATATCATGCTTATATTCTCCTATAATTAAATTCCATTTATTTATAGAAACCTATTATATATTTATATTTTTACAAATATGTATTATATATACTATTATATATATTACTTATACATATATAATATATATAAAAGTTTATGTATATATATATACACATAAACTTTTGTCTTGGATTTATTTTTACTTTGTATTTTTAAAGTTGCAAATAACTGTTTTATAAGGTTATTTAAACTGTTTATTGAATTATTACTTTTATGAAATAAAAATTTAGTTGTTATTTAAACTATTGCTTTCAAATATTTTAACCTTTTTTTTGATGTTGCACGCATTCAAGACATTCTACACGTTGAACTATTTCTTTTTTTTCGTCAACAATATACAGATTACATAATCTTTTTGTCGAACACAGTATTCAAGGCAGATTCTTCCTTTTAATACAAATAGAACCTTTCTTGACATCAACAGTATAACCTATATAGATTATACTCCGCTATAACGGGGTTAGTGTAATTTTCTCTTGCTGATTTATGATACAGAGATACAATAATCATAATATTTATTCGTGCTACTTAGAATAAAATTGAAAAAGTTACTGTAATAATAAAAATGTACTTACAAAGTTGCTTTTATTCCTCGAACTTCTGATTATATCACTCATCATTAACAATGTACTCTCAAATCATAAATACAGTTATTTTTGGTAAATTCATTGAATCGATTAATGAATCCTGGATCCAGTTGGTTTGGTATTTTATTTTAATACTCTTAATTTATAAAGAGATTTTTAAAAAGAGATTTTTAAGATTTCGCTTTTAGCCTTCTAGTGTAAGTAGACAGTTGCAGACGATTTACTGTAGTGTGACGTCACGCACTTGTTAGCCAATCAAAATTGTTTTCTCAAATTTCAAATATTATTAACTTTATTTTAGTTTTTTAGTATCTACCTGTTGCTAAAAATTAAAAATTTTATTATACATAAATTTATAATAATGTATATTTTCATAATAAACAAAACAAGTTATTTATTATTTTTTTCATGCAAACTCCCTATTGCACACGAGCCAATTGTGCACAAGTCAGTTACAACGCTAAAAAAAAATATTAAAAAACACTCCTTACATAGAAGTCGCTGTGATTGGTAGTGAGTAATTGCTACAGTGTGCAAATGAATTCTCCCGGTTTGCTGCTTCTGGAACGCGCGCGCGAGGTTTATGCATATAACTTTATAAGCTTCCTCTAAGTGGCGATACTGAATCTATTCGTGTATTTTTAACCCTCAAACAGCACACTTATTTTCAACACTTTCGAATGGCACACATGGGTTCATTTGTATCCGACTCGAATTTAAGACTCTTAAAGTGCTTGAAAAATTCTGTAAAGAGTCACACATGTTCTTTAACTTTACTGAATTATTCTGCTATGTAGACATTGAAAAAAAGTTTAGAAAAATTATGAAAATTACTTTCTACAACAAAAAAAAGAAAATAATTCAGTTTTGATATAAAAATTGTAACTTTGCTCTATATATATATATATTATATATATATATATATATATATATATATATATATATATATAGACACACCATTGTAAGATGTTTTTGTATAGATGTAATACTTTACAAAAAAAATATTACAAGAGATTATATTAGATGCAGAAAAAGTGCAATTATTTGAGCATCTGAAAATATCATATTTTTAATATGGACAAGTAATATTTTTTGAAGAAAAAATAGTTTGATTTTATTATTAAATACTAAAATTATTTATTAACGCAAACAAATAAATATATTCTCTTCACCCGATGGAGCTCCGCCAAAAGGAGGAAGATTATAGAATTCATTTTTTTGTAGTATGTTCCTCTGTATCATATCTTTACCGTAAAAGAAAAAATAATTTTGTAGTATTTAAATTTGCACAAATATATGCGAAAAATTTTTTAGATTACAAAAAATATATATACAATAATCCTACTCAATAAAATAATCCTACTCAATACAAAAATAGCAAAATAACTGAATTTATTAAATAAGATTGGAAATAAGACCGTTTAAGTTAGATACATTACTTTAAATACGAAGCGCCATTACGGTCTGAATATAAAGATGAACTATTGTTGAACTATTATATATATTCATTTAAACGAATTAATTCAGAAATTATAATTGCGTGCCGATATGGTTGTCAGACTTTCAATGAAATCAATCTGAAATATTAATCATCCCTCTAGATTTTCCAAATTTAATCTTAAAAAATTGTAATAAACTTATTGCGAAAAATATTGCCTCGGCCGGGAGTCGAACCCGGATCTCTTGCATTCCATACGAGTGTCCTAAGCCTTTAGAGACTTTTGCTTCGTAATATTCTTCGTAATAACCGATATATATATAGAGAGAGTTTCGCATTATAGGCGAGCGTGTATAAACAATAAGATTGGAAATAAGACCATTTATGTTAGATACATTACTTTAAATACGAAGTGCGACTAAGGTCTGAATGTAAAGATGTTGAACTGTTATACAATATATATTCAAACTATTATATATATTTCCTCCTATTTTTACTGACAAACAGATTTTAGAATGGCTACATGTTACAAAAAGATTTATTAATGACTTAATATACTTATCACAAACGCTGACAAGGGAAGTGTTACTGTTGCTCTTGACAAGGACACCTACGTATCGAAAATGGAGAAGATTCTTTCAGACACTTACACTTATGTAATCGTTAATAAAGATCCGAATAGGAAGTTGATTCAGGACTTACGTACATTGTTGGTGAGATGGAAGCGTGATCGGTTTATTGACGAACAAACATATCGGAGATTGCTTACAACTGATGGTGTTATATTTAGAGTTTACGATTTGACCAAAAGACAGTTACATAAAGACGGTAACCCATTGATAGTGATTGTGTTCTCTGTTAACAGTCCATTATATTATCTTTTTCTTTTTTAACATAATATAATTAATGATAGTATATCAAAAGCTCCTAGTCACATTAAAAACAGTTTCCATTTAAATGGTACTGTTTTTGATTCTGAATATGTCTTGGCTTCGTTAGATGTAGTATCCCTTTTTACTAATATTCCTATTGAGCTAGTATTAAATAGCATCGACAGGAGATGGGTTTACATTTCGGCGAAGACAAACATCTCAAAAAATGAATTCATTATTGCAGTTAGATTTATTTTATTCAACTTTTTTTGCTTTTAATAACAGAACTTACAAACAGGTTTTCGGTACTTCAATGGGTTCACCGTTATCGCCGATAATCGCTGACATTGTAATGCAAGATTTAGAAAAAAATAGCACTTAAAAAATTGTCAGTACAACCATCGTTTTACTTTAGATACATTGATGATGTCATTCTTGCGCTTCTATCTGGTGTCATCAATGACGCTCTAAATATTTTTAATTCTTTACATACGAGATTGCAATTTACTTTAGAGGTTGGTACAAGTGACAGATTGAGTTTTCTTGATACGATACTTGTTATAGATAATCAGAGAATTATGTTTGACATTTATCATAAAGAGACGTTTTCGGGAACGTTCTTTAATTTCCATTCAAATCATAAAAAAAGCACTATTATCAGTTTCATTGATAAAATTATCCTCTTATCACATCCACGGTTCCAACAAAAAAAATCTGATAGATACTATTCATATCTTTTTAAATAATTGTTATCCTCTCTCTTTTATCTTCTCTACAATTAAACAAAGATTAAAGTTTCATATACATAATAAACATATTACCCGTAATGCATAAGAGAAAAACAAATATTTTACGATTTCTTACGTCAAGTCTATTTCCGAAAGTTTTCTTCCTATTTCCAGTATGTTCCATTGTAGCCTTCTTCTATTATCATCCTAGCCTTCTCTATCCTTAACACATTAAAAAGTTTTATAAAAAGAGGAAAAATAAGCTTGATTTCCTATCCAATCAGAATGTAGTGTATAAGATCTCCTGTGATGATTGTGAGGCGAGTTATGTTGGTCAGATAAAAAGAAAATTGAGCACGAGATTACACGAACATATCTCGGACATTAAGAAGAATACTGGTCCTCCTATTGTCATAACTGATCATCGTATTAATTTTGATCACAATTTCAGGTGGAACGAGGTGAAAATTTTAGACTGCGAATCTTCGTATTAGGTGTTGGAATTAATTCGTAGCGTTTTTAATGAAAGAATGTTATTTATTTCACATGAGCATTAAAAAATACATTAATGAAAGTACTTCCCATCACTTGTAAAACGCTACGAATTAATTCCAACACCTAATATAATAAGAGATTGATGTCTGAAATGATTCACATTAGAAGACAGAAACAAGGTCTTAATAAACAAAATGATACTGAATCTTTACCTGAAACTTACTCACAGATCATTCAATCTCTTTCTCCTTCTTAGCTGCATTATTTTTCTATTCATTTCTCCTCTTCCCATTTTCTCTTCCCTTTACTTTATTTTCTTCCTCTTATGCTCCCCTTTCTTTTTAGTTTACTACTTCAACCTTCTTGTCTTTATATTTTGTACTTCACATTGTCTCTGAGCATCTTGGAGATTACATTCAATCTCATCGCATTGCTTAATAAGAGATAACGTATCACTTTGACTCAATAAAAGATATTTATTCTCAATTTATTTGTGACTAAATTAAATATATATAATGTATGATACATCATACATTCTTTATTCGCATTAATGACTCTTATGTACATTTCGCATAATATTAGATTATTTTTTGTCTTTTTATTTTTATTTTTATTGCGACTCGTTTTATACTTTTCTTTTTATTACTTGCGACTCGTTTTGTACGAGTATGTACGAGGTTTGTACGAGTAGATACTTTTCTTATTATTTTGATTTCTTATTCCTGTGGCAATTTTACATCATTTTTGTACTTTCTAACGGAAACATGTTCGTCCTTAATCTACATATACAAGCCAGAGGAATATCTTGTTGTCGATTATAACTTCCTTATAACTTTCATTTTCTTTGGAGCGAGATTTATATTTGGTACTGCGATCGAGAGCGAATTTTAATTTTTATATATTTTATCTATGTAATATTTCCATTGTTATTTTTGTTCACATTGAAAATGATCCAACAGCGATTGAAACGTTTGTTTCACTTGTTTTACTTGTTACCGGTCAAATTAAAGTTTATATTTTAACTTGATGACATGTTTTATTTATTAACTGTTCAAAAGATTCTTTTATTTTATTATAATTGTTTTAGGCTCATAGCCCTTTATCTTTCTGTTTATATATTATATATTCATTTAAATGAATTAATTTCAGAAATTATAATTGCATGCTGATATGGTTGTCGGACTTTCAATATTTTATTTTTCGTAATAAGTTTATTACAGTTTTGTAAGATTAAATTTGGGAAATTTGTGGGGATTATTGTAATTGCATAAAACTCACTCTATTACTTTGTAAATATTCACATAACAATAGATTGTTAACAATAAATCATAACGTTAGTTAATTCACACTTCATTCTCATTTTATTTAAAATCTGAACTCGTATTTAAACCTCGTACCCGACTTCCTTGTCTTTCAGAAATCACACGTGGTTCAATCTCGAGTTATAAGGATTAAGATTCTTAACTCGAAATTTGAACGTTCTACTGCTCGTTGGAACGGGACGTTAACTTGAAAGAAAATTTCGGAGCAACAAAAAGTGCGTTCGACTCATGGTATTCGAAGTGTCTTTCTATATCCTTACTCATCATTTGTCTCTCCAATTGATTCAAAAATTATGGTTGTTGGACTTTCAACGCAATCAATCTGAAATATTAATAATCCCCACAAATTTCCCAAATTTAATCTTAAAAAACTGTAATAAACTTATTGCGAGAAATGTTGCCTCGGCCGGGAGTCGAACCCGGATCTCTTGCATTGCGTGCGAGCGTCCTAAGACCAGAGAGACCTTAGAAATATTCCTCGCAATAACCGATATGTATAAAGAGTTACGCATTGTAGGCGAGCGTTTATAAACAATAATAGATTGGAAATAAGACCGTTTTTGTTAGATACATTACTTTAAATAACGCCTCTACGGTCTGAACGTTAAGATGTTGAACTATTATATATATTCATTTAAATGAATTAATTTCAGAAATTATAATTGTATGCTGATATCGTTGTCGGACTTTCAACGCAATCAATTTGAAATATTAATAATCCCTCTAAATTTCTCAAATTTAATCTTAAAAAACTGTAATAAACTTAACTAAAGTCCGACAACCATATCAGCACGCAATTATAATTTCTGAAATTAATTCATTTAAATGAATATACATATAATAGTTCAATATCTTTACATTCAGATTGTAGTGGCACTTCGTATTTAAAGTAATAAATTTATTTGTGAAAAAAACACTTTTCAAAAGCACACATGGGTCTTTCAGTACACAACTTTGCGACTGCATTGCTCGTCAACACACCAAGGTCCGTGTCGCTTATCTATATTTCTCCCACCACAAAGATTTTTTATGGAAGAGGAGCATAGGGCCAGACCACAGTGATAGAAAAGAGTAAAATCTCCATAACCGTTCTGTCCCGAAAACATTCTTCCATTTTTTTCCCTGGTAGTGGCGCTGTTATAGCTGAAGACCTGGCCTCTTCCATGGCGCGAATATTTAAACTGCAGAAATGAAAGAATCGAAGGTAATTGTTCAGTTTCAGCCACATGCTCTTAAAAATCGATGCAGAAAATACTTATTCTAGTCTCACTTATATGTCCTTTTATATTAGTCTCTGCTATCGGTATGACAGATTTCTAACTTAAATAGTTGTTACTTTAACGGTTAATATCTCGATCCACGGACGTAACGACATTTCTTTTGCCAGAATCGTTCATTTCGTGCAAGAATGTATTGAATGAACTTAATTTTATCAATATTGGAAATGAAAAACTTAAATTCAATAATATTATCTTACAAACTTTTAAACCTGAATAAATAACCTTCGGTACTTTGAAAAAACTTCTTTATTCCTTTGCACTTGTTTATTGGTATAAGTTAATGCAATATCTTTTTATCATGATATTTACTTTTTATTTTTCACTGAGTTATTTTTAACTCGTGTTATTCTTACTGCAATTGTGGATATTGTACTTCCTTCCCTATCACACAATCGGATAAACGAGGTTATCAGTGATAGAAGAGCCACGAATTTTTGCCGCTGCGGAATCCACAGTAAATTGCAAAGATTTTATTCCTTTCTATTATTCCGTGGGTCAGACGCACAAGTATATGAGAAATAGAAACTACAATATTATCAATGGCATAGATACGAATGATCCATGTGTGCCGTTCGAGGATTAATGTTTGCCGGTAACAGTAGGTAATTCGCGGTCGAAATTCAGATACACCGGTGTGTATCCGATAGTTTTGTGTTGCACCGTATTAAATTTGAATTGTAGCTCCGGGATGCACTCATCCCAATTTCAGTGATTGCGGTTTACATACTGCGATCATTGTCTTAACGGTGATTTGTTTGTTCGACCGAATTACAGTGAGGCGCATGAATCTCAGTGACGGATGTTAAAAGCTTGCAGCACATGATGTTTGTTTTCTTTCTGGATTCTTAGCTGGATTAGAATCTAACTATCGTATTGGTTGCATTACAATGCCAGCATCGCAGCCAATACGATGGCAAGATTCTAATCCAGCTAGCAATCCAGCAGAAAAATAAACATCGTATGCCGCAGGCTTTATATGCGTTCAGTAGCTTTTCGAACTGAGCTGATTTTAATTGCATACTATTATCTGTCAACACGTTTTCCGGGCATCCATGACGGAAAATCGCTTTTATAATACTCGACGTAACCGTTGGGACGATCGCGCATTTCAATTACATTTTGTATAATGATTTATGTTTAACCAAGTGTGTCTCTCTTTCGACTATAGCAGCAGTTCTATCAAATCTAACGTTACTTGTTGTCATAGTCGATTTATTGCTATTGTATGCAGTTTTCTGTCGGGTTTAATTTCAAATTTGTGCTATCTTGTGCGTAAGGCAATTCCGACAGTTCCGGACATATTGTGCTATTTCTATCATCATGTTGGACCAACAATAAAAATGTGTGATATGCGCAATTGTCTTTGCGATTCCGAGATGACCGGCGATTGCGGCGTCGTGATTGTTATACAAGATGTCAGCACATTGTTCCGTCGGTTCGCTTCCTATTGTTCAGTGGCGGTTTCTTTGAAATTCAATTCGTATAATAAGTGTTTATATAATCTTCCGTCGTTAATTTTGTAATCTGGGTAATTTTGAGATTCTTTCTGCTTGCTCTTGTACAGATTCCAGAAGGCGGCGATACTAAGAATACGCGTTATTACAGATACGATTGTTGCTACTGATTGGCGTGATAAGGCATCAGCTAATCTATTCAAGGTCTTTTCGATATTTTATCTCGATATTATACTAGGCAATTTGAATGCCTAGCGGCCTAATCTTCCAGTTGAGGCTTCCAGCTTTTGCAATCATTGTAAAGATCGATAATCATCGTAAACGGATATTCTTCTAAATAGTCGCGCATTTTATGGATGTCCTATATAACCACTAGGCGCTGCAGTTCCATTGCATTGTAATTCCATTTGGCCTGATTCAGTGTGTGTTGCCGTACACATTACTCGCGCCCCCTCCGGGAAGTTTTGAATTAGCACAGTCCCTAACCTGTTTGCGCTAACATCAATTTATAAAATAAAACATCTGATGAAGTCCAGACAGGCAAGCACCGTTAATATTTTTTAAGGATATTTTTTAAGGACATATGCGGTCTCTTTGTCGGGATCTCAACGGATATTTTTCCGGATGCAGTAAGAGGAGCGGTTATTGTTGCAAAGTCCTGGACTTAAAACATTGATACCATGATGCTATTTCGAAAAATTGACGTATTTATTTAACGGCCTTTGAAACTAATCAATCGACTATAATCGCTAACTTTTTCCGAACCAGTTCGTACGTCTTCACGATTGATGATGTACCGAGATATTTCAGCTGCTCCATGCAGAAGCGGCATTTTTCTGGATTTAGCTTAAGTTTGGCTTCCTGGAGTTTTTAAAAACTTCTTGAAGAATACTTAAGTGATCTTTAAATGTCCCAATAATTGGGATGATATCGTTCAAATATACGAAAACATTTGATTCAAGTTCATGTCCGAATATGGTGTCTAATAATCCCTGAAACGTAGCGAGCGCGGAATATAAGCCAAGCGGCATAACAATGGATTGAATAACTTTTTTCGGGAACTGTGAACGCAGTGATCGGTTTGCTTTTCGTAGTCAATGCCTGTCAGTAGCCACCTTTTAAATCTAGAGTTATGAGGTATCACAACTTATTCAGGATCGCGGTTGTCTAGGCAAATTGTCGGCAAGGGATACGCATCAGGTTCGATGACTGCATTTACGCGCCGGAAATCTATGCAAAATCTATCTTTCTCATCTTATTAATTTATATGTGATCTACAAGAGGTCATATATAAACATGTATAAAAATGAATATGAATTGTTATGTATATTTATACATACATAAATAATAAGGAATTTATATATAATTATATACTTTAAATCTGTAGCAATGAAAGAACATAGTCTAAAAAAGGCCGTTTTTTGGCTACTAAAACTGCAAAACATAGCGAATCTTACAAATTTCGACCTGCTGAATACGATAGTGTTATTAGTTTTTATTGAAGATACGGGGAACATCATCATTTTTTGAGTTAAAGTTCTATTTTTCACCTTCTGGGTAATACATGATTTTCAATATAAGTGAATTATTTCATGTGAAACTTAGTGAAGGTTCCTAATATTGTTAAATGAAAATCTATTAAATAAGATGAATTCGTAATAAAAAAATCCAAAATGGCGAATGCCATTTGGTCATTTTTTTGCTGTCGCCAACTGTTTCGTATAAACCGCTCTTAGCCGGACCCAGGGACAAATTGATATATTTTGCATATTTTGTATTTTGTTTTTTTGTTTTTTATTTTTATCTCTTTGTGATGAAGGTAAAACATAGAAAGAAGGAACAGAAAACCGCCACATCCACGCTCTGAGTTTGACTAAGAACGATTTATATAAAGCAGTTGGCGACAGCAAAAAATGGTCAAATGGCATTCACCATTTTGGATCCTTTATTTCGAATTCATCTTATTTAATAGATTTCCGATTTAACAATATTAGTGAGTTAATCCCTTCGAATTAACCTTGCATATTAAGTTTGCATATTAAGCAAAAAACGACTTTTGTAAGACTATGTTCTTTCACTGCATTGAATTGAAATTTCATTCCAGGCATTAATGGCAATTGAGCTAATGCTACTGCCAATGAATTTTACTACAAGATGGGAATAGAAAATTCGTTCAATAATCGGAGTAAAAAATTTACTCCAAAAGGGAGTGAAGAATGGAGGTAGAATAATGACAGAATTGTAAGAAGTAAACACGATGATAAAGGAGGAAGAGATTAACGGTAGATGTTTATCTTCACGAACGTGCCGATATGGCGACGGGATGGGATAACCTATGAGGGGGAATGGGGAAGGAATCAAACTCTCATGGATGTAATACAGTATTTTGTGAGGAACTGTAGGACAGATTAGAGCATGGAACGATATGCATAAATACCAATGAGCTTCAAAGAACACTGTTTTATTCCCCGTATACGTCTTCTTACTTGGGCGGCTATTCAACAACTCGCTCTTTTTGCGCGAGAGACGTTCCCTCTTTCTTCTTCCCTCTTTCATGCTTAGGCTAGGTGTCTCAGGCGAGCGACCAAAAAAAAAAAAACGCTGGCTGGAAATATAACGCATCAGAGTACAAGCGTTGACCCCGAGGGCCAATCAAAGGCAAGAAGATAACTCATGACTCCCATAACTCGGGCAGTTACAGTATAATGAATATAACTAAAATTGCAAACGCGCATAAACGCTTATTTTTTATAAAATAATGTCATTCCAAACTCAGATAGCAAAACCTACGGAGATCGATTTTGAGCAGAGCAAAGTAAATAAATAAATAATTCTTACCTGTGGCAAAGTGTTTGAATTTATCACGCATAATCTTGCAAAATATATCAATTTGTCTCCTATTATTATATGCGTCTGAAGATGTGTCTTGCCCGTAATGTTCATAATAAAAGTTAAACGACATAGCGATACACTATGTCGCTAAATTTATTCCTTGCAGTAATATTCAATGATTCAATGCATCTTGCATTGCATTATCAATTAATACTTAAACTACTTTGATTAATCGAATGAAATAGTTCACTCCTTTATATAAAAATAGACAGATTAACTTCAAAGTGAAAATCCATT
Organism: Acromyrmex echinatior; assembly: GCF_024713525.1. Taxonomy (NCBI): domain Eukaryota; kingdom Metazoa; phylum Arthropoda; class Insecta; order Hymenoptera; family Formicidae; genus Acromyrmex; species Acromyrmex echinatior. The sequence continues at coordinate 875,165 of NC_141852.1, forward strand.
TTTAAAACAATGACTTTGTTACTTACTTATGTTAGCAGTGAAATTTTTATTGCTACAGATTTAGAATGTATAAAATAATGAAACAAAAGTATATAAAATTTTATATAATTATACAATATACCTGGATCTCTCAAATATCTTGGAAAGTAAGCATTTTTTAAAGTAATGTTTCATACAAAAGTTGTGAGGTTTAAAATGATCTCATCAGTATTGAATGAAGTTGTCAAGGTAATGTCAAGATCACATCGATTTTTTCAAACGAAACATTATTTTTGATTCCAGAATCTAGTAGTCGATGTCAATTTTTCAATACATTACAATAAAGTTATTTTTTATTAAGTACTTTTTGAATTACGAGTTGTCTACAATGGTAGCAGTAGACACGTAGGAAGTAAGCTAATTTTCCGGCCCAGTCAGAAATGGTTGTCGATCAACAAATCGATGCTGATTCAACGTCGCTCGATGTCAAATTGATATTAATTCAACGTCGATCGATATTAATTCGTCGATGTTAATTCAATGTCGATCGATATTACAATAACTCGTCGATGTTGATTGATCAATCATTTGTAGCTGAGAATATAATAAGACGTAGAGTAAGTCCGTAAACGAAACCCAGGAATACAAAATCATAATATTGGGTATGGGAATAAGTTTCCGCCCTTTTTAAATGAAAAAGATGTGTTTATTTAAACAAATCTATATAAGTAAGTTTATTCAAAATATGCTCCTTCGGAAGCGACAACTTTCTCCCACCTTTCCGGTAATAAACGGATTCCTCGAATGAAAACATCTGGTTTTTTTGAAGCGATCCATTCATCGAGCCATTTTTTGATACCTTCATAAGAATTGAATCGTTCTCCAGAAAAGGCCGACTGTATGGATCGGAACAAATGGAAATCTGAAAGGGGGGACAGAATTTTCCACTTTACTCCTTCCAAGTATTTCTTGATCCTTGATTTCAACCTTCGGTTTTGCAACGTGTGGCCTAGCGTTGTCATGTAACAGAATCAGCTTGTTGTGCCTATTGTCCCATTCCGGTCGTTTTTCTTTTAAAGCTTGGTTTAAACGTATCAGTTGTAGCCGATAACGATCGCCAGTGATGATTTCGGACGGTTTGAGCAGCTCATAATATATAATACCTCTTTGATCTCACCAGATACACAACATAATCTTCGAAGCATGGATATTTCGTTTTGGCGTTGATGGACCTGGCATCACCCATGCCTTCAAGTGGGTTATCGTAGTAGGGTTATCGTAGTAGATTTTTCATCGCCAGTTACGATACGATGTAGAAAACCATTCCTTTGTTGTCATTGATGTCGCAGATGACCAAACGTCTTTCCATGTCTCTCTCTCTTTCAATCTGTATGGCATCCAATTTCCTTCTTTTTGCACCATTCCCATTGAGTGTAGACGTTTTCCAACAGTGGATCTATCAACATTTAACTCTTTTGCCAACCTATCGAGCGATAAACACGAATCGTCTCTCGAGTAATACTTGCAATGCTGCATCTTCAAATTTTTTCGGTGCACCTTCGCGTTCTTTGTCACGCACGTCAAAATCACCACTGTTGAATCGCCGAAATCATTCTTTACAACTAGTTTTCGATGGAGCATGCTCACCGTAAATATCTACGAGCAAACGATGCGTTTCCGCAGCACTTTTCTTTAAAATAAAATAATGGAGTAAAACTTCCCGCAAATGTTGCTTTTTTGGAATAAATTCCGACATCTTCAACGCAAAAAAAGTTACTCTTTGTTACACTTCGAACGAATGCCATCTATTGGGCTCAAAAGTTTGGACACACACCTTTCAAAAATATGTCTTGCCGTTCTATCAGACACGAGCAATGCTACTAACGACATCTTTCTGCAATGGACGGAAACTTATTCCCATACCCAATAAGATCAAAATGATATCAAGAAAAAGTCATTTTAGGAAAAATCATAATGATGTCATTCATTTTAAATGATGATTTCATGACATGACAATGATTTTTAGGTGACTTTTTAACTATGTATCTAAAAAAATAAATCACGATTATGTCAAAATGATGTCAAAATGACAAAGAAATGATGAAATCATGATAAACAATTGAGTATTATAATCATTTTCTACTCCTTTTAATATCATTTTGATGTCCTTGTGATTTGTCGCATTTAACAAAATATTTTGTGATTGCAGCTAAAAGTTTTTTTTTCTGAGATAGAACTATTTCTTTAATCTATCTAAAAATACAATCCAATCTCATAAAGAAAACTTTCAAAACAGAAAACAGATGCAAAATAAACGTTCGTCTGAATGCATCGTTTCACTTGAAATTTACATAATTTATTTGTCAAAAAGGAAACTGAAAGCGTAATTGAATGTTTTATTTTGTTTATGTAATTATATTTTAAGAATTGCACTTGTTTGTGACATAATAAAATAAAATTTTATGAAATATCATTATACCTAATATCACATCATATTTCACAAGAATCTATAATATCACAAAAAAGTTTAAAAACAAAAGAGTCTAATTGTAATAATATTATCACAAAAGGGTCTAATTATAATAATAAACGTTGTCAAAATAAGAAACAGAAATCTAAATATTTAATCAGAGTTTGCAAAATAAAATATATAGTTTTATGTAATGTTTAAACTTTTTATTGATTATCGATATAAAATCATTGTTGGAGCTTTTTTTTTCGTTTTTGTTAAATTGCTCTTTGGAAATGCGTTTAAAACAGCACCTATACAATAGAAATAAAAAATAAAAAAAATAAAATTAATAAGTTTATATACATTACTCGATACAATACTATAAATTCTTGTTTGATTTATATTTTTAGATCTAATGGAATATGCCAATTAGATACAAAAGCTCATTGAGCGCTCAATGAGCGATTATACTTCTGAATGCACCCAATGTTGTCCAAGATCATGATCTTAAGTACCTATCTTTGAATAGAGAGATGGATTTTTGCTGAAATATTCCAAAAAGTTTTTATTTTTAAAATTATATTTTTTACTAAAATATTAAAATAATGAACTAAAAAATAAAAATAATGAACTTTAATACTTCCGGACAATATTATTTAATTTTTTTTTTCAGAACGACGTTTTTAGTCATGGATTTTCCCGTTTTACTTCCTAATATCATTTATTATTAAAAACGTAATTCAAACCTAAAAAAAAGTTAAAATACAAATATTCTGATACTAAATTAGATAGTATCTTTAAATATAAATCGCACAAAATTGTCATTAATAAACATTGAGTTAAAGATAGGATAAGTAGCGAAATAAAAGATACAAAAATTATTTAAATCAAATTAATACTTTTTTTTACAAGAAATGAATTTTTAATGATAAATGATTTTATTTTAATGACAAAAATACGTAAAACAGTCAAAGTTTGATGTAAAAACCATAAAATTTTGTTTTATAAAATTGAAGCATATATCAAAAATAAAAGAAAAATAAAAATTATTTACTTTTTATAATTAAATTTACATTAGTTATATTCTAATAAAATAGAGACATGTAAAAATAATATAAATAAAACAATTCTGGACTATAGCAGAGAAAAACCTTTGACTATAAACAAAAACTAAAAAAAAAAATAAAGTATAAAAAAAAACACAAGTGGGATGTTTACAGCATCCTTAGCATGTTTAATGCTCTATCACTGTTTACTGCTTCAATATCGATGAGTTACTACTTTATTTATCAAGTAATCAATAATAAGGAGATACTAAATCCATGAACTCTATTGCCAATATAAAAGTATAAAATATTCAAAAAAATTATGCCTGGGGTGTTCAGACACCTAACATACTCCAAGGTTAATAACATTTGTTAAGATCATGAAGAATATATATATAGAGACCGTAGGAGACCAAACTATGCTTTCAGAAAATGTAACCAAAATTACGTTTCTGAATATTGGTGGTGCTTAATAGGCAGCGTTTGAATCGCAAAACTCCTCTCATATATGTTTATGTACACACAATCACACAATCACACATAATCAATAATCAAAGAATAGAGACATTATTCTTTGATATGACTTATGCTCTGACAATAACAGGAAGACGTAAATTATCATTAAAATTACAAGAAGAATAGACTAGTCTTCATGTAAAATTGATACAACCTACTATGCAAACAGCGAGAACGACGAGAGAGTGGGTATAAAGAGAGTGGCGCCAATGCATGTGCCTAATGCTGAATGTGGCTTCACCATTTATACTTTCAACTATTAGTTAAAGAAAACAACGTTAGAAAAAGAAGAAGTTAGGACGAAAAATTGTGCCATAAATATGTGCAGGAGATGGCGACTTCCAGCTAATTGGTGCTACAATAGGAATCCATATATACCAGAGTCTGGCCACTTACCGTGTTCGCACCTTGGCTGAATCAAGCTCAAGAATAACATGACGAAATCAATGAGAATTACTATAAAATTGAGGCTAATTCAAATAAGAGAGATACAATGAATCACGAAACAAATGTAGATTTTTTATTCTTCTATAGCATTAATTTTCTATTAATATAAAAGATATATAAAATAAAATCAATATAATAAGAATAGAGCTACAAGCCAAGCAAAGCTCGTAGTTCTATTCTTATTATATTGATTTTATTGTCTTACTGTAGAATAACAAGAAAAGGTGCAGTATAGAAGCTTTGAAATACAGAAATTGACTGACCAATGAACCAAACTATGAGTTTAGTCTAAAAACCATAATTCAAAAAAAATTGTACATATAATGTACGTGTTATATACATATAACATGTACATATAATGTACATGTTATATACATATAATATATAATAATTAACATATGTCGCAAGATAAAAGTTGTATTAAAATTTAAAATAAAAATTCTAAATTTTGGAAAAAACGGTTCTAAAAATAAAAATTGAAAAATAAAAAATGTAAAATAAATAGTACCTGATAAATTGATAATGAATTATTTAAAAGCAACAATTATGTGAAGTATTGAATAGATCCTTAGAGGAGAGAATATTCCCAAATAAATGGAAAGAAGCTATAGTAATTCCTATACCAAAAATACAAAGAACAGAAAAAAATAGAAGAATTTGGACCTATAAATAAGTTACCAATTTATGAAAAGATACTAGAAATAATAGTTCACAGTCAATTAGTTAATTATTTAAAGGATAATAGATTATTAAAAGAGTGCCGATCAGGCGAGACATTCATGTGACTGCCCTTCTGCAATGAGTTATTGAGTTGGACAAAAAGTATAGGAAGATAATAATGAAAGAAAGATGATAGAAGATGTATTTTTAGATTTAAAAAAGGCGTTTGTAACATTCTAATTTATTACCACTATATAGATGACATAATAATAGCATTACCAAAAAATCAAATGTACTCAATACTCGAAGTGTTTAATTTCTATCATGAGAGATTGAACTTTACGGTTGAACATAGAAATGACAACTCTATGGACTTTATGGACGTTATAGTAAAATTGGAGAATGGTCACATAAAACTCGATATATTCAAAAAACCGATGAATTCCGGCAGATTTTTAGCCTATAAATCCAACCATCCCATTACCCATAAAAAAGGTGTAATTATAAAATAATTGGATAAGATCATATTTTTTTCGCATCCAGAATACCACAATAAGAACATTTCAAACAAAATTAAAGAATTATTAAAAAATGGTTATCCTTTAAATATAATATTAAATTCTATCATAAATAACAGCATCAAAACTCTGTCAAAACGAACAGATCTTTATAATAATGTTCATTCAATTGATGATAATATAAAAAAGTTCTTTCCAATTCTATATGCCAATAAAATCTCAGAAAGATTTAAAACGATCGCGGAAAAAAATAATCTTAATATAGCATATAAACCGATAAAATTAGAATAAACTCATAAAATTAGATAAAGACAAATTGGAAAAAACAGAGCAAAAATGTAATGCTATTCACAAAATCAGTTGTTTAGATTGTAATTCTACATATGTAGAACAAACAAAACGAAAATTGAAAATCCAATATAAAAAAAATCCTTAGAATCACTGTCAGTAGTATCTTTTCATCAAGTAAATCATAAACATAATTTAAATTGGGATTCAAATATTAGATTCTGAACCGTCTTTTCAAAAAAGATTAATCTCCGAAATGATCTTCAAGAAACAAACTATGTCTTTAAAGAGGTAGAAGAGATACAGATCGTCTTCCATACACTCAATATTACGTCGTCGACTCTCTACAATAATTATCCTCTCTCTATTGATGTTTAAGTATAAAAGCAAGGAGCTCATGATAGGTGTCACAGACAGTAATCGAAATTTGTGAATTTACCAGTATCCTATTGTTATAAATAATAGTTTCTTAAATTATGGTTTGGAAGCAGGTATAGTAGAAATCTAATACTTTTTCATTTTGTTTGTCATTAATTTTAATTGAGAAATTGTTTGCGAAATAGAATCTGGAAATTATGCTTCGTTCCATAAGTTAAACTATTTCAACAAGAAACAACACATAGCACCACATCGATTAACATAGAACAAAATTATGTGTTCATCAAAATCTTAACGAGCGTTTTAAGTAGCAATAATTAACAAATCTGTAAATTGGACATATTTTCATGTAATATGCATATATATTCATGTAATATGTATATATATATTCAATATACTGCAATTAATGTCATGTTTTGAATTTATACTGAAGATCTAATCGAGACTGTAATGTCTATATATGTATATATATATATATATATATATATATATATATGTATATATATATATATACGTAGGCTGCTGGAAAAGTTTCTGCAATCTAATATTTCCAGTGGCGCCAACATTCTGTTACTATCCTATCCGTAAAATTAGACGTTTTTAAGCTATAATTCAGTTGTACCCAAGCCAACTAGTTATTTGCATAGTATTTTAAAAAAAGTTATTTTGTGAGAAAATGGAAATATCGCGTGAAAATTTTCGGGCAATGATTTTTTACGATTACAAATGTAATCTAACTCCGAAACAATGCATTGATCGACTTCATTTAGCTTTTGGGGATGAAGCACCATTCAATAAGTGTGCGAGAGCGCACCGCGCGGACAGATTCGAGTGAGAAAACGGCACAAGGTTGATATGATGCACGACAGTGAAGAGAACTCCTTTTCATTTAATTTAACAAAAGAATTTCTTTAATGTATTCAGTTACAAAGTCAAAAGATATAATCAATTAAAGATCAGATTAACAGAATATTAAATGCGGTCACCTTTTCCAAATTGAGCTTGGAATCGCGGTGATGGAAAATCTCGGCGATTTTCCTCGAAGCTTCTCGAAAGATTCGGTTATAGCGATTTCACTAAACGGTTAGCACGGCGATTTTACGAAGCGCGACTATGACTCTAAGAACTCTAAGAACTTTTTGGAAGTAAGTAGGAGGACGGCGAGATCGAAGCATTTATTGCTTTCGATCTGAGCTTTCCCTTTTGGGAAAAATCCAATAAAATTTTGCCACAATCGTGATTATTACGTGGCATTAGGTGTACAAAATTGATTGGCGCTTTGGATTCGTTTCTAGCGACGTTCAACGTAACAGTCATGCGCGGCAGAAAATCCGTGCGTGGGATTGGTGACAGCGCGTGACGTATTCGTCGGAGCGCGGCGCTCGCGTGCGCGAATTGAATTGTTCTAGAACCTTCGATTGTCCGTTGCCGGTAACGACAACTTGTTTGCGTGTAACGAATTGTTTTTTAAAAGGAACAAAGAACGACGAATTTGATGATTTTAACGAAGATTAAAATCATGTTTGAGATGAAATCACGAGCTCAATTTGTGCATGCGTTCAATGACAATTAATGTCGATCGACTGAACGAATTCTTGCTTTTCTTTCGAATTACCGATCTCGAACAATAAGACTGTTTATAATTGGTTTGCCGAATTCTAGCGTGGACGTACCTTTCTTTGTGACGAATTCCGTGAAGGTCGTCCATCTATGTCTGTTGTTGCAATTAATGTTGATGCTGTGCGTGAAATGAACGAGACTGGCATACCGCGAGATTCAGGCATCCTTAGGCATTGACATGAAAGCAATACATACGATTTTATATGATCACTTGAGCATACGGAAACTTGGAACTTTGCAATCGTTGGATCCCACACAATTTGACACAATTTGAAGCTCAAAAACAGGCTCGTATTAAATGGGACAAAGAAATGCTCAAGAAATTCAACCGAGGTCGGTCAAATTTGGTCTACAACATCGTTATTGGGGACGAAACATGGATCTATTCGTATGAGCCCGTAAACAACAATCCACTGTTTGAGTATTTCAAAATGAACCGAAACCAACAAAAATTATTCGTTCACGCAGTGCTGCCAAACAAATGATTGCTTGTTTCTTCAGTTATACCGGACATGTGGCAACCGTGGCTTTAGAAGATCGAAGAACTGTAAATACTGATTGGTATACAACAATTTGTTTGCCAGAAGTCATAAATGAACTGCGTAGAACAAAACCGAAATCGTCGCATCATCCTTCATCATGACAACACAGCACGTCAAACCATTGATTTTTTTATTCAATAAAAATGTCGAATTGATGACTCATTATCCGTATTCTGATTTATCACCTAATGACTTCTTCTTGTTCCCAAACATTAAAAAGAAGATGCGTGGTGAGCGATTTGAGTCGCCTGAAACAGCTGTTGAAACATTTCGTACACTGATTTCTGAGGTTACAGCTTCAGAGTGGAAAAAAATACTTCGAAAATTGGTTCGAGCGTATGCAAAAATGTATCGAACTTAAAGGCGAATACTTCGAAAAACAAAAAAGTCATTTACTGAATATTACATGTTTTTTTTCATATTGTTTGCAGAAACTTTTCCAGCAGCCCGCGTGTATATATATATATATATATATATATATATATATATATGTATATAACTATGTGTGTTTCGTGGATTTTCTCCGTATCTAGATCCATTCTTGGAATGTCAACGTTTCGTGAGCTTTGCAGTCCACTTCATCAGGGCGAGGAGCAGCCTGATACTGCCTGAAGTATCAGGCTGTTCCTCGCCTTAATGAAGTGGGCTGCAAGGCTCACGAAACGTTGACATTCCAAAAATGGATCTAGACACGGAGAAAACCCGCGAAACACACAGTTATATAGAAAGCACTCGTGGAAGTCTCAAGAATATTTTATATATATATATATATATATTTTTTTTTTTTCTTGATTTGAATAAACTGTTATTTTGCTTCCAATCTTGCATAGTGGTGTATGCCCTTTACATATAGGATTATTTTTGAATGTTAGCTACTTAAAATTGTTTATTGTAAAATTAAAAAATTAAATTAAAATAAGAAACAAAGTAAAATAATAACTTTTATTTAATACATTTATAATATTAATACCATAAATCCACATATATCATTCAATGTTTATTTTTCAAATATTTTTAATTTTACTATTATATTCATATTATATATGTAATCACTGAAATATATAATAAATAAATAAATATGTTGAGAAATAAATATAGAAAAAAAAGTATTATTATTAATAAACAATAAAAATTATCAAATAAATATTGTAGTAGAATGAAATATTCAGTCACATATCAAAATGATCAAAAATTAAAACAATTAATGTATAATTGTAAATTTATTTTTTATTATGAAAAGTAAATGTAACTTTAAGTACTACTTCATTACAATTAATAGATATTAATTATTATTATTAGGTGTTGGAATTAATTCGTAGCGTTTTACAAGTGATGGGAAGTACTTTCATTAATGTATTTTTTAATGCTCATGTGAAATAAATAACATTCTTTCATTAAAAAACGCTACGAATTAATTCCAACACCTAATATTATCTATTAATATTATAATTACATCAGATTTAAAATTTTACAATCTTAGAAACAAATAGAAACTGGAAAAGTGTATATTTTGCATCCATCTTTGATTATGGTTTGTTTCTGCAAGTTAACACCTACAAAAATGAAGAAATTAATATTCTTATAATTTAATATATTTATGCAAATAAATTTATTTATATTAGTTTAAATAATTTTTGTAAAATATATGGAAGAAGATACGTGCAATATATAACATTTTAAGGAAACATATATTTGAATAAAGTGACTTATAAAGCTTAGAGTTAGGTAACAAAAAAACAAGCACATTGAACAATTTTTTCATTGGAATTATCCATAAACTTTATCAAGCGCAACGAAGAAACAAGAATAATAAAAGCTTTTAGTCATAAAATTATACATTTTCTGCGAGTAGATTGCAATTTAAAACGTCTAATTGTAAAGTATAAAATAAACGTACTCTATTGTAAAGTTTTACCATGTAATTTTGTGGAAACTTCTGGCACGAATGAATGAAGTTAATTAGCTCAAAAAGTCGAATAAATTTATTAATGATAGATTTCTAAAATGTATTCTTCGATATTTTTTAAAAATAAGTCTTCTAAATTCTTTATATATGTAATAAAATTATCATTCGGTATACAGCTACCAAATAAATTTTCGTCTGTGGAATTATATGCTCTAAAAAAATTATAGTATCGTTTAAGTCTGTATAGTCTTTGGCATAATTTATACATATGGCGCATGAGTGTTTCTTTAAACATTTTCGGATGACGTAACTACAAATGTAAAATAAAATGCGTCTTGTTCGTTGATATCCATTTTACGAAAATCATCATTTAAATTAGTAGATTCATCTTTGTTTACGTCGTCTTCAGTATAAGTTTTATTGTGCGCAGCAAAATTTACTTACTGATAACATTTCATCGTTGTCTCTCTCGTAATTTCCCGTTTTAGGTGCACAGAAATTTATAGAGAAAATTTTCTTAAAAGAATAATGGAACTGAATCGGCGTGGGATTAAACGCATTACTATTCTGATACATATATCTGATTTTACCAAAAAAATTCTCTGCAGAATCTTGGTTGAAACGACGCATAAATAAATATTTAATTTCAGGAGCAGTAATGCGCAAGTAATCCTACATCTTTAGAAGAGAATTTATATTTTGGCACCAATATTTAAATACTTTATTAATTTTATTAGAAATATCTACTTCTTTTCTTGTAAATACAGTTAAATGATTGAGATACTCTTTTATTTCCAAAAGAAATTCAATTTGATAATCCTCATCAGTGAAAGCTTGTTTATATTTTACAGCATGAATAAGTGTTGATGAATTATATCGAATAAATCATTCATTTTTCGAATAAAGTTCTACTAGATAGTAACAAGAGCATTATCTGAAATAAAACAAGATAGTATTTAGACTTGCAGCTACTGTGGCACTTAAAACTTGTGTTGCATAGCGAACTTTCATCTTAAAATTATTAGGAGCGATATGACAATCTGTAAGTTTAGATGCTAATCTAATTTCGTAATTTTTATAAAATTGTTCGACAAACATCCACAAGATAAATGCATCATTACAATTAATGTTATTCTTGTAAAAATTATTTCGGACAGCTTTTATAGCATGTGGTGGATCAATAAGATGCGCAGTCTGTTGTTCCTGAACTAAAGAATGCAGAATCGATGGTAATCTCCAAGCTTTTGCTGTTGCATAAAATTTCCACCCATAGTTATAAATGTAATTATTTTAAATTGAACTTCATGTAATTTTTCTATAGTTTTAATTATGATAAGTTTTAGTTTGTTAGCAGGAAAAGTAGACTTAAGAAAAAAATATGACAGAGGCAATTTCCAATTATTGCACAGTCCTTTCAACATTAATACAGCAACATTACATGCAGGAGATTTTAATTTTTCTTCCCCCAAATCTTCAAAACCTATAACCTCATCTCGACTTACATCATATTGTAAATTCGGTTTTAACGTTTCATCCATGCATAATATACAATTTATCTAGAGAATTTGAATTGATTAGTTTTGTTTTTAAAAATTTTAAAATAAAATCATTTAATCCCGGACGAATATAGAAATTTTCAATCATACGTTGAATGGTTCTTGGATTTGGCACAGGAAATTGTTATCTCAAAAGATTATAAGTTTTGTATCCACTAAAATATAAATTTAAACAAAATTTTTTTAATTCATCTGAGTATTTCCTATTCTTTGGAAACTTATGATTAAACTGTACTTGTGCCTTAACGAATGTTGCAATGGTTGATGGCAACTGATCGGTTATACTATAATATTCTTCTATAGAGAGAGAGAGAAAGAGAGAGAGAGGGAGGGAGAGAGAGGGAGAGGGAGAGAGAGGGAGAGAGGAGAGAGAGAGAGAACACTTTTTTTTAATATTATCTTTCTGTCTCTACAATTGTTCTTTTATTTTATATAATTTCTTCTGTAAAGAATGTATTTTATTTTTTAGTTTTAATTTCCGTGGTGAATTATTTGTAAATTTTAAATTTGTTTGTGTTTCCTGCTTATCATATTCTATTTGCATTTGGAACTTCTTGTTCTTGTAATTGTCCTTGTGTCATCTCGTTTATCATATTCTAATTGAGTACGTTGGTATTCTTCATCTTTTTCATTAATAATTTGATTAACTAGACGTTTAGAAGAATATAGTTATTATCTTTGATCAAGTATATTACAAAGTATAAGTATCATAAAATTTTTACTATTACTTGAAAATAATATCTCAGCATCAGATTTTAAGGACAAATCATTAAAATTATGATCTGTTAATGATATTGAAATTGCATGTGGCTGGAGACGATTTCGTAGATTATTTAAAAACATAGAATTTTGAAAATGATTGGTACAAATACGATAGTTTTTGTGCAAATTATTTATTGAGGTTCAATGGTACGATCACAATTTGTTAACCACACTTGAGCTCTAAAAAATATAAATATATAAATATAAATTAATTACAAAAATCCTTGAAAAATTAATTATAAAAGTTTAATGCTAATAAACAATTTATTCATTTTTTTTACTTTTATGGATCACACGAAAAAGAAAAAAAATTAAGCTCAGATCCATATTATTGCAATTTTTCATTGCACAAGAGTATCCTCTTTTCTTCATTATAATGTTCTATTACAAGAACGTTTTATCACTTTCACAATAATAATAATACTAGAATGACAATACAAGAATAATAATACAAGAAAGAAAAATTTAGAAGAGGGTCCTCACTCCCGATTTTGAAATTAGTCTCATTCGACGCATTTGTCCATGAAATGAAAGAATTTGGCAGAAAAAAAAGTGTCGCTTTGCCTTGTGAACCGAGATATTAAGCGTTAAAATTGACAACTATTCAGGTTAAGAAAATTTGTCGCCGTCGTGAATCTGCTTAAAAAACACATTATCTGCTTTAAAAACAACAATTCACTACTTTAAACATACAATTCTCATTAGCAGTTTTTGTTTTTTAAAGCAGTGAATTTATATAATTAAAGCAAAAATACATTATGCTGTATCAAGTCGAGATAACAGATACCTTAATCTCTAAAGTCTCGAACTTTAATGCTTGAGAGCTCGATTTACAAGGTCAACCGCCACTTTTTTCTATCAGATTCTTTCGTTTTATACAAAAACGTGTTGAATGAGATTAATTTGATCAAAATCAGAGGTGAGGACTCTCTTCTAAATAATTAGAATAAATTTTATTATTCGTTCAATACTTCAATATCACTGTCTTGCGTCCCTAGTTTGGTTAGGTTATAACGCATCTTCTGTATAGTACAACTGACGCATGCGTGTGACGAATTTATCTTATCAAAAAAAAGTGTTGTGTCGCAACTGATATATCTAGACTGTGGCTATAAGTGATTGATCGAGCAATATCGAATTAATGTCGATTAACGTTGAATAACATCGATTTGACGTCGAGCAATGTTGAATTGAATGAGTGTGCGGGAATGCATCGGAAAGATTCGAGTGAGAGAACGGCACACGGTTGATATGATACACGACAGTAAAGAGAACTCAGTTTCTTTGTAATTTAACAAAAGAATTTTCTTTAATATGCACAGTTACAAATTCAAAAAATATAATTAATTAAATATTAAATTAATAGAATATTAAATGCGGTCACCTTTTCCAAATACAATTTGGAATCACGGTGATGGAAAATCTCGGCGATTTCTCGGCTCTTCTCGAAAAGATTCGTTTTATAGCGATCTTCACTAAGCGGTTAGCACGGCGGTTTTACAAAGCGAGACTATGATTCTAAGAACTCTAAGAAGTCTAAAACTCTAAGGACTCTAAGAAGGAGGACGGCGAGATCGAAGCATTTATTGCTTTCGGCCTGAGCTTTCTTTTTGGGAAAAATCCAATAGAATTTTGCCACAATCGTAATTATTACGTGGCATTAGGTGTACAAAATTGATTGGCGCTTTGGATTCTTTTCTAACGACATTCAACGTAACAGTCATGCGCGACAGAAAATCCGTACGTGGGATTGGTGACAGCGCGTGACGTATTCGTCGGAGCGCGGCGCTCGCGTGCGCGAATTGAATTGTTCTAGAACTTTCGAGTGTCCGTTACCGGTAACGACAACTTGTTTGCGTATAACGAATTGTTTTAAAAAGAACAAAGAACGACGAATCGCTTGCTTTTCTTTCGAATTACCGATCTCAAACAATCAGCATCAATTTGATGTTGATCAACCAACCATTTCTGGCTGGGTCGGAAAATCAGCTTACTTCCTACAGCCTCTATTGTTACTATTTATTGTAGATGACGCTTTAAAGTTATAGTTCTTCTTCTTCTTGTTCGATATTAATTGACCCTCGCCGCAGAATGGCAGCGATTCCGGCTTCCGGCCAGGGCGAATTCAGTAGCTGAAACAAGTAACCAGGCGGGGGCGCCTGGGAGGAGAGGAGAGAACCAAAGTCCTCTACCCCTCCTCCCCTTAAATAACAATGGCGTGTTCATGGAAATTAGACACTGAAGTTTAAAGATTTGAGGTATACAATAATTAGGCGGTACAGAGTAGAGGGGGGATTATTAATCATACAGTGAATATTAATGGGATAAAACAGGAAGTACTTCTTCAGGTATCCACGAAGCCTAACCGATTTATGAATACAAAGTTTACAATAAAAGAGAATATGATTAATATCCTGCCTTGGGTCGCCACAAGGGCATGCAGGCGAGTTAATGCTCTTGCGATGCAGGCTGTATGCCAGATTATAGTAATTAAATCTAATTCTGGAGATGATAACGATCTCCTCTCTTTTTAGATTCTTATGATAAAACCATGGCTTAGTTGAATTACTATGAAAGTCGTTATACAACTGCCCTTTAAATGACGCACAATGATCCAAGTGTGCTTGAAATTTAGTGTTAAGAGATTGCTTGGAAACCAGAAAGAAATCTTGAAATGGTACTTTAAATTTAGGTCGATGCCCACTAAGAGCAGTCTCGTTAGCGAGGCGGTCTGCAGTTTCGTTACCAAGTATACCTTATGATCAGGAACCCAGATTAAATTGATTTTAAATTCATGTTGTATTAAAAAAGATAGATGATCCTTAATATCTAATATAATGTGGTTCGCGTTTCTGGAGTTGTAAGACGATATAGCCTGAAGAGCACTTAAAGAATCGGAACAGATAGAAGCCGATCTTCGATGAGATTAATCGCCTGAAGGATAGCCCAGGACTCGGCTGAGAAAATTGAAATCTCCGGGGGAAGCTTGAATCTGAGCGCAACTTTAAGATCTGATGAAAAGGATTGCAGAGCTCACATGATCCTCGCTCAAACTTAGAGCCATCGGTATAAATAAGCGGACCACGATTGGCGTATTGTAGTTATAGTTTCCAAGAATCGAGCTTGACGAACATTCGCTTTCTTAGGAACATTGGTGAGGGAGCTATCAAACTGATGGACATAAGTATAGCTTTCATAACTGTGTTTATAAGCGTAAAGCATAATGGATCTGTGAATGATTTTGAGCGTATATTTCTGCATTACATAGCTTGAATGCAGGTACAGTAGCCAGGGCCCGTTGTCTTCTTGGAGGGGAGTATGCAATTTGCTCTAAGTATTCAAAGCTGAGCAGTACCGGAGAGATCTTTCTGGAGAAAATCCTGTAGATGAGCTTCGAGGTCATATAGCCAAACCTGATGTGAGAAGAGTTTGCTTCGGCCATGATGACGTTAATAGGTGTAGATAACCGGTATCCGAGAGCTAGA
The DNA here is from genome assembly GCF_024713525.1 of Acromyrmex echinatior. NCBI lineage: Eukaryota > Metazoa > Arthropoda > Insecta > Hymenoptera > Formicidae > Acromyrmex > Acromyrmex echinatior. The sequence continues at coordinate 891,320 of NC_141852.1, forward strand.
CGCAGGTTTCTGTTGACTAGCCTTTCCAGTTGCAAAAATTCGGTCTAGTATTTTTGTAAGATTATGTCCCTTATTGATCAAGGTCTTTAGGTGCTCTTTGCCATTCAACTTGGGATCGAGAGTGATGCCCAGAAATATAGCGGATTATACTCTAGGAATTTCTACATTCCGAATATGTAGTTTAATGTCCGTGGGTGAGTATATCTCTTCTTCGTAAAAAGCATCCATTGAGTTTTTGAGAGGGACACTTCCAAGCCCCTGCCTCTCAAGTAGTCATATATATTGTTCAGTGAAGATTGGACCGATAATCTGGCAGCTTCAGCATTTTGGTTTGACGAGAAGATAACGACGTCATCCGCATACTGTAAAAGAAGGGTGTCTTCATGTAGGCAATTATTAGTATCTGCACAGTAGAGGTTAAAAAGTAAAGGGCTTAGGATGAACCCTGAGGGATACCTTTCAAGGTGATATATGGGTCTTTAAGCACGCCATCGCAAATGAATGTGACTTGCCTGTTAGAAAGGAGATTACTTATGAATCTAACAGTTTTAGGCAGAAGTCCAAGACGCTACAAATTTTCAATCAAGATGGAAGGAATCACATTGTCAAATGCTCGATATCTAGAAACGCGCATATAGTAAGGGCGTTATCGATGAAGGCACCCTGAATATAATTCGTCAGAGCAACAAGATTGTCGGAACAAGTACTCTGGGGACGAAAGTCCCTGTTTGATTAGGCGGTAGTATGGCATTAGATTTAATAAACCATCTTAACCTCAGATAAATAATTTTCTCCATAATCTTCAGAAGGCACGAGAGAAGAGAAATCGGTCTAACACCCTTATCATTTGATTTGGGAATGAGAACAACCATTGACTTGTTCCATTCAGCAGGAAAGATTCCTTGACAGAAAAGGTTATTATAAATTTGTTATAAAAAAAAAGCACAGAAAAGCAGTCAGGCGTTAAGTTCTTGATGATATTATAATCAATCTGGTCGGCCCCTGGAACTGATCTGGTTTTGGCTAAATTGATTGCCAAGGACAACTCCTTCATAGTGAGAGGATTTGTCCAAGAATTTCGCGTTTTCGCATTGCGTAAGGGCGTTCCCTTCAAGAAGGCTGCGCTGTAAAGCGACATCTAGAGGATTACAAGAGGGAGGACAGATTTTATTAATCGCATTTTCTTGTGCAGCCGACAGCGACTGGTCAGATAATGTAGTGGAAGCTAAACGTCGGCTTTTAAAAGCTTTGACCAACCTCCAAATTCTAGTTGATGGAATGTGAGAATTAAAGCTATTGCAGAGTTCCTTCCATTTTCTTCTCTTGATTCTTCTGAGGATGCCCCTGCATATCGCAGTAGTGCGTTTATAAGCATTATAGTTCTCTGAGCTTGATTAGCGATTCCAGAGCCTCATAGTCTCGCGCCTGGCGTTAACCGCAGCCTGGCATTCCTCGGTCCAAAGGGGAGGGAGACGTTTCTTAACCATGGGTTTAGATTTCGAAGTGACCAGCAGGGAACAGAGAATTTAAGGTGCCTCTGATCTCATTTACAAAATTATCATATTAAGCGGTGGCATCATTTGTCGTTGCTAAAATAGAGGCAAAATCAAAAGTTAGCTTATGGATAAAGGCTTTCATTTGAAGAGAATTAAGTTTGATTTTATACTTAAATATGATTCTTAGACAGGGGAGGATATCCAAGTTGATAACGATCGCTAGAGATGGTGTCAGACTCTGTATAACAGTTATTAAGAGTCAGGATGGAAGGAGTCAGTAACAGAACAATCTCAAGTTGCGTTACATAAGTTGAAGTCGCCTAGGAGGATGGCATGAGTGAGTTTGACTCGCAACATAATCAAGCAGGCCCTCAATAAGAAGTAGAAGTTTGTGACAATGGATGTCTGAAGTTAACAATAACAAAAGAGGGGTCTTGAGTGTGAAGCTTAATACTAACGAATTCAATCGAGTGATGGCTAAGATAGTGAGATCAAGAGGATCAAAGCGAAATGGCTTCTTAATAGCAATAGCCCGTTGGCCGGGGCAGCGAATGTCTCTAACAAAATTAAAGAAATTAGAGTGTGAATGAATATTCTCTGTGACCATAGTTTCCTGGAGGCACCAGAGATCGTATGTGTAATCGTTGGCTTGAATCTCAGGGAACTTCCCCGTAAACCTCTACAATTCCAACTAGCAATAGAAACAGGTTTATTAAGAGACATGAGTAAACTAAGTAAGATATGAAAATGGAAGAAGTGAAAGATTAACAAATAAAATAAGATAAAGTGAAGTAAGAGAGAAATTAATAATAATTGTATGCGCGGTCGTTAGAATAAACGAGAGGGTCGGTTTGATGATTATCAGAATAGATGCGTGAATCGTAATAATTAGTCAGCTGCCGATAGGAACGAGAGGGATACGGTTCTATAACGGGATATGAACCTATATAGCTTAAGATTCGCTCATAGAGAATAGCGAGGCCGCATCTATGTAACCAGTAGGAGGGCCATGATGGTAGTTATCTCGTGACTAATAAGTTCGATTGTGACTAAAAAGAACGCCATCTCCCGATATGTTGGGGGATCTGCCGTTCGGAGATATCAGGTATTCTCTTCTGGCTTCCTCCAGTGACATAGAACTATTAATATTATTAATATTACGAGGAAGAGGGCCACGGACATTGGAATTATCCTGCGCGGGCTCATCGCATTGCTCTGCAACAAAGATGGGAGAGGAGATTATGGACGGGAAACACCTGCTCCTTGACGCAGAGAGCGAGGGTGTCCGGGTGAGATGCGAGGAATTGAATCTTAGCAGAGACCTTGGCGTATGACTGTCTAGAGGTATCTGCGTTTTCTAGAGGAGAGAATTTGTTGTAGCTGGCAAATGAATGAGGCGTGCTGTCACTCTTTGGTGGGACTAAAGGAAAGTTGTGATAATCGTCATCCGTAAAATGAACGCTACGAGTACTACCTAAGTCAGAACTGGATCTGAGAGTAGAACGAGAGTTAATAGACGATAGCCTATTCCTAGCCTCCACAAGGGAGATATTTTCGGTAGCTGCGATCGTCTTACTTTTTTCTGCTTGATGAAAAGAAGGCAATTTGACGACGTAGAAATGTGGTCTCCAGAGCAGTTAATACATTTGGGGGGGAGGCTTTGCCTCTCACATATCTCGTCTTCTTTGTGGGCATCCTTGCCACACAACCTACATCTCGATCGACTCTTACAGAACTTTCGGATGTGACCAACCCTGAAGCAGGAAAAACACGACTCTAAGAAAAAAAGGTAAGACTCCCTCATGGGAGTCATAGAAAAGAAATACTTGCCTGGGGAAAGTCTGCTCAGCAAACTTAAGGTTAACTGAGGTGGAAGGGGTGTACTCGACACCGCTTTCCTTAACAACGTGCCTGTTAAGTCTTTTAATTTCGGCAACGGGGCAAAAAGATTTAAGATTTAATCTGAGTTCCTGTTCCGTTACAGAGGCCGGAACGCCCCTTATTATACCAGAGCGCATTAAAAGTAAGAATAAAAATTGTGTATCCTGCCTTGATGAGGTCAGGGTTAGACACAAGGTCATTGGCAGTTTCATAAGTGCGCATTTTAACCGAAAGTTTGCTACGAGAAACCTTTTTCATAGATACTATGCTTGAGTGCATCGCCTTAGTAACTTGTCTCTTCATTAAAATGCGCTTTCGCATTTCGCATTTCTTCGAATGCGCTTTCGGTTACGTTGTTCACTTGTACATGAACGATAAAAGACGCGCGATCAGTCGAGTCATACCTGTCAGAGAGGTTATGGGAAACCTGTTGAGCGTGAACCGCATTATCAGATAAAGAGGCAGAGGTAGAAGCAACCTTGTCCCGGCTCGGGCTCGACCCATTGCGACGTTTGGTGTACTCATGCTCGTGCTCAAGTGCCGAGTCTTCGTTAGCACGTATGATCTATTGTAACGTCCATCGTATTGTAACTGCTTGCATGTGTCGTTTGTTGTCCTGGCAAGTATTTCCTTGGCGAAAGCATCAAAGTATTCGATCGAAACGCTAATAAGGGTAATGTTGTTCGCAGAAATCAGGGGAGGGGGAGGAGAGGACCTATCGGGATCTCCCGGCCCGCCTCCCATGGGAGGCACACTCATAATTTTTTCAGAATACCACAGGTAGTATAGGTAAAAGGAGTTAAGCGCAAATAGAAAAGAAGTAAAATAGGAATGTGAGTTAAATAATGACTCGAAAAGTCGCAGGTCACTCTAAAAAGAGCGGATGATGCAACACGCGACGCGACACTAAACAGATACGTCCGCACCAGTCAAAAGCACGCGCCAAACTCCCTAAGTTATAGTATTATCAATATTAGCATTATCTAATCTAAGGTGTATCGTATGGAGGTTGTCAGATCTCTCTGCTTCTCTCTTTCTCCTTTCCTCCTCTCTCTCTCTCTCTCTCTCTCTCTCTCTCTCTCTCTCTCTCTCTCTCTCTCTCTCTCTCTCTCTCTCTCTCTCTGTGTCTCTTTCCTTTCCACTTTTATGGAGGATCAAAGGGAGGAAGAGAGAGGCAGAGAGATCTAACAAGCTTCTGGATGGAATGTATACATGCGTGTACGCGGAGGGAAAGGGGGAAGAGCGAGGAAGAGGGGGGAAGAGTATAAAAGTCAAACTAATCAGATTAATAAATAGATTTCAAATCCTACAATTTTTATATAAAACTTTTCCTTCAGGAATGCTTGTTTTTCGAGATACTTTAATGGTTTCGGACTTTTTGTACACTGTATATATTATACAATAGGTTATATATATTATTACGTATATTTGTAATATAATATTATATACTTTACACGGTTATATATGACAAATTTTTTACCGGGAAAAAGAATTCGATGTGCGGTTTGCAGAATTAGATGTTTACTGTTTAGTATCGTATATACTGTAAGTCAGAGCCTTCCAAGTCAGGCACCGCCCTTAAAGGTCGACAGGAGTGAAGGGCCAAGTCCGATTTGACTTTGGAGACCTCACGTGGTAGGACCTTGAAGTTCTGGATTCAGGGCTGCCAACTTCAGATAATATAATCTCCATCTTCTTATGTGGTGTGTATTCATATACGTACGAACACTAATATGATTCCTATGAGAGCGAATGAGATAGCGAAAGAGAACGAGAGCCCGAAGTTCTCGCTCTGATCGCTGTACAAGTGACCGAAAATGTTTTCTCAGCGATTTCGGCCGTTCGATGTATATCAGTAAGGGCATTCGAGATAACATATAAGTTTTAATAAATTTTTAATTACATACCTTTCTCATTAATGTATAATAGCAAAATTGATTTTAAACTGCGATAGTTTACAATATATTAATTATTTACAATTTTCCATGCGTGTTATATTATATACCACGTTCATAAACATAATATGTAAGAATTCTGGTCGTGTGTGTAAGGTGTGAGAACTGGAAATCCCTAACGTTCAAACCTTCAAATCCTATGTTTTTTTTCTTTTTTTCACATATTTTTTCTAAAATAAAGTTATTAATAAACATATTAGGGCGAACATATTTTTATACAATTATTGAATTTATACGTGCACTTTAAAAGTTTTAAACCAACAACCAAAATATAGTCAAACAAAAACAAAATATAGTCAAACATTAGAATGAATATAAATAAACTGAAATCATATCAGAGATTGGACACAATATAAATAAATATTATAAATAAATTAAATTTTTATTGTGTCAGTGAGTAGTAAAAAATCAAACTAAAACTATTTCTTTGTTCAAATGCAAGAAAAATGGAATCATGAGTTAAAGTTTTTATAATTACGTTATATAAAGTCAAATGATGTACCTTAGCCAAAATTGAATGTCTGAAGTACATTTATGTAAAAAATTAATTAATTATAGGAAAATTCAATTTAGTAACAGATTTTACGAAAAGATTATATTCAAATAGACCAAATAGTAAAAATGTTTCGTGTTATTCACAGTAATTCCAAATTTAAAGCTCTTAGTGTTTTAGTAATAAAATAAGTAGCAGAGAGAGAAGAGGGGAGGGAAGGAGGGAGGGAGGGGGGGAGGGAGAGAGAGAGAGAGAGAGAGAGAGAGAGAGAGAGAGAGAGAGAGAGAGAGAGAGAGAGAGAGAGAGAGAGAGAGTATGAATTTTACAATGAAAATAAATTCATCAGATGGAATGCTCATTTTTTTTTCAATATAATTCTAGAATCTTGATTTTTATACTTTGTCTTGCAATAAAATGTTGTGTGCCTGCAGTGCAAGATAGTGATCATTATCCTTGTCGAATAACAAGGATATAATGATACACTGTGTCACACCGTGTATCTACTCAAGATTTGGTACGAAAATTCTTTCTGACCTTTTGTAGCAGAAAGCAATAAGGAACAAAGCTTATAATAAGGAATAGCGAATTATGAATTTTTGTATATGCACACTTTGCGTATATGTAAATGTTATTTTATAACTGTGCATACATTGTAAATACATATGTACAAAAAAATATTCTATGTACTTAATATTATAAATAAAATAAATATTCTATGAAATTAATGTTTCTCATAATAAGTTAATAGTAGCAATATGATCTAATATTAATATTTTCAAGCAATTAAATACGATAGTGTATAATCGAGCTTTAAAGGAAATTATAATTATAGAGTATTAAAAATGTTTATTTTAAAAGAATAAATGGATGTTTCAGATTCTTCTACAAAATAAATTACTTTTTCATGAAAAGCCATCTCCTCCGAATATATTAATATATTAAAATATATTAAAATATTAATATTTTAAATATTCTTTATTTGTCTTTATAAAAAACTTAATGATTTTGTATATGTACAAATTAATAAAACATCCTAAAAGAATTTATAATTAACATGACTATTGAATTAATTTTTTTAATCGAATTAAAGTTTCTTCCAGATAGATTAAATATCAATTGTTACAATTAGTCATTTAACAAGTTACAAATCTACATATTTACATAATCAGTATTTGTAGTAATAATTATTATATTTATTGTTATTTTACATAGTTATATTAGTAAAATTAAAGAAAGACCATTATACGCTAGCACTTTTTTAAAAATTTATAAATGAAAGCGCAATATAAAAAGTGTTTTCTTCAATGACTAATTTTGTAACAAATAACGAATTGAAAACGTAAAAATTAATTAACTTTACTCTCTCAGATAGCACAGAATATTTATAAAATATTTTATAAATACTCTGTATTGACTGGACTCGAATAAACTTTTAAAATAAATATTAATATTAAAATAATAATAGAATTATTCTCTTTTTCTCCTGTGGTTTTCTCCTTAATTTTGATATAAAAATATAAATAAATATATTATATAAAGTAATAAAATTTTAAGATTGAATAAACTTTTTATCTCCGGTTGCACCAACGTTAGTTTAATTTTAAGCGAGACTTACAACTCTCTTTGTTCCTGTTTTTGTTGTTCGGTTTTAAAACGAGATAGAGAGAGTTTTAAGTTTCACTTAAAATCAAAACGTTGGTGCAACCGGACCTTAGTGCATTAATGCAAAAAATATTTTTAATACTGTTTATATTTAAAATCTGTTTTAATAATTTATTAATTTAACAATAACTTCTTCATACATTACATACCCAAATGTTGATTAATTAATTTAATGTTTAATTTAATTTATATAATGCTTTCATTGTAAAATATTAGCTTTTTATCTCACACATACTTTTATTTATATGTTGAGATAAGAAGCCACTCTCCTGATACTGAAATTATTTTCACAAACAAAACAACTTTTAAATAGAAATTGAAATTGACGATTGCGTTCGGGAAGACATTATCGCTATTTCTGTTATTCCATCTTCTGTTTATTAGATGTAAAATAAGAATAGCATGCCGAGAAAGAGATAAATAAAGTAGTTGATTTCATCATCTAACTTCATATAACGTAATTATAAATACTTTAACTCATGATTCCAATTTTTCTCGCTTTTCAACAAAATGTAGGTCCGATTTGAACTTTTTACTGACATAATGAAGATTTAATAAATTAATTTATTGTGTCTAACCTCTGATATGGTTTTAATAATTTTATCCATATTCTTTTTAACGTTTGACTATATTTTGGTTATTGGTTTAAAACTTTTAAAAGTATACGAATAAATTCAATAATTATATAAAAATATATTCGCTCTAATATGTTTATTAATAACTTTATTTCAGAAAAAATATGTGAAAAAAGAAAAAAAATGTAGGATTAGAACGTGGGATCTCCAGATCTACTGATTTCACATCTTACGCATATAACCACATGAAATTCTTACAGACTGTGTTTAAACGCAATATATAACTCTCATCAAAAATCGTAAATAATTAATATTTCATAAATTATTGCGTTTTGAAATCATTTTTGCTATTATACATTAATGGGAAAGGTTTATGATTACTAAAATTTATTAAAACTTATATGTTATCTCGAATGCCTTTATACGAATGATATACACCGAGAGGCCGAGATCGCTGAGAAAGCATTTTCGGTCTTCGATCTACTAGGCGCATGGATCGAAAGATTTTTTTTAACAGGTTATCTCATGCTGTCTAGTTCATTCTCGGCCACTCTCGGCACGCCGAAGGCGAGAATTATCGATGCCGTCAAGAAAGACAAGGAAACCTATTATCTTTCTTTGTTCAATTCAACATGAAGAATTTCCTTATGATTAACAATCAACTATAACAGAATGTGCAATTCTGGTGATTTAGGTTATGCTCATTTTTCTTCTCGAAAAAATAATAATATTTCCTTATGAAACCTTTAGGATTTCTTTGTTATATTGTTGGGAAGGCTCGTACATAGCAGATTTTGCAAATTGATTCTTGAAACTTTTTATTAATAAGATCATATACATCTCAACTGCACTATACACATCGAGTGAGATATCAGAACAAATTTTTATTTTTCTCTTTTTACAAAAAAATCGCTCTGTACGAGCCTTTCCTGATTATGAATATCGCAATTAAAACACGATCCATCCAGTATTTTTAGCCGTAATTTCGGTATAAAAAAATTCATCTTCGACTAGAAGTTTCCACGGGTCTCCTGTCGATTCTTAATCCCTTTGCCTCTCGTCCGCTCGTGTTCCCCACCATGGATCCAACGCTTCTCTATTCGTGGTTGTGCAATCTGTGCGGTGACGCGGTGTCGCGGCGTATCATTTCGTGACTGTATTCCAAATTTACTGCCAACACTGAAAATGCTACAATTTACGTTATGTGCACTGTAGATTTTCAGTACTGGCAGTCAATTTTGGAACACAACCTGTATAACAGTCAAGCGCAGTTTCATTGAAAGATAGATACATATATCGAGAAAGAGACAAAAACAAAAGAAGCCATATTTATAACTTATTTTATTTTCGTCTGGGATTTCTATTGCTCTTAAGAGTTATACTTGCATACTTGTTTGCGACGGCTCTAAACGCTAATGGCGAGAAGACTGGAAGATAGTTGGAGGGGGTAAAATTGAGAGGGGGGCCTGCTTACAGTTGAAATCTTGGTGGGGACACGATATGACCATTTGGAAGACTCTGCTGTAAGTGTTTATTGTTTAGTATCGTGTAAGATAGATGCTGTAAGTAAGATAACCAAGTAAATTCTCACGTTTGACATATGTCAAATGATATTAACGACAACGATCTACTGCGAAATCAGTCCTTAGTCGTCTTTTAAATATTGCCTGTTATCAAAAATATGAAAAGGAAAACACATTCCAAGGAGCGCTGACATATTTTAATATGTAAAAATTTGACATGTCTTTATGTCACAATATTTCTGCTTGTAGAGGAATAAAAACACTTGTATTATACAATTGGAACACTATTGATTAGACTTACCCAAAACTAGATTCATTTCAGGCGTTATTGAGATTTGATAATCTCGGCAAGTCAACGGCTCGTGTAAAGAGACCCAGGTGATCTCGCGCTGCGCGTACACTTGGTGCGAGACACTACCGTGTCTCTTGATTTAAACTTTTTTGAATTTTCATTATATTCATATTTTTATATATTAAACATAAATTTGTTTTTACTATATTTAATAGTTGTTTTTGTTGAAAATTTAAATCTATTTGCCTATTAGAACACGTTACAAAATTTTGAACTTCATTATAATTTGTTAAAAAATTGATGATGAAAAAAGAATGTATTTACTACTTAAAGATGTGCGATTTTGCATAAATATCACGATTTTTTTCTTAAAGCGATATATAACTGGCTTCTCTTAATCATGAAATCGCATGTGATTTAAAATCACGTCTGCGATTTATATTATGTGCTTCTTTAAATCCTTTAAACTATTTAAACAATTCAACTAACGTGCAGTAAAAAATATAATTTTCTATTTCGTGAAGGATTTTTTCTTTAGAAGCGTATTTATTAGGGATTTTTAATGCTCTTACACAGAAAAATATGCTCTCATATTTGCTGCGTTCTAACAATTATTTGAACAATTATTCTGTTATTGCTCTGAATTTTTAATGCGACAAAAATGGGCAATTGATAAAATCAGGAGACATGGCAGTGTATATACACATAAACATGGCAGTATATATACATATAAAAATTGTGATATAATATATATTGTTCAGCGTTAATATACATTGTAACAGCGTTCACTGCAATTTTGAAAATCGCACATCCTTATTATTATTTGTAAATAAATGAGTTTATTTTTCAAATTTTAAACAATTAACATTTTTGGTAAATATTCACATAAAGTCAACCTCTTTAAAAATCAATGAAAAATCAATGTTTATCTGGATATATTTTTTATGAATAACTTTTTAATAAATAATGAATGATGGCTAAAATCTTTTGATTGTTATTCAGGATCATAACTTTGACATATGTTGTCATGATTATGGCCCTGAGTAACAATCAAAAGGTCTTAGATCAGTTGTTGTTTATAATAAAAAAATTATTCATAAAAAATATGATTACACAGACGAATATTTTTTTAATTTATTTTTTATGATATACAGTATTTTATATGATAAACTTTTGAATGGAGAGAACCAGCTTCTCATCAAAGTTAATTATAATCTTAAGTGATCTTCAACAGGTTTTACCATTGCTCGCTGTTTATTAAAACATTATTAAGAACTATTTTACACTCCCTTTCCTGCTAACATAATGATTTTCTACGCGAAGCAAAGGTCTATCCCTTTTTATGTTTACTGCACAATGAACGATGAGCGACGAGCCATATTCAATGAGAGTTGTTTTATATCATCACGTAAGAAAAAAAAAACAGAGTTTTCATTGCATATCGCTTGTCGTTCATTGCTCATCGCGTCCCAGTATGTGCAAGTAAGCATTACACGGCATCATGATTTTCTAGACAAGGATATGGGATCGACCTCACTTCGCGCGGAAAGTCGTATGCCCCTAGGGAGGAATGTGGTATAAATATCGCTTCGTACAGAAAATCAGACGACCATAGGCAGAAGGAGGTGTAAGATTGACCTTGCTTCGCGTGAAAAATCATTACGTAAGGAAGGAAGGCTGTGAAATAGTTCGTAACATTGCAGAAATAAGAAAACGTTTATTTCTTAAATTTTTTTATTAATAATTTTTTGAATGAGTGAAGGCTAAAACTGTGTTGGAGGTCACTCAGAGTTATAATTTTGACAACATATGTTAAGGTCTTTGACTTTTGAAGGTTGATTTAATGTGAATATCTATTACATTTTTTATTTTTTTTATAATTTTTTAAAAATATATTAATATATTTAAGTAAATTTTATGAAAAATAACATTTAAACATTGAAATTATGATTTAAAGTTATTTATTTAATTTATTTATTCGATTTTGTGGATAGAGTTCCAAAAAGGTGAACTCCTCGGTTTTCTTATCGATTGACATATTACATATTTTGATGTCCTGATTACGAATATGATAATAAAAATTGCGGATAAGGTCATTTTCAAGGTCAAATATTAAAAAAACGATTTTTTTCGTGCGTTTCGCGTGGAAAGTCATCCCCCTAAAGCAGAGAGGGAGGTGGAGTGAGAGTCGCTTCACGTGGAAGTCGTGCGCCTCTAAGCATCCCTACCACTCGATAGCATGTAATGGCAAGCATGCTACCGGAGTAGTGACGCTTAGGTAGATTACGCGGTAAATGACCCGTCAAAATGTTCTTGATAATTTTTATGATTGTACTTGTCATCATCAATAATCAGCACAAAATACAGTAGTATACCAATCAACAACAAAATCGAAAAGTTCATCTTTCGGAACTTCATCCGATTTTGTTTATTCGTTATTAGATTGTTTTTATTGTTCTATTCTTTTTCAGAAATTTTTTTACTTTAAATATACAGTGATAAGATTTAATTTGAGTCCTTTGCTGCAATCACTGACTTATCAACATGATTTAACTGAATTTAAATTTGATTACTGTACATCACATAATATTTCATAAGAAATTGTTGGTTTACTATAACATTAATGATAGATAGAATAATATAATATTTTATTTGTGTAAAATTTTAAAATTTTATTTGAATATTTTTATGTTTAAATACAATTTTATTATAAAAATTGTAATTGTTCAAATATTTTTTATTGTTTAAATATTAAGAAGTTTTAATTTTTTATTGTCTAAATACTAAAAAGTTTTGATATTTTATTAAATTTAATTTAATTTAAAAAAGTATCAACATTTCTTTTTTTATGTTGATAAATTTTTTTATGTTGAATAATTATCACTAAATATTGAGATAAATCTTTTCTAAAATAAAAATAACGTATAAATTTATAATGTTGTAATTTCATACAGCCTTATTCAAATCACTTAATTTTTAATTTTAATATTTGTTTATAGGTACCACCGCAAATTTCAGTGACAGATGTTCTTGGAGGACAAGTGACGTTAATAAGTTGCTCGCCTTCTCCGTCTCCATCACCGGATTCACTCGAAGATACATTACCTCATTACAACACTCTTCCGAGTTTTATTATTTCAGAGCCGTGCGATCCTTCGAGACCTAGTATAACACGCGGTATCGGTAGACCACACAATACGATACCTACTGAAGTCGAAGTTCCTTTATCTGATGAGTCAAGCAGATTAAATTCCGAAACTATATTAGGTCGTGTTAAACAAATAATAGATGCAAGAGCGCCACCGAAAGGTTTTATATTTTCAAGAGAGGAAGTGAAAGGTAGTGGACTTAGTTTAGAATATCCAGGTGGTGTACAAATTGAACTTAGGGTATTTGAATCGGAAGAAAGAGAAACGAAAGGAATAAAAATGCGTAGGATTAGTGGGGACCAATTGCAATATAGTCAACTTTGTCAGCAATTGATTTCATGTATTACTGTTTGACGACAACCAGCATATAATATATGTTTTTTCATACATTACGTTACATTCCTAGTGTATCATACACTATTCATTACAGTATTGCAAATACTGCATATACACAAATGGTATTTTGAAATTACCATCCTTTATATATAATAACATTACTGTGTTATTATATTTGTGTAACATTTAATGTATTATACGGTTTTTAGTGTTTGTTTCAAGAGATACATACCATCTACTTATACAAAAATTTATGAAATTGTAAATAAAGAAATATATTAGTTATGTATTCATATCTTTTTTGAAACATTAAAATGTTATATATGTGTGTGTGTGTGTGTGTGTGTGTGTGTTGTGTGTGTGTGATGTGCGTGCGTGCGTGCGTGCGTGTGTGTGTGTGTGTGTGTGTATTTAATAATTCCCAAAAACATAAACAGTTTAATTTCTTTATTTTTTTAACTACAGCAGATGTATATTATATAAACTTGTGAAATATTGAAAAATAAATATTTAAAATATTGAAAATTTGTTCATTACAGTATTAAAAATTGATAATAGTACCCCAATATAGGTATAAAGAATGACTCACTATTTCATTCATCGTATGTATAATCTTTTCACATTAATTTAACACATGTATACTGACAAGGGGAACCTCAGAAGTATTCACCGAGTTTTTTGATGCTAATTTTTTTGATAATTTTTTTTGAAGTAAAAAAATATACGTGTTGCGACGTTTATCAACATGCGGCTTTGTTTTCGAGTTAAAAGTTTGAACAACCACTCTGACGAATCAAGTTTGCATTTGAGCCAACTTTTCTTTTTCTTTAAAATATGTGTTTTGTTTATTTGTTACATCTTTCAAATAACTAGAATATCGATATGATAATACTTTAAAAAAAAAACAATATTAAAGCATTCTTAAATGGTTAAAAAATTAGTTTCGCACACAAAAACTATTAACGGTACGTACGTTTCTGAGACAGAGTCTCGAAATGCTCTATTGCAAAGAAATGTTTTTTTTGCAAAAAAGCGCAAAATAACAATATAATTCATTAAAAAAAGAAAAAGGAAACTATCTCTGACGAATTCGAACTTTTTTGATTTACGAAACGAATACTTATATTTTGAATCACTCAAATTGGTTGAAGTATTTTATAACGGAACGACTCTTAAATGCGGAGGTGGACAAAACGACAGTTTAGCACTCAGCGCTTTACGTGCACAAATAATAAGTTTATGAAATGATTAAAAGTTTAAAAAAAAAGATTTATATCGATCTGCAAATAACGTGTATACAAATGCTGAGTGAAGACTCGGAATAGTAAACAAAGCAGTAATAATTACATAATTGTATCTAGCAGTAGTAGGTGTTCAATCTTACAAGAGATGGTGTTGCAATATATTAAATAAGGGCAGATGTATGCGTTTGAGTGATATAAAACGATAATGTAAGAAATGAACTGAAGATGTCACTATTACTGACTTTTTGATTTGGAATTTAAAAAATCTGTACTACCAACATCGATCAAGTTCGGCGATCTCTCCAGCATTCTCTTAACGAGGTATGATCGAAAAATTAAAATGCTTCGATCTATCTAAAAATTATACAGAATATTATTTAAAACGAAATTACCCAATGAGAAATGATAATGGAATCGACAACGAATCGATGTCGATTCGATGTTGAAAGCACCAAATCGACGTCGATTCGATTTCATTTTCATTTCTCACTGGGTAATACTATATTAAAATTTCAAACCGTGTAATTTTTAAAAAAGAAAGAGCCAAAGTTAGAGTTTTATGCATACATACGACATGCATCGAATGATTGATATATTACATTAATTAAACTTACTTTTAAAATGCTTCGATCCACATATAAAACATATAAATAATTAGAAGAAATCTTTTTTTACATTCTTACAAGAATTTTAACTCTATTCACCGTGTAATTTATTTGTATACAAGCAAAAAGCTTGAAAGCATGCCTATTTGAGCATCTAAAGAAATATACACGGAAAATTTGGCAACGTTAACATTACGTTAGATTGCGGCTTGCTTCATCCTGTGACACATGCGTGATGATTGAATATATATGTGCTTATATAATATACTTATACTATAATATGCTTGCTTATAACCTATTGTTATGTTTTTAATTGTAAACACGTATATAAAAATAAATTTTAACCTCAACTGTCAATTATTAGTGGCACTAGTCAATTACTAGTGTGCAACTCGAGTAGGAATGCCAACCTCATTTTCAGAATGTAGCGTTATCAAGTTATCGATAATCATTGAACATAACACATTAAATTACTTGCATTTTCTAATAATAGAATATTATATTATGATTCATAATTATATATAAAAATTAGCAATTAATATTATCATTTAATTTTAATGAATCATAAATTAGCCTTTTTTATTATTAAAAATTTTTTATATATTATGTTGGTATTTTATCAATGTAGAACAATAGTGTACCCTCCTCAACTACTCAGTAAGTGATCGATCGTACATCCTTAAACAAAAATAAATAACAAAAATTTGTATTGTATTATGTATTACAATGAAAACGTAAATTCAGTAATTACTATCAGTACTTATTAGTAAATATATTAAAATTTGAAAGAAGGTAAAGAACAAAAATAAACATTTATTATTACTAGTAAATATATATATATATATATTTACTATATATATATATATATATATTCTAACTAAATTTAATTAAAACATACTGATATAAATATTTTGTAAATTATAAATCTCTTTAACCAATGATACATAAATTGAATCGTATGCAATATGATATTTTTCATTTAATTGAAATAAAAAAACAAGAGTGGATCTTTTTTAAAGAAATCAAGAAACACGGTAGTATCTCACGCGCAGCGACATGTCAACGCGAGACCGGCCGTGTATCTTTACGTGAACCGTCAAGATTTTCCAGACTACGATTATGGGATCTCAATACTCATATAGCACCGAAAGTTTTCAAAAATATTTAAATTGAAAAGTGAAACATTCCATAAAAGTTGCGAAATATATCTGCAAAATTTCTGAGAGCTCTGGAATAGTAAAATGTCCGCGATTGTTGCATATGAAACTTTGTTGAAAAGATTACTAAAATTACAGAAAGAATCTGCAATCTTCTTAAAATATTATCAAAAAGTTACGGAAATTGTTGAAACCTTTTGGAAATATTGACCGTAATCCTCTCAGTGATCTGAAGTATTATACTTAAATAAATTTATTAAGAGTTTTATGATTATATATATTTATACTATTTACAGATTACAAAATTTGTACATTAGAATAAACTTAAGTATTTCTCAAAAATGATATTTAAATTGATTATATTCAAAGGATTGCAAGTAACTAAAACATTACAATAAATACGAGGGCAAGTCAATAAATTTTTAGAAAAACATAAAACACATTTTTTTTGATCGATTCATTTTTATTTCAACATAGTCTCTTTCAGCTCGATATACTTGATCCAACGATTCTCCAACTTTTTCAAGCCATCCGAATAATATGATTTGGCCAACCCTTCAAAATAAGCCTCTGTTTCGGCGATGAGTTGCTCTCTGGTGGTAAATCTCTTTCCTCCGAACCATTTCTTCAGGTTTGGAAACAGGAAATAGTCGCAGGGAGCTAAATCTGGCGAATATGCTGGATGGGGAAGCAATTCGTAGCGGAATTCGTTGAATTTGGCCATTCAGTGCCAGGCACGTGTGAACCCTGCATTGTCTTGATGGAAGAGCACTTTCTTCTTCGTCCAATGGGAACGTTTTTTCTTTAAAATGTTGTTGAAATGGGCCAATAAGACCGCGTAGTAATTGATCGCCATTGATCGCTTCGACGGAAGATAATCGATATGAATTATATCGCGTGTATTCCAAAAAACTGTGGCCATCAGCTTTCCGGTCGACTTCATGGTCTTCGCCTTCTTCGGAGCTGATTCACTCGGTGAAGTCCATTGTTTTGACTGTTCCTTCGTCTCGGATGTGAAGTAATGGATCCATGTTTCGTCCACAGTAATGAATTGACGCAGAAATTCATCTGGATTACGTTGAAACATCTCCAAACATTGTTTTGAAATCCTCACACGATCGCTTATGGTCCACAGTGAGCAAACGCAGCACCCATCTTGCCGATAATTTTTTCATACCCAATTGTTCGTGCAAAATTGAAATCACTGTACCATGTGATATGCCTGTGGCCTCAACAAGCTCGCGCACTTTCACTCGTCGATCAGTCAAAATAATCATGGACTTTATCGATTATTTCTGGTAGCCTCAATTATACGTCCCGAACGAGGTGCATCACATGTGGATGTACGATCACGTTTAAATTCATTCATCCAATTGTATACAGTCGCAAACGCTGGTGCAAATGTTCTATGAACATTATCCAACTCGGCTTAGGTTTCTTTCGGTGTTAAACCTTTCATATGTAAATATTTGATCACTGCACGAAACTCGTTTTTTTCCATTTTGCAAAAAATACAAAGGTTGTTCGCTTTAATCGTCTACAGAAATGAAATCACACGATAAATTCCGCTCAAAATTTGACAGTAATTAGCTGAAAGATGCTACTTGTCAAAAAGTAATGTGACATGACACTGCAAGAGTCCTCTGAGAGATTTTCTAAGAACTTATTGACTTGCCCTCGTATTATGTATAAAATAATATTTTTATTGTATGATTTTATTTGCATTTTCATTTCAATACAATATAATAAATGTAAATACTATTCCTGAAAAAAAATAGTGCATAATACAATATTATATATAAGACATTTTATTTGCGTAATATAATTTTTATTTGCATAACTTTTTATATTACATAACATTACCTCCTACATTGCATAACATTACTACATACTATATTATATTCATTACTTAACTACAAAAAATAAATTTTTTAATCCGTGTTTGAATAACATTAATTTTCTTTTTATGTATAAAATTTCGTATTTTTTCTATATTCTATTAGTGCAATGTTTTTTGCTATTTTGAGTAAAAAAGTATGGGTTGTGATAATACCAAATATAAAAAAAAGTTATAGAAAAAAGAAGTTATTATAAAAAAAAATAATTTAGTTGCAATTATTTATTAGCTTGAGAATCGACAATGGAGGATAACAACTTTATAACAATACTTAAAAATACAATAAGGCTCCTCAATTCGAATAAATTAATAAATAAACAAGAAAGGGCCATGAGCCAAGCTAGATGTTAAATGTTATATATTAAATCTCATATTATACATATAAAAACAAACGCTTCAACTTCTATCGGGTCATTCTCAATGTTTAAATATCGTCTAAAACATTAAAATACTAAATATAATTTTTGATATGAACGATAAAGTAATATAACAATAACTAATTGCATTAATTCTTGTCTTACGTGTTTTAACTATATCGCTTGCAATTTTTCTTGTGTGATAGGATGCATCGGCCAGTAATTCAATTGGTCAATCATTGAAAAATGGTCAATACAAGTAAAATAATGTGCAGATTTCTAACGGTGTGAATCAAATCTGCGAGCGTGGATAGAAATACTTTATAAATTACGTATATATTTGCGTACTTTATAAATTGATACGTGCATTTTAATAATAAAATTGGATATAAAATCATGTAACAATTACGAGTCTAAAATTCTAGTTATATTATAAAAATGAAACAATTGGATTAAAATGAATTACAAAGTTAAACTTTAATTGATAAATTTTCTACTTTGATTGATAAAAAATGAAATAAATAAACCTAAATATCTGAATAGATCATCTATGGTTATGTAAAATTATATGTATTTTTGTAACAAATCGTGTAATTTAATCTTTTTTGGCAGTTTTGCTGATGAGAATTCGAAGAATTCGTTTAATCATGTACTTGTAATGTTACAATACCTAATAAGTAAAGAACAGAGGAGAAAATATATGAAATGAAAAGAAACAGCATGGGGAGTTCTCGGGGAATTCTCCAGGAGATCATAAAATTTTTTGTAAGCTTTATTTAAGCTTCAAAAAAAAAGCTTGCACGGAGCTCCTTGGGAACTCCTATGTCCGCTTTTGTGAGTGTTCTAGGAGCTTCATTTTTGGTTCGCATTTTGTAAACTTTTTAGAAGTTCAGCAATACGAACTCCTTGGAAGTTCATTTTGTCAAATTTTATAAGCTTTCCTAGAGCTCAACAAAATGAAATCCTTAGGAACTTATTTAGTCAAATTTTGTAAGTTCTTTGGAAGTTCATTTTGTCGAATTTTATAAGTTTCCTAGAATTCAGCAAAATGAACTCCTTGGGAACTTAAACGGAGCTTTGTGCTATGTAGGGAAGAAAAGAATGGTAGTAGTAGGAACCTTAGGAAGGAGATAACTACTGAAGGATGGGATGATATCCGATAATGATTTCGTATCACTTTGTTTATTCAATTCCTGTGATTGTTTTTTTATGTAAACCATCTCAGAAATAATCGTTTATTACGAAGGTTCTCTGTCTAAAATTGCTACTTCGTTCCACTTGAAATCATGCCTATGATAATGTGATGATCTGAAATGACCGACGGAAATGTTGATCATTGTTTTTTTATTGAATAGATGTTCGTTGACTCTGATTTGAAGTTGTCGTTTGTCCAAAAAGAATAAATTATACAATTGTTACAAAAATATATATTTTTACATACCATACCATACCATAGCCTATTTAGCTTTATTTG
The DNA here is from genome assembly GCF_024713525.1 of Acromyrmex echinatior. Taxonomy (NCBI): domain Eukaryota; kingdom Metazoa; phylum Arthropoda; class Insecta; order Hymenoptera; family Formicidae; genus Acromyrmex; species Acromyrmex echinatior. The sequence continues at coordinate 911,415 of NC_141852.1, forward strand.
TTTCACTTTTTATCAATCAAACTATTATAGAATTTTAGATTTGTAATTGTTCAGATTTTAATCCAATTGTTTTATTTTTATAATTTAACTAGAATTTTAGACTTGTAATTGTTACATGACTTTATATTCTTATTATTAAAACGCACATATCAATTTATTAGGTATTTCTTTCCATGCTCACATAAGATTTGGTTCACACCATTAGAAATCAGCACATTATTTTACTTGTATTTTACTTGTGTCATTGAATTACTGATCGCCAATTCATCCTATCAAGAAAAACTGCGAACGATGTGTAAAACGCGTAAGACAAGAATTAATGCAATTAGGGATTATTATATTATTTTATTGTTCATATAAAAAATTGTATTTAACGTTTTAGGCGTTAATTATATTTAAACATTGAGAATGACCCGGTAGAGGTTAAAACGTTTATTTTTATAATATATGTATAATATGAGATTAAATATATTATAGCATTTAATATCCAGCTTGGTTCGTGATTCTTTTTTTATTTATTTAGCAATATAATTTATATTTTAATATCTCTTTTAAGTCATAAATTGTAAAAAAAATTTCTAATAGTTATAGAAACATTTATTATTATAATACATTTAGACAAATACTTTCTAATAGATGTTAATGAACTACATATTATCGTACATCAAATCAACACACAAACTACAAAATTAAAATTAGATGACAAAAATAATTTGTAAATTGAAATTTTAACAAAAAAAAAAAGAATTTATACCTTGTTCCGGAACAATTAAATAATTTATATAAATATGTAAGAGAACGCTAATAATCGGTCAAAGTTGGATGTTATGAATACAATATTCTTAATTTTTAAATTTAGTTATTTCAGATATGACTGCGCGCTGAAACACTCGGACATTAATCACAATGGATCTGAGATAACTAATAATATAAATATGATAAGACGCGCCGGAACATTCGGACATTCCTATATATGAAATAATTCTCCAAAATTAAATCGGTAAAAAACTTATTATGAAAAATATTACCTCAGCCGGAATTCGACCTTTCAACTTTCCGTGGCGAGCGTCTTGGTCAATTCGATCATTGAGGTTTCAGAAATATTCTTCGCAATAACTAATATGTATAATGAGAGAATGCATAACTAGGCAGTGTGTTTTAAGAATAAGTACGATGTATAAATAATATACATAAATATGTAACAGAACGCCAATAATCTGAGATAATTAAATTTAAAAATTAAGAATATATTGTATTCATAACATCTAACTTTGACCGATGGCGTCCTCTTACATATTTATGTATATCATTTACACGGTCTCGTATTTATTCTTAATTAAATAATTAATTGTAACTAATGGGTTTAACATTGTAATTATATTTTCTAAGGATAATAATCTTGATGCATAGCTGATAATAGGTACTATTCTTCAATTGCAAGTCGATATCTGCAAATTATTATTTTAGGATTAGGAAATATATAATATATAAAACATACATTTTTCTCTGAAAATTATATAAATTTGCAGAGAATTTATGTTTTTAAAGCAAACAATTTTTGCAGTGAATTTATGTTTTCAAAGCAATAAATTTGTATTTTTAAAGCAATAAATTTGTGTTTTAAGACAGAATTTGATTATAAAGCATCAAAATGTGATCACAGCACACTCGCACCACAATATTTCATTGTGGACAGATTTCTTAATCTCCCCAGCAAACGAGAATGAATTAAAATGGATTGAAATTTTTTTCTATCCAAATGCGTATTTTAAATAGCGAATATTTTTTTTTGGATCTAATTGGATTTAATTGGATTCAATTGGATGCAATTGGATTGAAAAATTGCATTTTCTATTCAAAATTTTGAATAGATACAAATTGTTGAACAGCATTCACAATATGTGTGTTGTGCACAGAAAAAGCTAATATTATTTTTTAGATTGAAAGGCATAGAGATATGCTCCATGCAATTCCTATAAATGAATAAAAATACATTCAGGATTGAAAAGCATTCATTTTAATATTCGTGAATCAATATTTCTGAAAATCTGAATCCATTTCAATTCATTTCAATCTATTCTCGTTTGCTAGGTCAATAATCGTTAACTTTAACGCTTAATATCTCGGTTCACAGGGCAGAGCGACACTTTTTTCTACCAGATTCTTTTGTTTCATGCAAAAACGCCTCAAATAAGTCTAATTTCATTGATTTTTGAAGTGTGAGAGGGTAAACTGAATACTCAGCAAACGAGAACTTGAATTTTGTAGAGATTGAATACACTGAATCCGTTTCGAGCATATCTCTATGCCTTCCCATCTAAAAATAATATTAGCATTTTCTGTGCATCGTGAATACTACTCAATTCAGAATTGTGAATAAGAAGTATAGTTTTATTAATAGTTAAGTTCAAAAATAATATCAGCAATTTCTGTGCAATGTGAATACTGCTCAATTCAATATTTTGAATATGAAATGCAGTTTTTCAATCTAATTGAATAAAAAAAGTTTTTATTTAAAAATAGATCATAAATGTTACTTAAATTATTCAAAATTATAAGGAAATTTTTCGTTTTAATCCACCTAAATTCAAAAAAGTTATAACGTAAAAATAATTGAGTTATGTCCTTTTGTTTCTCTTTGATTAGAAGTAAAATGAATGATCCATGTAAACACTCGCAAACCAAGTTGAACATAGTCCGAATATTAGACTTATCATGCACGGCGCGCGACATTGGCCAAGCGAGATTAGATTATCCAACACTTGTCCAATGTTGTTGTTGATTGTATGCCGTTAGTCCCACTATATGTATATCACGTTTTTGTTTATTATTATATCAGTTACCTGACAGATGGCGTGAGCACCCTCCCTTGTTCTTAACCTAACTTTATTATTATTGTTCGCACACGCCAGAAATCAAGCTCTGTCTTTTATCTTATTCAGCAATAAAAATCCCAATAGGTTATGGGTCCAGGAGTGTGAACGGCTATAATAATAATAAAAAAAAAAGGAGAGTGATAGTGTGCAAGGAAGACAGAGGTCCAAGTAACATCGCTTGAATCTGCAAGGATGGAAATAAACTTGAAGTCTGTTACGCAACTGAACTCAAGCAGTTACGTTCGTTGGCGTTTTGAAATTCAGGCTCATCTCGAAGCAAACGATGTGTTTGATGTGGCTGATGGATCGAGAGAGCAACCAATGGATGCCACACTGGCTGATTGGAAAAAGAAGGACGCCTTGGCGAGGTCTTTGTTAAGTAAATCTCTCGATGATGCACATTTTAATTTGGTGGTCGCCTGTAAATCATCCGCTGATATGTGGAAGACTCTCGTGGGACATTATGACGAGGTTTCAAACACGACGAAGCTAGCTGCATTGGAAGCATACAATGACTATCACTGGAAAGACGATATGACTGTGACGTCGTATATTTTAGGGCTTATGCTCATTGAAAATAAGCTCAAGGCGCAAAAATTAAACATCGAAAAGGAAATGATTATTACAAAAATTGTTCGTGGTCTACCGCAAAAGTTTGATAACTTCAAGCAAGTATGGCGGATTTGTCCTACGAAGGATATTACGGTAGAACAATTACAAGCAAAATTGTTAGATGTCGAACGTGACGTTAACGTGACGTCATCCGGAAATCATGGTGTAGCGTTATCTGGTCAGAAAGATCAGAAAGACCGAGAAGTTTTCAAAGGTAAGAAGAAAGCAGGCTGGAAAAAGGACCGAAAGAAACTACAATGTCACAACTGCAAAGGTTTTGAACATTTTGCTCGTGACTGCCCATCCGAGAAGAAAGACACGAGCTCAGAAGGACGTTCGTCTAGCAATCGTGTGGCAATGCCAACAAAACAACAATTAGGAGATATTGATGAGTGGATCGGTAATTCAGGTGCGTACAGCCATATTACTCGTAATAGTGATTGGTTTGTAGAATCAAAGGAATTGGATCCTCCGGAAGAAGTGAAAATAGGGGATGGCAGGATTCTAATGGCGACGGCTATTGGCAAAATAAATGTAACAGTCCATAACGATAAAGAGTGGGTGCCGAGATGTCTCAAGGATGTAAGGTTAGTTCCTGATTTTGGACCATTCAATCTTTTCTCTATTGTAGCCACGACTGACCTTGGTTACGAAGCACTTTTTAGTAAGTCAGAGGTTGTTGTAAAGAATTCAAAAGGCGAGGTGATTGTCCGTGGTATTAAAAAAGGACACTCGACGTATCGAATGCTGATCAAAGTCGAGAAACCAGCTAAGGTTTGCACGGCTCAGAAGGAGATCTCCGCATCATGGGAAACTTGGCACCGTCGACTTGGACATGCAGGAAAAAACAAAGCTCTATTAGAATCTAAAGGATATTGTGCAACTGGAAAAGAAGATTTCTTCTGCGAAGCCTGTATTTTTGGAAAAATGACCAAAGGACCATACAAGGAAATCGTTAATAAGGATTTCAAGCCAGGTGCAAAAATTCACTGCGACCTTAGTGGGAAGGTTTCAATTGAATCGGCAGGTGGTTGCAAATATTTTGCTGTCTTTGTTGACGAGAGCTCAGGATACAAGAAAGTTGTCATGCTGAAAAAAAAGGAACTTGTCGAAGAATTCAAGAAAGTGATTCAGGAAGTCAAGGAAGAGACGGGTCATCCAATTGAGATTTTGCGGACTGATCAAGGCACTGAATTCATTAGTACATCATTTCAAGATCTTCTGAAGGAACATAAAATCAAGCATGAGATGAGTGTTGAGTATACACCACAGTCGAACGATATGGCCGAACGTGCCATTCGATCTCTTACAGAAAAGGCTCGATCTCTACTTGCAGATGTAAACTTGCCAAAGTTTATGTGGGCCGAGTGTGTCTCGACTGCTTGTTATCTGTCCAATCTCGTCGCCACTCGTGATCTAAAGAAGACATCGTATGAACTCTGGCATGGGAAGGAGCCGTCCATTGAGCATCTGCGTGCATTCGGTTGTGATGTTTTTGTGCACATCCCAAAACCGAAGCGAAATAAGTTCGACAAGAAAGCTCGAAAAGGTCAGCTGATAGGTTACGGACCGAGTACGAAGCTGTATCGAGTTTACTTTCAGGATCTTCAAGATGTTCGCATCGCACGTGATGTAAAATTCAATGAAGGAAAGCAAAATTCTTTCTATGTAGAAGACGAGATAAAATCATTATCCATCAATGACGAAACTTATGAAGTCAAAGAAAATGATTCTACTGAGAGTGTAAATGAGATCGTTAAAGTATCTACTCATCCGAAATCAACAAATGTACGCAAACCCAGTGGACCTTTAACCATGAAGCTCCGAAGTCGTAGCATCATCATTGAGGATGTTCCTGACGAGAAGCAACAAGGAGGGCATGAAGTCCTGATGGCGTTAAACATGGAAGAACCCAAGACAGCAAGAGAGGCTCTTGAGGTAAGGACTCCACCGGATGGCAAATGGCTATGCAAGATGAACTCGATTCCTTCGCGAAAAATGATGTGGTTGAGACATGTGTCTTGCCATCAGGAAAGAATGTTATTGACACAGGCTGGGTATTGAAGATCAAACGATATCCAAATGGTGAAATCAACAAGCTAAAGGCTAGAATTGTTTGCCGTGGATACAGTCAAAAACGCGGGATTGATTTTACCGAGACATTCGCACCTGTAGTTCGTATGGATCCAATTAGAATTTTGTTAGCTATTGCAGCTCATGAGAAGCTGGTGATCAAGCAATGCGATGTCAAGTCGGCATTTCTCTACGGAGACATCGAGGAAGAAATTTATGTGCGACCTCCTGATGCAGTAGACATTGATGATGGAAAAGTTTGGAAATAAAAAAAATCGCTCTATGGTCTGAAGCAGTCACCTCGGAATTGGAACAAGAAATTTAATAAGCTTGTCACAACCTTCGGTTTGATTCGTTCTATAGCTGATCCTTGCATATATTATGGAAATGGTCAGAAGGGGCGTTTGTTGTTGGCAATATATGTAGACGACATCCTCGTTGCTGGACAACCAGAAAACGTTGTGACTGAATTGCTAGATTTCATGAGGGCTGCGTTCGAGATAAAGATCGAAGAGCCAACCTGTTTCTTAGGTTTGGAACTAAATGTTGACCGAAGATCAGGACGTATTTGCGTAAATCAACAGGGATATATTCGTAATATGCTCGCCCGTTTTGGCATGGAAAATTGTAACAAAGCCCCTACTCCGGGAGAAGTCCAAATTAGGAAACATCAACTAACGAACGATGAAACATTTGGAGTTCCATTCCCTTATCGACAGGCTATTGGATGTTTACTATATGCAGCGACGCATACGAGACCAGATATCTCGTTTCAGGTTAATCATGCTGCTCGCGCTGTTGAAGCACCAACACCGTATAACGTGAAGGAAGTGAAAAGAATTTTCCGTTACTTAAAAGGCACAATGTCAGTAGGAATTCAGTTTGATGAAGGTAAAAACGAAGTTGATGGATATTGTTATTCAGACTATGCTGGATGTCCGGACACTGCTAAAAGTACTTATGGACATGTGTTCGTATTAAACGGTGGACCAATATCCTGGGAATCACGGAAGAGCACGATTGTCGCTGACTCCACAACTGTTGCTGAACTGCAGGCTGCTTATGAAGCATCGAAACAAGCCATATGGATTAAAGATCTCATGAAAGAACTCATGACGTCTTCTGAGGAACCAATAATAATCTATTGCGACAATGAAGCGGCTGTTAAGCTGTCAAAATCCGAGGAAATAAAGAAGAAAACCAAGCACGTCAATGTTCGCTTTAATTTTCTGCGACAGACTGTTGGAGACAACAACGTGGAAGTTAAACATATTGCGGGCACAGAGAATCCAGCGGACATGTTAACGAAGCCTCTACCTCATGCAAAGCTGCTCCATTGCTGTAACCTTCTTTTTATCGAATGAGACTACGTCAAGAGGGGATGATTGTATGCCGTTAGTCTCACTATATGTATATCACGTTTTTGTTTATTATTATATCAGTTACCTGATAGATGGCGTGAGCACCCTCCCTTGTTCTTAATCTAACTTTATTATTATTGTTCGCACACGTCAGAAACCAAGCTCTGTCTTTTATCTTATTCAGCAATAAAAATCCCAATAGTTGTCTTATAGCAAATTATCTTATGTAAATTGTTTATATTTTATTATGTCTGTTAAAATTATTTTTATTATATCTATATAATTTCGTTACTAGTTTAATTGATTGTAATTGAAGTAGAGAATGAATAACACACTTATCAATTAAAGAAGTAGTGTAGTGGGTAACGTAGAAGATTCATAATCCATTAGTCCTAGATTCCTAAGGTGCGTTTTTTAATACCAATTTAAAGTAGTTAATTTCAGGTATAATTTTTATAAATGTCTTAGGGTTATAAAATTTATAACCCTTAAATATAAATGTTTTTTTTTTCGAATATTAAACTAGTGTCAGCTCGGATCCAATCTATTTCAATCCATTCAATTCATTTTCATGGATTTAAAATACGCATTAAGAAAATTTTAATACATTTTAATCCATTCTCGTTTGCTGGGAATAACGGCCAGACAATACGGCCAGGGATCACGTCATATATATGAATCTCAAAACTTTTAATAGTAACTAACACTGAAGTTGACAAACGATAATAGGAGTATTGCTCGATCGATTTGAAAATCATGTAAATAACGTATTCTCAAAGTCAGAGAAATGAACTACATATTCGTAACACTTAATAATTATATATATATATATATATATATATATATATATATATATATATACATATATATATATATTTATATTTATAAATACTTATTAAAAAATTATTAACACCTGCAGTTTTCTCACAATATCATTATTAAATATAGAGTTTTTCATAATTAAAATAGAACAATATATATATCATGATAACATCAAAATAACATTAAACTGAATTATGATTGATTAAAAAATAACTTTTAGTAAACATTTTGGAGTTTTAATGTCAGTTTCATAGATGCTGTTTTATTCTATTCGGGTTGTGCTTTTTAAAAAAAATTTTAAAAATTAAAAAATTTCTTCTTCACAACTTTGAAGTACTTTTGAAACCATACAACTTTTGTTCAAAAATTTTTTTCTATTTTTATACTTTCGACGATATTTGGCTCGGAAGAGATACCGTTTTTTTTTCAGAGGGGTATTTCACCTCTTAAATAGGAGTTAGCTCTCGTATAAAAAAATACGTGTCTCTTAGATTTTTGTGTTTAACAACATATTTCATGGAGAATAAAATCAATGCCAAACAATTGTGAAATGTTTCTTGTCAGATTAATTGAGTTTTATTGATTTCAATTTTAATAAAATATAAACTGTCAGTAATTTTTTTTAAATAAAATTTTTGTTAAATTGCTCGTTTTTATTCAATACTAACAAAAATATAAAATATGTACAGGGGCCATCTATTGGTACGTTTTTGAATTTCGTCGTATGGCAACACCGAACGAGCTACAGACCCGAAATTTTGACAGTTTATTAGTCATACCGTCCGCGGCACGAAACAACATGTTTTCTCTTGAAGAGCGTTTTGAAATTTTAAAAACTTATTTTCAAAGTCAGTGCTGTGTCGCCGAAACTGTACGAATTTTGAAAAGAAATATGGGTCGTGATAGAGCACCCACCGAAGGAGCTATACGCAAATTGGTGAGGAAAGTTCGTGAGAAAGGGATGTTAGTGGATGACATTATATTACGACTGTTTTGAGTGAAATTGGCGCCGAGGTAGTCCAAAATGTCATTAATAATTGGGGTGACCGAATGGCATACTGTAAGGCCAGTAGAGGGAGCCACATGAACGAAATCGTTTTTCATTCTTGACGCGGATACTTTTAGCTTCACAACAAAAAAAAAATTAATAAAAAATATCAATGTATGCTCATTTGATCGCATTTTTAAAAACGTACCAATAGATGGCCCACCCTGTAGAAGATATGGGGTAAGAAAAGCGTACAGTCACTGAATACGTTCGTGAATATATTAAAAGATGTACTTCATACAATGGCGATACAAACGGCTTGGTTTACAGTTCGTTGTCTAATTGTTTCTAAAATCAGAGTTCGCACGCTCACAAAAACGATCAGTACACTGGTCGCGCCATCCGACGAAGTGGTAAGGGAAACATTAAGGATAACACTGGAACAAGTTCCTAGCGTTCAAGAGCGTGCACTTTACAATTAACACTCCTATAACTCGCCCGTCCTGTAAATCATCTGCCCCAGATGACTATGAAGTAGTAAACCAGGGCTTCATATATATACTGGTACATGTCTTGACCCTTCTCCATACTGCACGCGTTCGACACTATAAGAATTATTAAGTTTGACTTTTACTATTTTTTTTTAAGGCCCAAGATACTTAGCGCAAAGCTTTTTGTCAGGTCCTAGTTGTACTGTCTTAATTGCTACCAAATCGCGCTTATATTTATTCGGTATACGGCGTCTTAAATTATAGACTCTACCGTTTTTATCTGTACTTTTATGATCTTTAGCCCGATCTTGCAATTGGTCACGATCTTGCTCGAATAGTGACTGGAATTCCTTTTCCAATGCATCTTTAATTGCTAGATCGTCTTTCCGTTTTATTTTTATTCTAATCAACAGTTCGAATGGAGTCATGCCGATTATCTTATCTGAAAGCATTTAATGCCTGCTGTACTTTAGGCACAAATTTGTATCATTTCGTAAGGTCGTTTAATGTGAGCTTCGTCAAAACCAGTATGCTCATTCTATTAAGTCTTTCTATCTAACCATTTGCTCGCGGTAAGCCATGGTGATCATGGAATGCTTAATTCCTTCGTCTTTACAATAGTTTTGAAACTCCAGTGAAGAAAATGCTGTACCTCTATCGGTAATGATACAGAATGGATTTTCAAAATACTTGATTTTGATTGTAATTTGGCTATCATCTCTTTGGATGTTGTGGATTTGATAGGAACAATTTAATAAACTTATAAACTTAGAATAAATAAAACTATCGATAACAGAATATAATTTTTATTGGTTGTATTCAAGGGTCCTAGATGATCTAAATGGAACGTATGCAAAGGTCACCTTTAACTAACAGGTTGAGAAAATCTTTTTGTTTACCTACTTTTCTGCCTAATATGCAGGGCACAATTTGCGATTACATTTTCCGTCTTCTCGTCAACTTTGGAATATAAAATATATAATATATTCCTGTTTAATCGTCTTTGTCCAGTGCGCTTCGCTGAGGAATGACTCTCGCTATGAACCATCTGGATGACCTCGTTCTGCATCTCTCTTGGTATGACTAGTAATTGACCATCCTACTTAGTACTTATACAATACATTATTTCGCATGATGTAATTATTAAGGCTTTTCTTTTAGAATCTTCGTGATGATCCGTAGCTCTGAATCCTTCCTCTGTGCGTCTGTGACTTTAACTAAAACTATTGTCGTTACTAATGACTAAAATTTGATAACGACTGAGCGCATCTACATGCTGCATATTCTAAAATTAATTCTATGTTCAACGGTTGCACCGAACTTCTCAATTAGCAGAGCCCACCTGGTAATTTTAGCTGACAATTTGACCTTATTCATCGTTTGTTTGAGAGCAGTGACAATTTTAAATTTTATGCCCAATAAATAATGGCGAAACTTTTCTAGAGCTCTTATTACAGCTAGTATTAGGTGTACAACTTTGCTTCCGCCGTTTTCCTATAGATGGCTTTAGCGGTAAGTAGTGGTCGAAATAAATAGATCATAGACGTCATACAATAAACTTGGGCATCTGTCAACATAACCTCATAGAAACATTAGTCGAATTGTGTCTGCATCATAAAGTTATTTTCGATTGAAAATATCAGTTTACGAGCCAAATTCCTATCGTTTGCGGAAGGTTTTAATTTTCTGCTTCAATATGAAGAAATCTGCGGTTGAGGCTCATCGAATGCTCTCAAATACTTATGGTGAGGCCGCTATTAGTGAAAGAACATGTCGTGAGTGGTTTCAACGCTTCAAGAACGATGATTTTGATGTCGAACACGTCCATAAGCATAGCGGTGGAAGAGAAAAGGTTTTCGAAGATGCAGAATTGGAGGCATTACTTGATCAAGACTTGTGTCAAAATCAAGGAGAATTGGCGATCATTGACTCAACAAGCCATTTCAAAACGCCTCAAAGTCATGAGAATGATTCAGAAGCAAGGAAATTGGGTGCCGTACGAGTTGAAGCCGAGAGATGTTGAACGGCGTTTGTTTGCTTGTGAACAGCTACTTGAAAGGCAAAGACGGAAGGGATTTCTGCATCGCATTGTGACTAGGGACGAAAAATGGGTTCATTACGATAACCCCAAGCGAAAATCATGGGGAGTTCCCGGCCATGCTTCCACGTCGACGGTTGAACCGAATATTCACGGCTCCAAGGTCATGCTCTGTATTTGGTAGGACCAGCTCGGTGTAGTGTATTATGAGCTGTTAAAATCGACTGAAACAATCACAGGCGATCAGTATCGAACGCAATTGATACGTTTGAGCCGAGCATTGAAAGACAAACGGCCGCAATACAACGAGAGACACGATAAAGTGATTTTGCAGCATGACAATGCTCGACCCCATGTGAAAGTGGTCAAGACATACTTGGAAACATTGAAATGGGAAGTCCTACCCCACCCGCCGTATTCTCCAGACGTTGCTCCCTCTGACTATCGCTTGTTTCGATCAATGGCACACGGCCTGGCTGACCAGCACTTCCGGTCTGAAGAAATAAAAAATTGGATTCGTGGATTGCCTCAAAAGATGACCAGTTTTTTCGACGCGGGATTCGTATGCTGCCCGAAAGATGAGAGAAAGTAGTGGCCAGTATGACAATACTTTGGCGATAGACAATACTTTGAATCATAAATGTATAACCAATTTTTTACAATAAAATCTCGAATTTCGGAAAAAAAACGGCGGAAGCAAAGTTGTACACCTAATACTTCAAGTTCATAGCTTGTATACCTTAACTCAGTTTGGGTTGTTTTATAGCTCATATACTAGGTGGGGTGAAAAGTAACCTCCTTGGGAATGAAAAAAATTTTTTTCTTATGCAGAATCTCGCCCAAAATATGGCGTGTTCGCTCAGTACTAATCTTTGTAGCATCTGCTAGCTCGCGCACCTTCATTTTCCGGTCAGCCAACACCATTTCATGTATTTTTTTGACATTTTCCTCGGTAACCGCATCGGAGGGCCTGCCACTGCGGACTTCATCGGTAGTGGAGTTGCGGCCACCACGAAACTCTCGAAACCAATATTTGACGGTGTAATCTGACGGAGTATTAGCCACATAATATTTATCCAACTTTTCTTTTGTTTCCTTCGCCGTTTTGCCTCTCAAAAAATAATGTTTTATGAGAGAACGAAAATCGTTTTCGCAAACACGTCAACAACAATCAGCTCTCAAAACAAAACTAAGGGCAGTATCGCACTGCCACTTGGCATGTCTGCCTAAATATGAACGGACTACAAGGCACCATAAACTTTTTTGCAGTAGTGGCGCATTCTGGCGGTCAAGGAGGTTACTTTTCACCCCATCTAGTATTGTAGTATACAAGATGTAACTTATTGTCGTCGGAATTTTTTTGCAAAATAACTCCTAAACCGTCCTTGCACGCGTCAGTGTGTAACTCAGTCTCAAATTTCTGATTAAAGATCTTCAGAACTGGATTGCGACTTAGATACAATTTTAATTGCTAAAAAGATTCTTTTACTTTAACGTTAAAATTGAAATAAACCTTCCTTTTTTAACAAATCGGTGAGAAGTCTTGCTTTAATAGAGTAAGCTTCGAAAAATTTTCTAAAGTATCTGGAAAGTCCGAGGAAATTCTGAATATCTTTCAATAAGTGTTGCTCCGGAAAACTCAGAACAGCCTGTATTTTACTAAGAGACAGGAGAATTTCATCGTTCCCCTTATCACGTATCCCAAATACTCTATGTTAGATTGCAATAAATGATACTTATTTTTATTAAGGTCCAAGCCATATTCACTTGCCAACTGAAGAACTTTCTGCAACCGTCTAACCTTCTTTTACATCGCGCGCGCGGGCGCCATCACAATCAAATCATTTAAGTATACTAGCACAATTCCGTCGTTAACTAAAAAGATCGGAATACGTGATTTATAAATCTTTGAAAAACAGAGGGCGAGTTACATAAACCGAAAGGCACTTTTAGAAATTGAAACTGACCTCGATGGATGACGAAAGCAGTATATCTGCGGCTCTGCTTTTCTACATTAATATGAAAGAATCCATTTTTTAAATCTATCGTGTTGAATACGCGAGCGTCTGCTAATCGATCTACCTAATTCTCGATCACCGACAACGGATATTTGTCTTTTATTATTAATCGATTTAATTTCTTATAATCGACACATAGCCGAGGGGAACTGTTATTTTTTTTAACGACTACAGGGCTCGCGTACTCAGACGAACATAGTTATATTATTCCTTCGTTCATCCAGACTGTTTTTTCAATGATCTCCTTCTCCTTCGGAGGCAACCTTTGTGGGGCTTGATGGTAGACGTCTCATCTTTTACAGTTACACTTAACTCTATGCCAGTCGTCTTGGTTTTATTTGGCTCATACGTTGATAACATGTCCTGTACAATATTCTTAGATTCCTTGTCTGTTATCACATCCGTGTGACCTGTCTCGTTTTCCTCCGAAGGAATAATAGGCGGGTTCTAACTCAGATCCTCTGAGAAGAGCGCGGGGCGCAGGGGAAACTCATAGGCGCGGGGAGTACTGGTAGGTGCGGGGAAGGGAGGGGGAGGCGCGGAAAGTCCCAGCGCTATCGGTGTTTATTGATATGATACCATGATGATCGCCATATGTTGTGATGTTATGTATTATTGGGGGCCGCCGTCACCCAACACTCCATCGCTGCAGACGCTGTCGCCGTCACCTCACACTCCGCCGCAGGCGCCAGCGCCTCCGCCGCCGCCGCAGACCCCGCGTCCATCCTAAAGTGCGTTTCGGGCCACCACCGTAGACATCGCGTCCATCCTTAAAAAAAAAATACGTTTCAAACAGCCACTGCGGAGTCCACTCCCTAAATGCATGGCAATATTATAACGCAAACAAGAAATATTAAAGAAAAAAGAAAGAAAAAAATATATAATAAAAAATATTCTTACCTTCTCCACACCCTCTCTCCGTCCTCCTCCTTATTCTCCGCTGAATTCTTAGTCCTCCTCCTCCACTTCCTCTTCCTCCACTTCCTTTTCCTCCACAGCCTCATCGAGATTGTCGAAGAGCTGTTTGACCGCAGCCTCATCGAGATTGTCGAAGAGGTGTTTGAGCGCAATTATATTAACGCGCACATGCCTTAGATCGTCCACCTCATCGGCAATCTTGAGGATGCGATCGAACACTTCAAATTGATTTACGCGTAACTGAGAGAGATCAATTATGATATCATCATTCTGAATCTCCTGTGAGAAAGAGGAGGAGGAGGAGACGTTCTCCTCTTTAGTTTCTTCTACTTCCTCTTTAGTTTCTTCTCCTACTTCCTCTTCCATTTCCTTTTCCTTCACAGCCTCATTGAGATTGTCGATGAGGTGTTTGAACGCAATTCTGTTAATGCATACATGCCTAAGATCATCCACCTCGGAAATTTTGATGAGGCGATGGAACACTTTTAATTGATCCACATTTAATTGAGTGAGATCAACTATATTATTCTGAATCTCCTCTAAGAAAGAGGAGGAGGAGGCAGTCTCCTCAACTTTTTGTTCTTTTTGCATGTTATAGCTGCACAATAAAAAAAAATTATCACTTCACTTAATCACAGAAAATGTGCAACAATATTCTATCATTAACGCTAAATGGTAGAATATTGTTGCACGTTGGGGAAAAAAAAAATATCACTCACGTCTTGCGTGCGGGCAAAGCAGGACAAAGACTAACATTGAGAATCGATCTTCGCCGTTGAGAAGCGAGCCTGCCTAGGATCTATAGAGAGGCAGATGTATACAAAACACTTTAGATCATAAGTGCCGTCACGAAAAGTTATCACTATAGAATATCGCGTCGAGATATAGGATGAATGGATGGATGGATGGATGGATGGATAGACGGATGGGAAGTAAAGAAAGTACATATATATATAATGATATGAACAAAAAAAATTTTTTTATTCACATATTATTCACATCATTTCTTTTTTTTTACGTATTAAAAACTAAAGCCAATAGCTCGCAATCGACGAGCTGATGTTTGTTAAAAATATCGCTATCGCGTATAGCGTTTTTGGACGCGATGTTGGAGAATCGCGTATACTTGACATCAACCGTATCGACGAGTCGGGTTAATCGTTCGAACGTTACATCGATACATTCGTCAAACTCAAACATACGTCGTAGCGTCGTTTCGGTCATCATCATACATACGGACGAAGAATTGAGACGTACGAGCGTAGCATCGTTCAGCATGCAAACGCTGACGGTTAACGGTCCAACACTTATAAAATTGTCCTTATATTCGTTTCGCAGCATCTTGTAAACATTCCATCGCTGCTCATAGAAACCTTTCCACGTTTCGAGAGACAGCAGCAGTTCATGTCCGCGATGATCTCCCAGGGCGATCTCCACGTAACTCGGTGGACCAACGTTGATTCCAATTTCCAAAAATTTATAGCCTGTAGTCGTCAGATCGTAACATCTACCCAATAAACGCATCTTGCGATGCTCCATGCTGTGTATATATACATAATGTTAAAAAAACGTTTCTTTTGCATATAGAATGTTAAAACTTACATATTACTGCAGTTCTTCTTCGTTTCGTACGATGCGTTGCTGTCTTCAGCGTAGTACATTTTTCAATCGTTCGTACAAGCGAGTATCGCAAGACTAATTGCACCCGCGTAAATTGCGGTATATATATATATATATATATATATATATATATATATAACTTCTAGAATCGAAGAGGGGATAACTCTCCCCTCTTTTTCTAAGAATTGCGAACCTGTTGTAACACGTTTTATCGAGTCTTTCTACGTTTTTTATTTTTTATTTTTTTATTCGCAAGTTTATCAATGCTTATACTTTATGATTTATATTTCGATGGCATCGATGACGTTGGTGATGAGCACGTTGGCGCACTTTGACACCTTTTCTTCAGGATATTCCCAATATCTCGCTTTTTCCTTCGAAGGTGGTGAAATTGGCGGACTTGGCGACAATGGACAGTACCCCTTTCGCTCGATTGATTTTCGATATATATTCCTTTATTCGGTCCATATCTTAACGCTCGTAACTAAAGCTTACGATTGAATGAAAAAAAAGTCTAATATACTGCCTATATACATTGCATATATGTACTGTCAGATGTACTGTCTGATCGGACACGTCGCGACACGTTTTATCAAGTTTTATCTTTTTATGTATTTTTCTTTGTCACGAATTTATACATACGTTTATACATACGTTTATACATACGTACATACGTACATACATTTATACATACATACATACATACATACATATATACATACATACATATGTACATACATACGTACTACGTACATACGTTTATACATACGTTTATACATACGTTTATACATTACAAAGGAAGGGAAAAGAAATACATAATAAATACGTTAACGTATTTTTATTTAAAAAATTCTTTTGCAACCACCAGTTATATATTTTCAATACATTTTGTAACGCGCAATTCTTAACATGTTGTCCACATCGTATAATATTAGTAACATCTAGATTAGATAAAGATTCCATGTCTTCGTAAACTGCGTCCAAGGCCTCGATGTACATGCGTTCTCGCTCATCGTTCAGAAGCAAGTTCTGCAGCCACGTTCGTTTCTTGCGTCCCTTGACATACACGACAGCATCATTTTCAAATACAGCCATCGTAATTAGACGTTTCGCCTCGTTGTACGGGATCGTCCCGTCCTCCCATTGCAATCCATGGTGATAAGCAATCAACCAGAAGGCGCAAGACCTGTCGGATCTTGTCAAAAATTTCCATGGCATGGGACTCGTAAAAATGTAGTGCGTGAGAACAGTCCCCTGTTTCAACACCGCTACTTCCTTCACGATAAATTTCTTGTTAACGATGAATCCTTGCAGATCCATGAACGTTGGCACGAGCATGTTGTCGAGAAGACTGCGGTCGATTGCGGTCGATTGCGACGTATCGTAGATCTTATATCGTGTCAGAGGTGCATCTTAGGTGATTTTGCGCACAACATTGGTCAATGGATTATACTGAACCACGCGATCGTGTATGATGAGACAATAGGCTGTTGTATTTGCGGGTACATCCTCTTTACATTCAAAGTCTAATCGCACGTCCACGGTGCCACTCTTGACTGATTCGTTCTGTCGAGAGCAATCGATGATCACGAATGGACCATTACGTAATAAAGTTGTAAAGGTGAGACTCGGCTCGAGATACTCGTATCCGTAGTAGCCCTTGCAGAAACGCGCGTACAGAATCGCACAACATCTGTTTTTGTCAAAATCCAGATTCAAGTCATCGTACGGATAACATTCCGAATTCAGGTAAAGTTTCGCATTGGTTAATTTGCAGTCGTCGAATCGACTTACATCCTCGGACATGACGTTTTTTCGACCTGTTTGCATAGCGAAAATAACGTAGCGCGGCTTCTCGAGCTGAGTAGCCGTCTTGATGGCCCACGAATGCTTGGTTGTGCTCTGCAAGAGCGGAAATTCGTACAGATCCCTCGAACGAAAAGCCATGCTCAGATATCTCCAAAGCGCGCAGCATCGATAGCTTATTTATCTCGCTCAATAACACGTGCGGCATTCGCCACTGTACTTTGAATAATTCGAGCGTTGGCTCTACCGCCGGATCTCCCGTCAGACAATTGTTGTCGTTGCGCGCTCGTATTAAAATCTACTCGTGACGAGCGTTGATCACCACGCGTATGTAATCTTCGCAAAATCCCAGCAGTACGTAGAGCAGTACACAGAAATTAAAATATCCTGCAGTAGTCTGCGCATCCCAGCCGGCATTCCGTAGAATCACGCTTCTGTCGGATGACACTGTTACATAGTTTTTGAGCGTGCTAGTTATACCCACATTTCTATTACGGTCAATCTCCACACCATTGAGTTCATATCGAATCTCATCGAATATGAACGCGACGCAATTATTTCCCAATGTCACATGAGCACCCTGGATCACTTTTTTCTTCGTTAGTTTTCCCTCGACATATAGAAAGCTTTCGTACGGCAGTGTATACAAATCCTGTTGCTGTATGGGTATTCTTATTTCGTCGCTGTACCCAAACGTGGTGTTGGCGAACGGGTTGTACGTGTGAGTCTCAATCTTGACGATGCGATCGTCGAAGATCGGCTCGTCTTTAATGTTTAAGATATCAGTCATCTCAAATGTTGCGCACCGCGAATCCCAAAGACTTTAAAAATGTAACGTTCGTCGCGTTGAGTTTCTTCTTCCTGATGCAGCTGGATGAGCGAGTGTTATCGAGCTGTGGCGTCACCGATCTTGTAAAGGATACGTTATCTCTCTGCGTACGCTCCGTTCCGTTCAGCACGAGCATTTCACGCTCACGTTATTACTGTCGCCGTCGTACGTGCAATCTAACGGTGACCTCTTCTCCTCGAAAATCGAGCAATCGTCCGTTTTGATCGACGATGCGTATCGTTAGATCTGTAATGCTCCGTGCGATGATCGGCAGGTAAACGATTTGCGTCGGCCTCTCCGATAGCTTATATCCTGCCGCCACGCTCGGCGAAAATTCATGTATCGTGTGCACGCTTTTGCCGTTGCTGTATGCACCCGCGGTCACGTTGCACTCTACGCGGATAACGTTTACTTTCATTATGTTGATCGACACGTCCGATTCGTGCCACCTTCGCGGCTGCAATATACGACGAGAATCCCAGCAGCGATCCAATGCTGTTGGACTTGTCAAAGTTTATTCTGTACGCACATCTAATCTCACATTTCATCGTGTTGTAGTTTGCGCGGAGCGTAATCGGGTATTCTTCACCCTCATCATTATCATCATCATCATCAGTGTTATTGCTATTGTCATCACCCACTACATCAACGGTTTCAAGTGCGTCGCGCTGCGGACGTTTTCGTAAAATCGCGCGTTTCAGAAATTCATTTATATCTCGCACTTCGTACGAACCCTCGGGAATTGTAATTTCCATGTCGTCTTTGGTGAAATAAAATTTGTTGTTCGATTCGTTCACGTTCGGTATCGTGTGATAAGTCTCAAAAATCACCAAACCGAGCTCGTAATCTCCGTCACTCAAATCTATGGCGGGGAAGTAATTCGCCGCGAGGACGGTGCTCTTTCCGCTCAGCGTAAGCGTCAACGACATGACGGAAAAAAGCGTTCGACTAATACTAAGATTTCACAGCACCTCGTCGAGCTTTTTAAATTCACGCGCGTCTACCGTTTGCAGAAACCGCAGACACATCTGTCCGCAGAAACTCTGATCGTACGTCTGATAAGACGTGCGATTGTACTCTATCGCCATAGCGTCGTTCTCGAAATATCGCACCAGTTCCTTAGGCGGTCGAAGATTGCCGAAACTGTCAAAATACATGACGGGATTGTTCCTCTTCGCGTACGCTACCCAGTGAGTACCAGGCCCTGTCGTATCGTCCAGATTCACGATACCGCTTTCGTTTCGGCGCACATCGCTCGTCGGTAACGCGTTACGCATGAAAACGCCTCTAAAGTATGGTACACGCATACGTCTCGCGAGCTCGTTCAATTGTACATTGGTAGTTGCGCCAGACAGCATTTTTATCGTCTTTTTGACGTTTTTTTTTTCTTTGCAGCTACGCCCTATCCATGTTTGTATGGACCGAGATACAGTCCGCGACCCTGTTCCATCGCGCGATCATGACGTTGCAGCTCTTCGAGCTGACGTCGCGCGGTTTTGCTATCGTTTACCGCTTTCGCCACGCTGGCTGCTCCGCCGATCAAGGACCCGAGTGCACCCAACATTGGTAGAAACGGTAACGCACCGCCTCGTTTCGCCGTCGGAAGTATCCGCTTTTTCATCGCCTTTTTTTTTGTCGTTTTCTTCTTCGGTTTCATGCCCATGCCGATCTTGGTCTTGGCTTTCATCGCTGCCCAGACAGCAGCTACGGCGGCTCTCTCGCTCAGAGCCGAATCTCTCGCGACGATGCGTCCTAACGCTTTATCGGCGAGTACCTTGTCCGCCGTGTGTCTATCGGTGAGATCGTTGCTTCGAGAATACGTAATGTCGTGTTCTCGGCACACCGCGTCCAGCGGATTTATGCCCGCGTCACCTCTGGTTAATCGTTTCGTAAGTCGAGTGCCCGGACCGCAAAACTGATAACCCGGAATATGTAACTCGAAAGGAAGCGCGTTTATCGCTCGATTTAGCAGACTGCCGCGCGACGCCGACATTTGCTACAATCCTTTATCTTCGGTGTAGGGCCGTCGATATGCGTCCGCTGCCACGGCTGATTGTAGTGTTCGTCGCAGCGACGATAAGTTCGAACCTCCGAATCTGCCTTCACGTGTTCCGGAAGCTTGTCCCAGACGTGTTCGATGTATTCACCGTACACGCGTAAGAGTACGACCTTCGGTATATATTGTAACTGCTCGGCGCTCAAATCTCGAATATCGGAAAGATGATACAGCGCGAGATACATTTTGCTACTGCGCGATTCGCGGATTCGCGCACCTTTAAATAATCGTTTGAAAGCGCGTAATCTTTAGTGTGAGCATGAAATTCGTGCTGCAACCGCTGACGATACGTGTCACAAACTGTGACGTGAAATCCCAAATGATGGGAGGCAGTGCGGAGAAGCGCAAGCACGGCGAAATGCTGCCGAGTACTATACGCGCGATCATTTGCGGCCCGTCGAATTGTGGTAAAACCAACGTTCTCATAAGTTTGCTCGAGAGTCCAAATGGCGTACGTTTCGAGAACGTGTACGTCTACTCGAAATCACTGCAACAGCCAAAGTATCGATATCTCGAAAATTTATTTACATCTATCGATGAAATCGGCTACTTTATGTTTTCCAACAATAGCGACATCGTTCCATCGAACGAGGCGCGCCCAAATTCTATTTTTATCTTTGATAACGTGGCATGCGACAAGCAGGATGCGGTGAGTGAATATTTTTCGATGGGTCGCCATGCGAACGTTGACTGCTTCTATCTTTGTCAGACTTACGCAAGGATACCTAAACATCTGATACGCGACAACGCGAACCTGCTGATCCTGTTCAAACAGGATTGTACCAACTTGAAACACGTTTACAATGATCACCGACATGTCTTACGACGAATTTTGCATGTTGTGCCGTGACTGTTGTCAAAAAAAATATGGATTTTTAGTAATAGACAAGGATAGTGCGCTTAAAGACGGGAGATACAGAAAGGGATTTAACGAGTTCGCAATACTGTAACGTGACTAGTCGTTGTTGATACTTTGCCAGAGACGAACATGGCTGATGTGCGCGAGCGTGAAAAAATCGCGAGAGAGATCGAGAAGACGAGTCGATCCGCAAGAAATATCGTGCTCTGAAAACCGGTAGAATCGAGGAAGACATGGCATTGGACAGACATTTTAAGCCTATTATATATTATTTATAAAAACCGCTGCGACAAATCGTTAACAGCCCCGGTGTACACGCGATAAAGAGACAGTCGCGCGACGATGACGCAGCGTCTGCTTCCAAACGCGAGAGGAAGGAAGCAGAAGAAGAAGAGGAGAAGGAGGAGGAAGAGGGAGAGAAAGAGAGTGAGACATTCGAGCGTTCCGCTATTTCGGATAAATCCGATGATCGATCGCATGATCGTGTACAGTCGATAACCTCCACTCCGCGTACGATGATCATACCGACGATAGAATCATTGGATAACGTTTTCGAAACGACGGACGAGTAGGTATATAAGGCGGGTTCTAAGCTATGGGGCTAGAGGGGAATGCGGGGTGCGGGGAAGTACTTGTAGGCGCGGGGAATACCTAACGCGGGGGAAAGAGGGGGAAAGGTCTAAGCTCCTACACAATAGGGCTCCTACACAATAGGGCTCCTTTTTTTGTTATCAAAATTTGACCATGTTTTTCTTTAAAAATGCATTGATAATAAAGGTTTGAATTTGACCATGACATATTTTTCTTTTCTTTAAAAATGTATCGATAATAAAGGCTTGCATGTTAGAGAAAGATAGAGCACGCGTGCTACGAGTGAAGAAAGGATGGAAGAATTAATAGAGTACGAGTTTCTTTTGTATGATACAGTTTTTTCAATCTTTATGGTTTTTCCTGGCGCGTCGAGGCAAAGGATGGGAAGTAAAAGACAATATACATGAAATAAGGCGAACAAAAATGTTTTATTTACATCTTATTACATCGGTTTTCGTACTTATTAAAAACTAAAGCTAATAGTTCGCAATCGATGAAAGGCTTGCATGTTAGAGAAAGATAGAGCGCGCGTGCTATGAGTGAAGAAAGGATGGAAGAATTAATAGAGTACGAGTTTCTTTTGTATGATACAGTGAAAATATGAGTCTTTATTTATACACGATCGGTTCAATAAATACAAAACCTAAATGTGGATCCTATGTAAATAGGATTTTTTCTACATGATTTGTAATCTTTTTCATAAATTTTATCATAGATCTGACGATTCTGAGGATCTATGTTTTTTGTTTATGTTTTCAATATTGTTGGGAAGATTTTCTAATGGCAAGTTTCTTGAATATTATCACTCACAGATCAGTGATCGTTAAAGTTTGAGTTTTATGTTCGTGCTTTGTACTAACGATTGTTTTTTTTCCTTTTTTTGTTGAAATTTTCATGAAACGGAAAAATTTTGGACGAAGTCCATTGGACATAATGAAATATATAAAAGTGCATAAGTGCTCGATGTACCACAGTGGTGTCCTGGAAGACCAAGGAATCAGTCGCTTCAGTTACTGACGCTTCAGTTATTGATAAGCATAATATGGCTAATCATGCGAACATAGCCAACGCAGTCCAGTATGTTCGAAACGCAGATCCGGAACAGTTCGCACATATCAGAGACGAAGTGTTCGAAGTACTCGAAGAAGTGAACTTCGAAGAACTAATGGATCAAGAGATCGATTCCGACGAAGAAACATTATCGGACGCTGGCTATATTAGCGATTTGAGCGAGATTGATACAGATTATGTACAAAGGTTTGTGTCATCATCAGAAATCCGTGCACTGAACAGCCGTACAAAACATTGTATAATCCATTGTTATTATACAACGACGGTTGGTGCTTTATGTATATGTGCAGAATGCATGATACGTTTGAATGAGACTGATATCGCAGGATTGTATCTCATAAGGAAGCACGATGTTGGACATATTTACGCGCTAAGTGGTCAGTCTTGCACAAATTGCAGACTACCAACATACCTTATATTTCCATGCAACAAGTGCCCACAGTGCACACATTGAAAAAACTATTACGAATAGTATTGTGAATGAATCACATGCAAGTGCTCCGTAGAACAGTGTGATCTAAAGACTGTAAAAAAAAAGACATGGAAAATCACGAGCGAGTACGCGAATTGTTGGAACAGTGCGGCCGGGTCGCTACTCTGGTGGAATATTTCGCGTGGCTGCAACGATGCGAGTGCATCGAGCAGCTTGAAGAATTTTGTCGTGCCAAGCGTCTCGCCGTTGGACACAGACAATCCATGGTGGCGAGGATCGCACGACTCGCGAGTGCAAAAGTGCAATTGGAGCAACGTTTCGTGCACATTGGTGGCGACTACGCGAGTGGCGAGTACGCGAATCGCGACGAAAGATCTCTCATCTGGCGAGAGATCGATGCCGCGTTTGAAAACCGTGTATCGACAGGTGCTGTGATAAACTCTAATCACATTGAGCCGCGACGGTTTTTGGAAGACGCGAAGGAAATAGTGTTCGAGCATGTGCGAGACGCAGTAGAAAGACACGGTAGCGCAAAAGTGAATACTGCGTTCAATGGCGAGTTTGCGACGAAGGATAAACGTGCCAATAAGAGCATAATTACAAAGAACAGCGAGATATATCGTTGCACCGATATGCACGAGTGGTACGAGCGACACGTCGTCGAGCCTATCCTAGCATCGCTCGAAGAATTCCAGGAACGCGACAGCGGGTGGGCATTGTCGCGAATCCTCAATTTGATAGTGAATGTAAATAAACATAATCCAATGCACACGGGATGTCACATCGAAGTGCCACGAGAAATAGTGACGAAACGGGCGGTGATCAGTGTTCATTCGGCAGACAATGCATGTTTCGCGTGGTCGGTGGTCGCCGCTCTGTACCCTGCAGAAACATATGTAAATCGGGAATCGTCATATCCGTATTATACAACAGTACTAAATCTCGCAAACATTGAGTTTCCAATGACTTTAAAGGATATTTATAAATTCGAACGGTTGAACGCGGTGTCGATCAACGTGTACGGTATCGAGAATAAACAGGTCCTTCCTCTGCGATTCACCAATGAAAAGAAGGAGAAACATGTCAACATGC
Source organism: Acromyrmex echinatior (assembly GCF_024713525.1). Classification (NCBI taxonomy): domain Eukaryota; kingdom Metazoa; phylum Arthropoda; class Insecta; order Hymenoptera; family Formicidae; genus Acromyrmex; species Acromyrmex echinatior. The sequence continues at coordinate 935,969 of NC_141852.1, forward strand.
TGTACGTGCAAGATCCACGCAACGATGGTATTGGACATTTTGCGTGGATAAAAAACTTATCCCGTCTCGTGAGTTCGCAGATTAGTAGAAAAAAGAACAAGAAATTTTTCTGCGATCGGTAAATATACATGAAAAATTATTATAATTTTCCGTCTCATTAATAAAATAATGGTAATAGTTATAATTTTTTTTCTTTTTTCAGATGCTTGCACTACTTCAATACCAACGAAAAATTGCAGTCGCACGTAATGGACTGCGAAAAGATGAATGACTTCGCTATCAAACTGCCGAGCGTGGACGACAAGTGGCTCGAATTTGAGAACCACTGCAATAAGCAGAGCGCCCCATTCATCGTCTACGCTGATTTGAAGTGCGTTCTACGGAAGATGGAACTTGAAAGGGAAAATGCATCGTCGTCGTCGTACACGCATCAACAGCACGAGGTATTTAATATAGGATACTACGTGCGATGTTCGTACAACGACGCGTTATCATTGTATCGGTTCCGTCGCGATGAAGATTGCATAACGTGGTTCGCGCGACAACTCAACGATTTGGCTCATCAAGTTAAAAATATAGTATCCGCCAACGTACCCATGGAAACGTTGTCGAAAGAACAATTGGAGGCGTATCGCAGCGCGACGCGTTGCCATATTTGCGAGAAACCGTTCGCACCGGACGATACGCGGGTCCGCGATCATTGTCATCTCACAGGTAGATTCCGTGGTCCAGCGCATGCAAATTGTAATTTAAATTATAAAAATTCATTTTATATTCCGATCGTTTTTCACAATTTATCAGGCTACGACGCACATTTTATAATTAAAGAAATTGCTACCGCGTTCGAAGGACATGTAAATATACTACCGATAACTAAAGAAAAATATATTTCATTCACTAAAAATGTCGATAGCACCAAAGACACAAATGAAAAGAATTTTCGGAAAAATTGCATAAAATTACGATTTATCGATTCTTTAAAATTTCTAAATGCAAGCCTCGATAAATTGACGTCGTTTTTAAGCAGAGACAAATTAAAAATTGTACGTTCCGAATTTCCGACATTATTAGGTGAAGAATTTGAATTACTCACACGAAAAGGTGTCTTTCCGTACGAGTACATTGATCGCGTCGAAAAATTGCAGGATACGCGCTTACCACCGCGCGAATTATTTTTCAGTTCGTTGACAGGCGATACAGTATCCGAGAGCGATTACGCTCACGCCGCGAACGTCTGGAAGCGATTCTCCATTCAAACGCTCGGCGAGTACAGTGATCTGTACTTGAAAACTGATGTCTTGTTATTGGCCGACATTTTCGAAAATTTCCGCGAAAGTTGTGTCGCGAGTACGGTCTCGATCCTGCGATTACTATACATTGCCTGGTTTCAACGTGGATGCGATGCTAAAACATACGCGTATAAGATTCGAGTTTTCTCCGTGATTAGTAATTCTCGAGGCGGGGATACGTGGTGGGCCAGTCAATGTTCCGGTAGATACGCACAGGCTTTAAAAACAAGTAATGCTTTCGACTCATCGAACCATCGTGTACTTGAGGGAGTGCGGGGGGGCTTTGCCCCGCGTTTTTAAATCGACAAAAGGCGGAGCTTGTCAAATCCTTATAATTGCGTTGAGCGAAACCCTCTCCACCTGGCTTGGGGACGTGCGATGACCGCTAAATACCCGACGCTTTCAAGTCGATACGTGGATAGTGATTCAATTGTGCTTTTTCGATTTTCTGCCCATGGCGGTGTAAACCTTTCCCATATCGTTTGGAAATTTTTTTGGGCATCTTCTACTCCCGAACGATCTCAGCGGGTACGTTAGCCGTCTTCCCCCCTGCCTTAGTGGTAGGCCCAACCGGCCTATTGGGTCAAACATCGGGGGGGGGAGATATAGGTGGCCTTTTTGGTGAAACCCTAGTACGACGCATCTCAAAAGACCCTAAACTGCAAAAAGATCGTCGACCCCGAACTATGAAAAACCCTTTGCGGAATTCTTCTCGCGGAGCGTGCAATTCCTCAACGAGTTGAACCCTCTTCGGAAAACTAATTTTCTCTCTCTTTTTCTCAAAAAATTCCCCTTTTTTATATTCGACCCCTTGTATCGAGTACGAGAAATAATGTATTTTCTCCTTTTACTCAATGAATCGTTTCATGGCCCCCCACCGATTTATTATAATAAACCCGCTTCCGGCAGTTCTCGATGATCGACAGCATCTCGTGTTGGAGTTTGTCCTGGGTCGGGGCGAAAACGTCAGCAATCGTAAAAAGTTTCCCCCACTCTTGGGGGTTTATTCCGTTGTAAACGATCCCCGGGTTTTCATTCATGTCATAAACCCCTTTAAGGTAATCCGGTCCAGATTCTTCTTCTTTTCTTGTATCGACTCCCGGTGGGGATAGGTTTAATTATCCCCTGTGCTCAATACGTCCTGCGATGTACTTGTGTTTGTGCGCGTTCGTCACCAACAGATGCTCTTGTACTTGTGCATATGTCTTCCGTGTAGAGAGTATCGTCGGGAATTCTCTTGAAAATCAACTCGTAAAGACCAGGTGTACCGGCGTATCGTACGCCATCGCTAATTATGTTGTCCGCGTCATCCACGTCGAAACGTTTATTGCCAACATCAGCCATGCTGTGGCAGGTAAATGCCGTACAGTGATCTATACCGCTCTCTTTATCTTGCACTCCCCTCAGGACAGCTCGACATACTTTTGCCCAGTGGGCCCAAGACCGGCTCGTAACGCTCTCGACCTTCCGACGTTTGCAGCTGATTTTGAAATCTTCGTCGCTAGCGAGTCTTCCGTCCGTTTCGAAAACATTCTCCAACGACTCTATCGTCGGTACGATTTTGGCACATGGTGTGGAGGTTATCGGCTGTGCGCGATCGTGCGATCGATCATTGGATTTATGCAGATTCTTGGAAACGCTCGAACGTCTCTTCGCTTCTTTCTTGCCTCCTCCTTCTCTTGTTCCTCTTCCTCCTTCCTGTCACGTTTAGAGGCAGACGTTGCATCTTCGTTCGCTGCGGACTCTTTTTGTAGCGCGCATGCTGGGGTTGTCGACGAAAAGTCGCAGCGGTTCGATAAGGGGTTTAAAATGTCTGTCCAACGTGATGCCCTCCTCGATTCTACCGGTTTTCAGAGCGCGATGTTTCTTGCGGATCGACTCACTCGTCTTCTCGATCTCCCTCGCGATTTTTTCACGCTCGCGCACATTCGCCATGTTCGTCTCTGACTAAGTATCGGTAACGACTGGTCACGTTACGGTATCGCGAACTCGTTAAATCCTTTTCTATATCGTCCGTTTGTGAGCTCACTGTCTTTGTCTATCACTAGAAATCCATATTTTTGCTGCCAACAGTCGCGGCACAACGTGCAAAATTCATCGTACGACATGTCAGTATTCACATGATCGTTGTAAACGTGTTTCAAGTTGGTACCGTCCTGTTTGAACAGGATCAGCAGGTTTGATCCGTTGTCACGTATCAGATGTTTAGGTATCCTCGCATATGTCTGACAGAGATAGAAGCAGTCGACGTTCGCGTGGCGACCCATCGAAAAGTATTCTCTCACCGCATCCTGCTTGTCACATGCCACGTCATCAAAGATAAAGATAGAATTTGGACGCGCCTCGCTCGGTGGAACGATGTCGCTGTTGTTGGAGAACGTAAAGTAGCCGATTTCGTCAATAGATGTAAACAAATTTTCGAGATATCGATACTTTGGCTGTTGCAACGATGTCGAGTAGACGTACACGTTTTCGAAACGCACGCCATTCGGGCTCTCGAGTAAGCTTATGAGAACGTTGGTTTTACCACAATTCGATGGGCCGCAAATGATCGCGCGTATAGTACTCGGCAGCATTTCGCTTGCGCTTCTCCACGCTGCCTCCATCATTTGCGATTTCGCGTCACAATTCGTGACGCGTATCGACAACGGTTGCGGCACGAATTTCATGCTCACACTAAGGCTACGCGCTCTCGAACGACTATTTAAAGGCGCGTGAATTTACGAGTCGCGCAGTAGCAAAATGTATCTCATGCTGTGTCATCCTTTCGACATTCAGGACTTGAACGCTGAGCAGCTGCAGTATACCGAAGGTTGTACTCTTACGCGTGTACGGTGACTATATCGACTACGTGTGGGACAAGCTTCCAGAACACGTGAAGGCGGATTCGGAGGTTCAAACGTATCGTCGCTGCGACGAGCACTAACACAATCAGCCGTAGCAGAGGACGCTCATCGACGGTCCCGCACCTAAGATAAAGGACTGTAACGAATGTCAGCGTCGGGCGGCAGTCTGTTGAATCGAACGATAAACGCGCTTCCTTTCGAGTTACATATTCCGGGCTACCAGTTTTGCGGCCCGGGCACTCGGCTTACGAAGCGATTAGCCAGAGGTGACGTGAGCATAAATCCGCTGGACGCGGCGTGCCGAGAACAGGACATTGCATATTCTCGGAGCAACGGTTTCACCGATAGACACGCGGCAGACAAAGTACGCCAAGGAGGCGCGGAAACGTGTCACCGCGAGAGATTCGGCTCTGAGCGAGAGAGCTGCCGCTGCTGCCGTTTGGGCAGCGATGAAAGCCAAGACCAAGATCGGCATGAAATCAAAAAAGAAGGCGACAACGAAGAAAAAGACAACGAAAAAGCGGATACTTCCAACGGCAAAACGAGGTGGTGCGTTACCTTTTCTACCAATGTTGGGCGCGCTCGGGTCCTTGATTGTTGGAGCGACCAGCGTGGCGAAAGCGGTAAACGATAGCAAAGCCGCGCGACGTCAGCTCGAGGAGCTGCAACGTCACGACCGCGCGATGGAACAGGGCCGCGGTCTGTATCTCGCTCCGTACAAATATGGACGCGGATTATACCTCGGCCCCTATAAACGCGGACAGGGTGTAGCAGCGAAGAAAAAAAAACGCCAAAAAGACGATAAAAATGCCCTCGGGTGCAACTACCAACGTGCAATTGGACGTGTTCGCGAGACGTATGCGTGTACCGTACTTTAGAGGTGTCTTCATGCGTAACGCTTTACCGACGAGCGGGGTGCACCGAAACGAAAGCGGTATCGTGAATCTGGACGACCGGGCCGGGTACTCACTGGGTAGCATACGCTAAGAGGAACAACCGCGTCATATACTTTGACAGTTTCGGTAATCTTCGACCGCCCAAGGAACTAGTGCGATATTTCGAGAACGGTGCTACGACGATAGAGTACAATCGTACATCCTATCAGACGTACAATCAGAGCTTCTGCGGTCAAATGTGTCTGCAGTTTCTACAAACGGTAGACGCGCGTGAATTTAAAAAGCTCGACGAGGTGCTGTAAAATCTCAGTATTAGTCGAACGCTTTTTCCGTCATGTCACTGACACTTACGCTGAGCGGGAAGAGCACCGTCCTCGCGGCGAACTACTTTCCCTCTATAGATTTGAGTGACGGCGATTACGAGCTCGGTCTGGTGATTTTTGAGACTTATCACACGATACCGAATGTAAACGAATCGAACAATAAATTTTATTTTGGCAAAGACAATACAGAAATTACAATTCCCGAAGGTTCGTACGAAGTGCGAGACATAAATGAATTTTTGAAACGTATGATTTTACGGAGACGTTTGCACCGCAACGCACTTGAAACCGTTGACGTAGTGCATGGTGACAACAACAACAACAACAACAACAATAACAACAACAACAACAATAACAACACTAACAATAACAACAATAGCAACAACAGCAACAACAACATCAACAATGACACTGATGATGATAATTGTGAGGGTGGAGAATACCCGATTACGCTTCGCGCAAACTACAACACGATGAGATGCGAGATTAAATGTGCATACAGAATAAACTTTGGCAAGCCCAACAGCATTGGATCGCTGCTGGGATTCTCGTCGAAGCGTATGCTGCGACCGCGAAGATGGCACGAATCGAACATGTCGATCAACATAATGAACGTAAACGTTATCCGTAGAGTGTAACATGACCGCGGGCGCGTACAACAACGGCAAAAGCGCGCACACGATACACGAATTTTCACCGAGCGTGCCACCAGGATATAAGATATCGGAGAGGCCGACGCAGATCATTTACCTGCCGATCACGGTACGGAACATTACGGATCTAACGATACGCGTCGTCGATCAGAACGGACGATTGCTCGATTTTCGCGGAGAGGAGATCACCGTCAGATTGCACGTGCGACAGCGACAGCGAGCGTGAGATGCTCGTATTGAACGGAGCGGAGCGCACGCAGAAAGATAACGCATTCTTTGCAAAGCTCGTAACATCACCGCTCGATAACGCTCGCTCATCCAATTGCGTCAGCAAGAAGAAGCTCAGTGCGTCGAACGTTAAATTTTTACAATCTTTGGGATTCGTGGTGCGCAACTTTTAAGATGACTGATATCTTAAACATTAAAGATGAGCCGATCTTTGACGATCACATCGTCAAGATTGAGACTCACACGTACAACCCGTTCGCTAATACATTCAGGTATAGTGACGAAATAAGAATACCTATACAGCAACAGGATCTGTACACATTGCCGTACGAAAGCTTTCTATATGTCGAGGGAAAACTGACGAAGAACAAAGCTGTCCAGGATGCTCATGTGGCATTGGCAAATAATTGTGTCGCGTTCATATTCGATGAGATTCGATATGAACTCAATGGTGTGGAGATTGATCGTAATAGAAATGTGGGTATAACTAGCACGCTCAAAAACTATGTAACAGTGTCATCCGACAAAAGCGTGATTCTACGGAATGCCGGCTGGGATGCGCAGACTACTGCAGCAAGATATTTTAATTTCTGTGTACCGCTCTACGTACTGCTGGGATTTTGCGAAGATTACAAACGCGTGGTGATCAACGCTCATCACGAGCTGATTTTAATACGAGCGCGCAACGACAACAATTGTCTGACGGGAGATCCGGCGGTAGAGCCAACGCTCGACTTATTCAAAGTACAGTGGCGAATGCCGCATGTGTTATTGAGCGAGATAAATAAGCTGTCGATGCTGCGCGCTTTGGAGAGCGGACGATATCTGAGCATGGATTTTCGCTCGTGGGATTTGTACGAATTTCCACTCTTGCAGAGCACAACCAAGCATTCGTGGGCCATCAAGACGGCTACTCAGCTCGAGAAGCCGTGCTACGTTATTTTCGCTATGCAAACAGGTCCAAAAAACATCATGTCCGAGGATGTAAGTCGATTCGACGACTGCAAATTAAACAATGCGAAACTTTACCTGAATTCGGAATGTTATCCGTACGATGACTTGAATCTGGATTTTGACAAAAACAGATGTGTGATTCTGTACGAATTGTACGCGCGTTTCTGCAAGGGCTACTACGGATACGAGTATCTCGAGCCGAGTCTCACCTTTACAACTTTTTTACGTTATGGTCCATTCGTGATCATCGATTGCTCTCGACAGAACGAATCAATCAAGAGTGGCACCGTGGACGTGCGATTAGATTTTGAATGTAAAGAGGACGTACCTGCAAATACAACAGCCTATTGTCTCATCATACACGATCGCGTGATTCAGTATAATCCATTGACCAACGTTGTGCGCAAAATCACTTAAGTGTACCTCTAACACGATAAGATCTACGATACGACCACAATCGACTGCAGTCTTCTCGACAACATGCTCATTCCAACGTTCGTGGATCTGCAAGGATTCATCGTTAATAAGAAATTTATCGTGAAGGAAGTGGCGGTGTTGAAACAGGGGACCGTTCTCACGCATTACATTTTTACGAGTCCTGTGCCATGGAAACTTTTGACAAGATCCGACAGGTTTTGCGCCTCCTGGTTGATTTCTTATCACCATGGATTGCAATGGGAGGACGGGACGATCCCGTACAACGAGGCGAAACGTCTGATCACAGCAGCTGTATTTGAAGATCATGCTATCGTGTACGTTAAGGGACGCGAAAAACGAACGTGGCTGTGGAACTTGCTTTTGGACGATGAGCGAGAACGCATTTACATTGAGACCCTGGATGCAGTTTACGAAGACATGGAATCTTTATCTAATCTAGATGTTACTAATATTATACGATGTGGACAACATGTTAAGAATTGCGCGTTACAAAATGTTTTGAAAATATATAACTGGTGGTTGCAAAAGAATTTTTTAAATAAAAATACATTAACATATTTATTATGTATTTTTTTTCCCTTCCTTTGTAATGTATAAACGTATGTATAAACGTACGTATGTGTGTATAAACATATGTACGTATGTATAAACGTATGTACGTATGTATAAACGTATGTATGTATGTATGTATGTATAAATGTATGTATAAACATATGTATAAACATATGTATAAACGTATGTATAAACATATGTATAAACGTATGTATGTATGTACGTGTGTATAAACGTATGTATAAATTCGTGACAAAGAAAATACGTAGAAAGATTTGATAAAACGTGTCGCAACATGTTCGAAATTTTTGGAAAAGAGGGGGGAGAACCTATCTTCTCTCATCGATTCCAGAAGTATTACCATTTACACGGATGCAATCAGTCTTACGATACCCGAACGGTCGAAAAAAAAATGTACGCTAAAGAGAACAGTGCATCGTACGATGTGAAGAAGGAATATAACATGTAAGTTCCAACGTTCTATACATAAAAGAAACGTTTTTTAACCTTATGTATGTACACAGTACGGAGCATCGTGCAGTGCGTTTACTGAGCAGACGTTACGATCTGACGAATACGGGCTACAAATTTTTGAAAATTGGAATCAACGTTGGCCCACCGAGTTACGTGGAGATCGTCCTTGGAGATCATCGCGGACACGAACTATCGCTGTCTCTCGAAACGTGGAAGAGCCTCTACGAGCAGCGAGGAAATATTTACAAGTTGTTTCGAAATGAATACAAGGATAATTTTATAAGCGTTGGAGCGCTAATCGTCAGTGTTTTCATGCTGAACTATACTACGGTCGTACGTCTCGATTCTTCATCGGTACGCATTATGATGACCGAAACGACGCTACGCCGTATGTTTGACTTTAACGAGTGTGTCGATGTAACGTTCGAACGATTAGCTCGACTCGTCGATACGGTAGATACCAAGTATACGCGATTCTCCAACATCGCATCTGAGAACATTATATGTGATAGCGACATCTTCAATGGAAATCAGCTCATCGATTGCGAACTATTAGCTTTGCGAACTATTAGTTTTTATTAAGTACGAAAACCGATGTAATAAGATGTAAATAAAACATTTTTTGTTCGCCTTATTTCATGTGTATTGTCTTTTACTTCCCATCCTTTGCCTCGACGCGCCAGGAAAATTGAAAAAACTATCATACAAAAGAAACTCGTACTCTATTAATTCTTCCATCCTTTCTTCACTCGTAGCACGCGCGCTCTATCTTTCTCTAACATGCAAGCCTTTATTATCAATACATTTTTAAAGAAAAGAAAAATATGTCATGGTCAAATTCAAACCTTTATTATCAATGCATTTTTAAAGAAAAACATGGTCAAATTTTGATAACAAAAAAAGGAGCCCTATTGTGTAGGAGCCCTATTGTGTAGGAGCTTAGACCTTTCCCCCTCTTTCCCCGCGTTAAGTATTCCCCGCGCCTACAAGTACTTCCTCGCACCCGAATTCCCCTCTAGCCCCATGGCTTAGAACCCGCCTTATATACCTACTGACTCGCTAGCAACAAAGGTTCAAAATCAGTTGCAAACGTCGGAAGGTCGAGAGGCGTTGCAAGCCGGCTTGGGTCCGCTGGGTCAAAAGTACATCGAGGCTGTCCTGAGGGGTGCGCGAGATAAACAGAAGAGTGGTATAGATTATGTATACGGCGTTTACCTACACAAGGATGGATTGATGTTTGGCAATAAACGTTTCGACTTGGATGATGCTGACAACATAACATTATCGACGGCGTACGATACGCCGGTGCACCCGGTCTTTACGAGTTAATTTTCAAGAGAATTCCCGACGATCTCCTTTACACGGAAGACGATATGAACAAATACAAGAGCATGCTGCTGGCGACGAATGCGCACAAACACAAGCATCATTCGCAGGGCCGATTATTGAGCAACAGGGGATACAAGTACAAATACGTAATCGCGCTGTTGATGTCGATCACACTCAAGAAATAGAAGAAGAAATCTGGAAAGGGATTACCTCACGCAATGACATTAAATGACAATGCGATCGATTACGTGCACTGGGACGATTCCAACGAGCTGGTGAATCGTCTACGATTGCTCGACGCTTCGCACCGAGCGGGCAACAACGCTCACGACAACGAGATGCTGTCGAAGAACTTCGCGAAGCCGGTCTTATTATAAATTAAATTGTATCGACGAAACGAGTCAGTCGAGTGGCGTCAGCGAGAAAAAAATACTTTTGGTCTTTGTATTACACGTCGAATCATCAAAAAGAAATCCAGCGAAAAGAGAAAAATTAGCTCGGAGAGACGTCGACTCGTCGAGGAATTGCACGCTCCGGCGAGAAGAAATTTTCCACGAAGACGCATCATAGTTCGAGGATACGATGATTTATGGCAGGCTGATATTGTCGAGATGCATCCGTACTCGAGTTTCAACAGAAGCCACCACTACATATTCACCGTCATCGATGTGTTGAGCAAGTACGCGTGGGCCGTACCGTTCAAGAGCAAGGGTGGAAGCGAGACGGCTGATGCTATTGTTGAGATAATTCGAGCAAGTGGAAGATGTCCTAAAAATTTATAAACAGATATGGGGAAGGAGTTTTACAACGTTGGTGTGCAGAAAATCTTGAAAAAACACAACGTTAATCACTATTCCACGTATTCGACATTGAAAGCGTCGGTAGTCGAGCGGTTCAATCGTACGCTTAAAAGTGACATGTGGAAGATGTTTACACTCAACGGCAATTACAAGTGGATCGACGAGCTACCGCGTTTCGTATCAGATTTCAATGCGCGCAAGCATCGCACTATCGGCATGCGACCCGCCAACGTAACTCCCGCGATCGCCGAAAGACTCTTGGACACGGTGTACAGCGTGATAAAAATCGCTGGTCCAGCAAAATTCAAAGTGGGCGATTCGGTACGCGTGAGCAAGTACAAGACGATTTTTGAGAAGGGTTATACACCAAATTGGATCACCGAGGTGTTTACGATCGTTAAGGTGCAGTGTACCAATCCCGTAAGCTATCTACTCGAAAACTATCGCGGAAAATCCGTCACTGGTGCGTTCTACGAGCACAAGTTGCATCGCGCTACTCATCCGGACGTGTATCTCGTGAAGAAAGTACTGCGCAGGAAGGAAGACAAGGTGTACGTCAAGTGGCTGGGATTCGATGGATCGCACAATTCATGGATACACAAAAACAATGTCATTTGATAAAATTTTTTTTCGCATATTTTTTTCTACATGTAAAAAAATATATCAATATAAGTATTGCAACCGCACTCACGAGTGTGGCGCAACTTCGTCGGACATTCACAGCTGAAATTCCTGCCGGCGATCGGATGTGGGGGGGGGGGGGAGGGGGGGCGTTAATCGAAACGCGAAAAAAAAATGCGTCTTCCCGCGACTATTATTAGGGACACAGGATTACAAAGCAATAGTTGGGCGCCAGGCACGAGTGAGCATGCCACTCTCTCCAGAACTTACGCGATATTTCTTTAGGCTTTCCTATATGATAATGAGCTGCGAATGTCGACGGGCCCTCAACCGGCAGCTCAGCCTCGGAAGTGGCAGAGGGGGGTGATTCGTGGCCGAGGATAACAGATCTCTTAGAGTAGCGAATAGGAGCGAGAATAAAATACACACGAATTTAATAGTAACAAGAGTAACCAATATATTGAACGAGTCTACGATTCACATTTACAATCAGCGATACAGTCGAGACGATAATTCTATGTGAGCGCAACAACGGGTTTACATAGGCCGGCGGTTTTACACTAGGCGTCTCAGTTGCGTTACATTCCCGCGACCTTAAGGGCTCTGACATAGCAAACCGAAGGGACAAGTAAATCTAACGCTACAGACGATAAAGACGGTACGCGACAATACTACGGAACGGGACTTCGACGTAACATGCGATCCGCGATAACGACACCGATAATGATTGACGAGGCTGTGGCCTGTGGCGGACGCCCTGGAATTATCCCGACGACAAGGGCCGTTCCGGGAGGCGGCACGCGTACTCTACTCGCGCGAACTCTAATACACAATCAAGCCACGTGCACTCACTCGCATTTCCAGTAAACAAATCCGATATCTACGCCTCCCGGACGCGGAACCCGGCGACTGTACATGGGTGACGTTCGTCTCACTGGTTCCCTCGCAGGTGCTCCTAGCTGGCCTCGGAAAGCTCTCAATCGGTTGGCGTCCTGCGTCCTCTCTTCGAGCGGGCCACAGCTCAAGTGCTGGCCGCTAATCTTCTCGGGCGCACGCAGGATTCGTTCTCCCCGCGAGGGGGTCTTATCACCTGGTTGGCGCGTGGCCCCGCGGCTTTCCGCTACTCGCGGAAACCGCGTCATGTTTATCGCATGTGTCCTGGCGCGCGAAATTCGAGAGATCACTGTAGTCTTTCTCAGGCCGCCTCGTGGCCTCGAGGCGCCTCTCCGGGGCTCTCGCCGTCCTTGTAGCGCAGAGTGGCCTTCCCCGTCAGGTCGTGCTGACTCTCTATCCGCTTTGCGTCTGGAAGAGGGTGCGATAAAAGGTGTTTTGCGATAATACAAAAAGAAAACGTAACGAATGCGGGAAAAATATCACCTGCGTGTGACCCGGGGCCAGGTATCGTGCCTCCCGGCGGTCTGTCCTCAGCGGTCGCCTCTGGACTCTCAATCTTTGTCGTGCTTCTTTCTCTTCTCCCCGGTGAGATTGCGTCACTCCGCCCAAGTCGCGGGAGTCGCCGGTCTCTGTAACCCTCGGTACGGGAATACGCCGAAACGAAAATAAAAAAAAAACGGCAGCGCGCAAGATACGCGAACGATGACGCGGGAGAAGCGCAGGTGCGTCCGCCCCCCCCCCAAAAGGTGAGAGGACTCAGGACGCTATACTGCACTATTCGATCAGGCCATGCGGCCCTTGTGACGAACGGAAGACGTCACGTCACAGTATATAAAAAATATAAGTATATAAAAAATATAAGTATACAAACGTTTTTTTTTTATTACTTCTCATTCATCATCATCATCATCTTCGTTTTGGAGTATACAAAATGTATAATTATTTGTAACATTTTATGTATGGAGCAGCATAAATGATAAAAAACATAACATTAGAATACTAGTATATAATACGTATATAAATGTTAAAAACATGCGATATGTATTATATGAAAGTACAATAATACATAAAAAATAATACTTGTATAAATATAAAAAAAAGTGTAAAGTACAATAGTAATACATATAATAGCAACATATAATATACACAATACATATATTGTATTACAAAGGTATCCGCCAATGTCCCCATGGTAACGTCTCCGTCGAGTCCGGTACGACGTATCGTTTGTCGTCGTATGGACTCAGAGCGATTTTCGATTCGGATATCGTGTACACCTCGTATAATTTAGATCGTATACACGATTGACGGCGAGTCATTTCAATCTCTTCGTTCAAACATCGCGTGTAATCTCGTCGAACGTTATCGTTCGCGCTACGACGTTATTCTTTACGCCTTTCGCCTTTTTAATGTCCTTCTTGCCATCCACTCTCGCCGCGTACATCTTCGCTCTAAGTCCAACAAATTCGGTCATTAATACACCGTTGTTTTCATCCTTCATCAGGCCGAGTACTTTTTTGTTCGCGAGAGGCATATCGTACACGTTGTCTGCCGGATAATCGCTCGTGTCGAATCTAGCGATATCACGTTTCATAGTCTCGTAAACATTGCCGCATTCTATATAGTAAATGAGACTATCCGTGTCGGTGTACATGATCTTGCATTTGTCGCGATACATCGGTGACATGTACTCGTGATGAAATTCGTACAAACAGACTTTCGATATGTCAAGTATGCACATACCCACGTAATCGGTTTGTTGAATTTTACCTCGAGTTTGCGCATTTCGACGGCAATCAAATTTTTCGCAAAGACGCTGCGGCTGTGAAAATTCGGTTTCGCGATCATTGCCTCCGCGCCGTACCGTCCGTCCCATTTTGTTATTAATTTGACATCAACGTGGTTGCGCACATTCTCCATAGTTTTGCCGAATACTGCGTTGTTCATTAGTTTATATAAATTTTTTTCGAAATCGTTTTTCGCGGACGTTCTAAATTGTGTATTGAGTTTAATATAATCGTGAAGCCATGGAGATTGCGCGAATTGTAATACTCGATGGATCTTTGTTACGCGAAGACCGTGACGAGTACATTGCTGCAGGTTACGGTAATGGATGACGTAACGCTGCTTATCGTACAACGTCGCTAGAAGTTTATCTTCGCGCTTGCCAGGCGGTTTATCGCGCGTTGGACAGAAAGGTAAGTCAGTGTGTCGATCGTGTAGATGCTGCGGATATTCGAGATCAACCTCGAGAATATAACCGGTAGGTGAATCCGGAGCGATCGCGCTCACGTCAAAGTTCGCAACGTCTTCGACCCACCGAAATTCGGTGTATGGTAAAGGTTGACACATCGCCCACCCGTACAGATTATTCACATCGTAGTACATCAAGTACGACGACGGTTTCGACGGATCGAACGAACACATGTACTTGTTATTAGCCTGCGCGTATCTGCCGGAGCATTGACTGAGGCCACCGCGTATACCGCGCTCGATGAACATGACTATATCAATGTCAGTGAACTCGAATCTTATGCGTGTAAATTTCAGCATGGCGTCCCACGTGAAACCTGGCAATGTATAGTAATGCGCGGGATCGAGACAGTAACTTGCGATGCAGCTATTGCGGAAATTTTCGAAAATGTCTGCTAATAACAAGACATCAGTTTTCAAGTACAGATCACTGTACTCGCCGAGCGTTCGAATGGAGAATCGCTTCCAGATGTTCGCGGCGTGAGCGTAATCGCTCTCGGATAGTGTATCGCCTGTCAACGAACTGAAAAATAATTCGTGCGGTGGTAAGCGCGTGTCCTGCAATTTTTCGACACAATCAATGTACTCGTACGGAAAGACACCTTTTCGTGTGAGTAATTCAAATTCTTCATCCGATAATGTTGGAAATTCGGAACGTACAATTTTTAATTTATCTTTATCGAGATACGACGCCAATTTATCAAGGCTTGCATTTAAAAATTTGAAAGAATCAATGAATCTTAATTTTATGCAATTTTTCTGAAAATTCTTTTCATTTGCGTCTTTGTGCTATCGACATGTTTAGTGAATGAAATATATTTTTCTTTAGTTATCGGTAGTATATCTACACGTCCATCGTACGCGGCAGCAATTTCCTTAATTATAAAATGTGCGTCGTAGCCCGATAAATTGTGAAAAACGATCGGAATATAAAATGAATTTTTATAATTTAAATTACAATTCGAATGCGCTGGACCACGATATCTACCGGTGAGATAACAATGATCGCGGATCCTCGTATCGTCCGGCGCGAACGATTTCTCACAAATATGACAAAGCGTCGTGCTACGGTACACCTTCAATTGTTCTTTCGATAACGTTTCCATGGATACGTTGGCGGATACTATATTTTTCACTAGATGCGCCAAATCGTTGAGTTGTCGCGCGAACCACGCTATACAGTCTTCATCGCGATGGAAGTGATACGACGATAACGCGTCATCGTACGCACATCGCACGTAGTAGCCTATGCTAAACGCGTCATGCTGTTGATACGCGTACGATGATGCGTCTTCTTTGTCGGATTTCGTCTTGCGTAAGACGCATTCCAGATCGGCGTAGACGATGAACGGCACTCGTTCTCGATTGTTATAGTTGCCGAATTCGAGCCACCTGTCGTCCTCGCTCGGCAGTCGGATAGCAAAGTCGTTCATCTTCTCGCAGTCCATTACGTGCGACTGCAATTTTTCGTTGGAACTGAAATAGTGCAAGCATCTGAAAAAAAAAATTATAACTATTACCATTATTTTATTAGTAAGATGGAAAATTATAATAATTTTTTTTTTCATTGGTGAGTCGCAGAGGAAGAATCTGTTTATTCTCGATGCCGTACACGTTGATCGACACCGCGTTTAACCGTTCAAATTTATAAATATCTTTTAAAGTCACTGGAAACTCAATGTTTGCGAGATTCAGTACTGTCGTATAATGTGGATACGACGATTCCCGATCCATATTCTTTTCAGCCGGATACAGCGCGACGACCACCGACCACGCGAAGCACGTATTGCCCGTTGAACGCACACTGATCACCGCTCGTTTCGTCGCTATTTCTCGTGGCACTTTGATGTGACATCCCGCGTGCATTGGATTATGCTTATTCACATTCACTATCAAATTGAGGATTCGCGACAATGCCCATCCGCTGTCACGTTCCTGGAATTCTTCGAGCGATGCTAGGATAGACTCGATGACACGCTGCTCGTACCACTCGCGCAAATCGGTGTATCGGTATATCTCATTCTTCTTTATAATTATGCTCTTATGAGCACGTTTATCCTTCGTCGCGAACTCACCGTTGAACGCGGTGTTCACTTTTACACTACCGTGTCTTTCTACAGCGTCTCGTACACGTTCGAACACTATTTCTCTCGTGTCTTTCAAAAACCGCCGCGGCTCAATGTGATTAGAGTTTATCACAGTACCTGTCGATATACGGCTTTCAAACGCGGCGTCGATCTCTCGCCAGACGAGAGATCTTTCGTCGCGACTCGCGTACTCGCCACTCGCGTACTCGCCACCAACGTGCACGAAACGTCACTTCAATTCCAACTTTGCACCCGCGAGTCGCGCGATTCTCGTCACCGCAGATTGTCAGTATCCAATGATGAGACGCGGACGCTTGGCACGACAAAGTTCTTCGAGCTGCTCGATGCATTCGTCGCATCGTTGCAGCCATGAGAAACACTCCACCAGAGTAGCGACCTGGCTGCACTGTTCCAACAGTTCGCGTTCTACTCGCTCGTAGTTTTCCATGTTTTTTTTTAATGTGTGCAAAGTGGACACATGCTGCATGAGAATATAATGTACAAAGGTAATCTGCAATTGGTGCACGACCAGCCGTCTAGCCTACCGAAAGAACCGGTCTCATGCACCCTGACGTGATATATTCCTCCATCGTTAATGTCAGCTATACGAATGCATGATGTGCATACGATTAAAGAACCACCCGTTGTATAATAATTGTGGATCACACAGTGCTTAGTACGGGCATTCAATGTACGAATTTCTGGAGACGACACGAATTTTTCTACGGGATCCATTTCATACTCGCTCATATCATTAGTACATCCACTATCGTCGGACAGTATTTCTTCGTCGGACGACTCTTGGTTCATTATATTCTCAAAGTCTATTTTCACTTCATCAAACACTTCGTCTCTAATATTCGCGAACTGTTCCTCATCCACATTTCTAATATATTCTGCTACGTCGACTCTGTCCTCAATGTTACCGATATTCTCGAACTCTACATCGTCCATTATGTCCTCAAATTTTATTTCCAATGCTTCAAATAACTTGTCTGCATTTACATCATCCATGTCCTTAACGTCTGCATGATATCAGCCATACTTTTCACATTACACTTATTGCGATTCGATAATTTTTAAAAACGTCAACTGAGATGCCGCGCGCTTATGACCCATTATATATTCTACTTGCGACTTCTTTGTCTACCCTCCCTATTGGGTTGCAGCATCGGTGATGTGTCACCGATCTCTTCTTACAAAAATATCGTTATCAGTTTCTCTCTTAACGCATCGCGATGTGTTACCTGATCTCACGGTTCTTCCTAGATAAATATCATTATCAACGTTTCTGACCTTGAAAGAAAGAACTGTGAGAATGCAGTATGATTTCATTATCATCATCTATCCCTCATTGAAGGCGCTTTATGTAGCAACCGATACATCGATGATGTGCCACCGATCTTCTAGACAAACCACGTTATAGTGGACGCATTTTTGGGGTGAGTGTTGGGATGGTGGCGGTGATCTCGCAACGCATTTTTTTTGTTTTTTGGGATAGACGCAGGGTCCGCGGCGACAGTTCGAAACGTACTTAGGGTAGACGCGGGGTCCGCGGCGGTGGTGGCACTGGTGCCTGCGATGGGTGGCGGCGGTCCCAATAATACGTGACACCACAACATAGCGATACGTATCATCATATCAGTAAAAACTGATAGCGCCGGGACTCCCCGCGCGACCGAGTACCCCCCGCGCCCCGCGCTCCCCTCAGAGGACCTGAGTTAGAACCCGCCTATTATTCCTACTCTCCGACTGTAATTTAATTTGAGATAAGAAAACCAAAACACTAGGTTTATTAATTGTGGTGTCATTTTTATTATTTCAGCCTGATTAATGAAATCAGTGCCCAATATCACAGTAATATTCAAAGCATCTGTAGGAACTACATGGAATGTTAAAGGAAAATCAAAATTATCTATTGTAATTATAGTTTGGAAATGTCTAAGCGTCTTGACTCGACTATGAGCAATACCCATTAAGAATACTTCGGACTTTTGTAATTCAGAGATATTAATTGATGTAAGAAGATCTTCACATATCAGAGAAAAATGACTATCCGTGTCTAATAAAGCGCGGTAACTTTTACCCTCGATAGTAATTTCCTTGAACATTCGATTTACATGAACGAGCTCTACTAGAACATTAGCTGTCATTGAAACATCATTCTTCTGTGAACAATTCTTTGACTCATGACCAAAATTATTACAGCTAAAACACTTTTTACCTTTCTTTTTAAATTTATATTCGTGTGAATGTATGTCCACTCTCACCGCAATTATAGCAATGATCCATCGTCTTCGGCGTCTGCTTCTAATCCTCCTTCGTTGGTCTAGCGTCGTCCGTACCTTTACTTCTCGCTTCTTTCTTCGGATTGTTCTTATTCGTAACGGTGTTTCTCTCCTGCATCCTCTGCAAAGTGCGAAGTGTTCTAAATTTTTTATAGCTTCTTGCTCCGTATAGCACTATCTTGCCATTACTGTCAGGGATACCATCGATGACATATTGTATAATGATTGATTCAACGTTCCCTTGCGATGCCAGTTCTCTCACTGTCAAATAATACTCCTGCATGCTCTCGTCTTTCCTTAGCCTTCTCCTGGCAAGTCTGCGATGAATGTCCGCATTACTCACTTTAAGACTGAATTCCTCCAGTAGCGCAGCTTGGAGTTTCTCCCAGGATTGAGTGATGCTTAGTCCACGCACAAACATGGAACGTCCTAACAACTTTAAGCGATTTGCGACCGAAAACTAGCTTCTTGTGTCGTTCCACTTGAACAAGACTGCCATATCTTCGAAGTCCGCTATCCATTTTTCTATTGGATAGTGCTCCTTTCCATCAAATGGGTAAATAGTGTCCTCGACATCTTAAAACTAAATGAGATTCGTACTGCTATGCTTTTTTCGTCCTAGGCATCTGGTCATAATCCCCTGAATCGGTACTATTGTATTTGCAAGCGAGGAAAACATCCATGTCGTTAACTTGTCCATTATTATCTTCTTGTCGTCGCTGTGACTCCTCTAGTTCTTCCACTGATTTCTCGTGGCTTCTAGCGCAGCTTTGAGTTTCTCCCAGGATTGAGTGATGCTGTCTTTTCTTCACATTCCGGACGAGCCCCCAAAAATATAGAAAATATGGGTAGAAAAAGCGTACAGTCATTGAACACGTTCGTGAATATATTAAAAGAAAATATTTTACACAATAGCGATACAAACAGCTTGGTTCATGGTTCGTTGTCTAGTTGTTTCTAAAAAAAAAACTAAAATCAGAGTTTGCGCTCTCCCTAATAAAAACGATAGTGTGGGAAATCTGACTCAATGGATAAGTCAGAGTTCTTTTGACAAGCCCACGCTTGTCGTGTGATGTGATAAAGAAATTTACAATCGAGACTTAATTTGTAACTGTAAATATAATATTTATTTCACGAGTACAATTTTATACGAACGTACAGGACGAACACCTCTATTGATCTGTTAATATAATATTTCTTTTTTTATTATTTTTTTACGCTGCTAGGCAACTCGTTACCAACACAATCCTTAAGCTTACTACGCTCGCTGCGCTAGTGAGGCATTAAGAATTCCCCACAATCGGTACGCTGGTCGCGCCATCCGACGAAGTGGGAAGGAAACATTAAGGATAATATTGGAACAAGTCCCTAGCGTTCAAGAGCGTGCGCTTTACAATTAACACTCCTACAAATATTTTAAAATTCTATAAAAGTCCATAAAAATAGAAGTGTCCGATTTGGACCAGGGGAGATTCGAGAGAGGGGAAAGCGCCGTCGGGGTCCATGGTAGAGGGGAAGAGTTTTCCTTCTCTCTCTCATCTGTTATGTTCTAACGGTTAATTGTCCTCTCTCTCCTATCCATTGTAGGATGCAGTTCTCTCTCTTCTATTCATTGCAATCCTATACTTATTATTTGCGCACTCTTTTCCTCTTGTTACGCTCTCTCCCACGTTATCTTATCTTCTTTGGCACACGATTTTATTAAATATAGATACGGTATTTACGATTTTTAATGATACTTAGAAACTAATTATAATAATATAATATTTTTATGAATTTTTAATAATATAACCTAGTAACACCAATTATGATAATAATTTTTAGTAATGTAGTACAAAAATGATCAAGCGCGTTTTTTTATCGACTAATTCAATACTTATTGAATCGTACTACTGAATAGCTATTATTAATTAATTCTTAAAACTAAAACTAGATTTTAGTTTTAACTAGAAAGCTAAACTATAGGGAAAGGGGAAAAGAAATTAAAATATATTTAAACAATTTCATGCTTTAATTTTTTAATTTGATATTTTTTTGGCGTTGCGATCACCAGTTGTATATTTTAAATACATTTTGTAACGCACAATTCTTAACATGTTTTACATTGCATAATATTAGTAACATCTAGGTTATGTAAAGAATCTATATCTTCATAATCAGCATCCAAAGTCTCAATGGTCAAGTTGTCGCTAACGAATAAATCAGCCAGCCATTTCGCGTTTTTCACGTCCTTTAACATATACGGGAACTTTATTGTCGTTACTCTCTTCCTCACGAATTATAGCCATTGTAATTAATCAGGCATTTCAGCGTGCTGTACGGGATCATCCCGTCTTCCCATTGCAATCCATGGTGATAAGCACTCAGCCAGGAAGCGCAATACTTTTCTGACTTTGTCAAGAAATTCCATGACATAGGACACGTAAAAATGTAATGAGAGAGAATGGCTTCTTTTCTCAACACTGCCATTTCCTTCACGACAAAGTGGAAATCCACGCAGTAGACTGTGAAAAATAACTGCGCGATCCGATTGTCCAATGAGGACAACAAGTGATTGAGCTTTAGCAATTACTGCAGGAAGGAACGTGTCTCGTTTATGGTCTATGCCGATCTAAAATACATCTTAGAGAAGATGGAGATGGACATGGAAACATCTAGCTATACATCAGCAACATCGAGTATTTAGCTTGGCATATTATGTCCATTGCTCATACGACAACTCGTTGTGTATGTATCGATAACGATTGCGTCGCATGGTTCGCTGAGGAAAAATTTAGAGCATAGTGTAGAGTCTATACTTTCAGCCAATGTACCCATTTTATGCGAGATGATTGGCAAAAATTTAATAGCACCAAACATCATGTATGTGAAAAACCGTTCGCGCCGGGTGACATACAAGTACGCGATCATTGCCACTTGACCGAGCGATACAGAAGTCCCGCGCATTCAAATTATAACTTGAATTACAAAGATTCATATTGTATTCCCATAGTTTTTCATAATTTATCGGAATACGCACATTTTATTATCGGAATACGCACATTTTATCAAGAATATAGCTACCGCATACAGGACGTACAGAATTACTTCCCATAACTAAAGAAAAATATATTTTATTTACGAAATATGTCGATAGCACCAAAAATGATCAAAAGAAAATTTGTGTAAAAATATGTTTTATAAATTCATTTAAATTCTTAGTTCTAGTTTAGAAAAATTAGCGCTGTATCTCGATAAAGATAAATTGAAAATTACGTTGTCAGAATTTTTTAATCTCAGCGCGGAGGATTTCGATCTTCTCACGTAAAGGTGAGGTATTTCCGTATGAGTATATACATTGACTATGTTACGTCCAAATCGTTGAAAATTTGGTCAAGGAGATAATGAGGGAGAATGGAGAGGGTGTGGAAGGACGGTTAGACTCAATCTCACAGGTATACGCGCGGAGGCGAACACCTGTGAGTCGAACGCACCTTTTCAGTCCCGGAATATGGGTCAACGTCCGAAGGGACGCTATGACATCTGTTCCGCTGGACAGTGCGAACGTCGATCCTACTTTTTCGGTCAAGGAATTTAATCCTTTTAATCCGGGACTGGACCTCGTGCGATCTCAGGTATTCGAGAGAAGTGAATGCGAGGGGTGATATCAATAAAAAACAGGGGAATACCTTAAATTATTTATTAATAAAATGAAATATAATGAAACAAAGGAATTTTATACATTATAAGACTTCTCTTTACAAAAAAAAATATATATACTATAGCTTATGTATGCGTGTATGTGTGTGTATGTGTGTGGAGAGGAGAAAGGGTTAGCGAGTATGGGAGGCGAGGAAAGTGTTGCAAGAGCATATCGGGATGAGGTGCTTGTAAAGGACGGTTCCTACTCCTCCGGACATAGGGAGTTCTTTCGCGTTTTCTAATGGTACGCACTACAAACCGAGGGGTTAAAATGACGTGTATGTATGTTCGTTGGAAACGGACGTAAGTGTATATAGATACAAATGTATGTGTTTCCATGCGGGGAAACGAGGAAGTGGACTGAAATAATTACGACTTACTAGTAACTAGTAAGTAGTACTTACTAGTAGTAGTGTCCCCAAGATATCGGGTAGGTTCCGATGGATGACTCATCGAAGGAGATCCGTCCGCGGAGAGCGTTAGAAGGGCAGTCGCAGTGGGGTACGCCTAATGATTCCAGTGCTGATTTGCCTACAACTTCGCGCTCGTATGGAACCGCGAACTGGCGTAAACTGAGTTAGTTTGATTTTGGTATTGACCGCAACAATAGTTTGGATCGCCAACTTCACTGACGTGGACCGAGTGGTTTAAAATTCTGTACTGACCGCAACAATAGTTTGGATCGCGAACTTCACTGACGTGGACCGAGTGATTTAAAATTCTGTACTGACGTAAACCGAGTTAGCTTGATTTTTGTACTGACGCTCTGCGCTTCCGCGGGACCTCTATTTATACCCCGAAAAAAGGGTGCCCTTTGTCTAGGATGCAAAAGTTAGTTGCAATATCATGCGATTTATGATTTTTGTAGCGTCCTATTATTGTTGATCTAGAGTGCATCGTTAGAGTAGTTTCGAGAAGAAAAGAAGTGATTTACGATTTTTCTTAAAGAGCCAAGATTGCTCCGAGACGGATGACGAATACTGTTATTCTCGCGGAAAATATGGCTAGGTAAACAAATGGTTACCTCGCCATATTTTCCGTGCACAAATAAATTTGCGTACAGGATTACCATTGTCTGATTTTAAATAACGCCGTGGGAAGTTATCCTATGCGTTTTACGATTTTTTAAATGCAACGTGGCGTTTGTTTTCTAAAATGAAATTATTAATCAGTCTCGGATGACAAAGCCTAGATTTTTCTATTGCGTGATCTCGGTGCTTTTGCAATCTTGTCTCTTTTAAGGTCTATGTTAAGGTTGTTATTCTTTCCGGGTTGATTGGCATTTACGAGTTTTCGTGGAGCCTGTCCGGTCCCTCTTTTCAATTCTGTCGGACCATTATCAGAAGGCTCCACTCGAGTCTCGCAGACGCCGACCATAGTCGTGACGTGGAGTCGAAGAAAAAAAATCGTGACGTCTGTAGGACGTAACAACTGCATCGAAAAGTTGAAGGAAACCGAGTTACCATCGCGTGAATTATTTTATAGTTCGCTGATAGGTGATACCGTATCCGAGAGCGATTACGCGCCGTGAACAGCGCCGTATGGCAGCGGTTCTTCATCAAACATTCGGAATGAATATAGTGAATACAGTGATCTATATTTAAAAATAGGCGTATTGTTGACCATATATTTGAGAATTTTCGGGTTGAAGAGAGAGAATTTGAGAATTTCGTAATTCTGGCATCACCAGTTATGGATTCGATCCTGCGTATTATTATACACTACCGGATTTTACGCGGGACACGATGTTGATACATACTCGCGTCAATTTCGAACTTTTTATCGACGTTGACATGGTTCTATTCATCGAACGTGGTGTGCGTGGTGATCTGAGTCAATGTTCAAACAGGTATGCGCAGGCCAACAACAAGTACACAGTCGACAAGTACAACAAGTACGATTCATCGAAATCGTCAACATACCTGATGTACTTTGATGTTAACAACCTATACGATTGGGTAATCAATCATTGCCATATTGATTTTCGCTGGGTCGACGACGTAGACAATTTTCACGTTACGAACAGATTCACCGTCGTGACAGATTCAGCGACAGATTACGTTATCGAGGTGGACTTGGAGTATCCGCAACATCTCCATGATGTGCATTCCGATCTACCATTTTATCCAACGCGCGAGAAACCACCTGGTAAGCGAGAGGAGAAACTCCTCGCGATATTGTGTGATAAAAAGCGTTACGTCACAGATTATCACAATCTGCAGCAATGTACTCATCATGATCATTACAAAGATCCATCGTAGACTGTAATTCGTGCAATCTTCACTTCGCGAGTACATCCAACTTAATACAAATTTTAAAACTGTAGCAAAGAATAAGTTTGAGAAAAATTTATTCAAATTAATGAACAATACGGTTTTCGGCAAGATTATAGAGAATGTTCGTAACCATATTGATATGCGACTCGTAACGCATTGGGACGGGAGATATGGTGTAGAGACAATGATAGCGAAACTAAATTTTCACAGTAGAAGTGTTTTTTTCGAGAATCTAGTCGCAATAGAAATGTGGAAACTCGAGGTGAAGTTCGACAAACCGATATACGAGGAGTGTACAAAAAGTTCGTGCACTCGGTTCACCAAAAATCCAAATTAAATTATTCTGTAACGGGGATGTGGTCACCCTCAAAATACTCTCCCCGACAGAATACACTTGATCAAACGCTTCTCCCATTCCTGAAAGCAGTGCTGCATGTCTTCCTTTATCAGTTCCTGTAGGAGTTTCGACGTTTCTCGTTTTATGATATCAATAGCCACAAAATGTTCATCCCGCATGATATTTTTTACTTTAGGGAACAGGTAGAAGTCATAGGGTGCTAGATCAGGTGAATAGGGAGGGTAATCTATGGTAGTAATATTGTTTTTGGCCAAAAACTCGCGCGTAACGAATACGGTGCGCGAAGGTGCATTGTCCTGATGCAGAATCCATGCGTTTTGCGCCCACAATTCGGGTCGTGTACGTCGGATATGTTTACGCAGATGCTTTAAGACTTCAACATAGAATTTTGCATTAACAAATTCACTTTCTGGAACATATTCATGATGAACAACTCTGAAAAAAAAACCTATGAACATGATTTTGATTTTTGAACGATTCTTGCGGACTTTTTTGGTGCGAAGCGAACCACGGTGCTTCCACTCTTCACTCTACCTTTTTCAGGATCATACTCGTAAATCCAGGATTCGTCTACAGTTATCACATTTTTAAGAAAATTTGAGCATTTTCGATCCAGTATTATAACAGTCAAGACATTTTTATTTTTGCTCGTCAAAACTTTCGGAACAATTTTTGCACACAGCTTCTGCATGTTTAAATCTTCTCTTAAAATTGTTTGAACACTACCGTTACTTATTCCAAGTTTTTCTGCAATCATTCTAGTGTTACAGTTATACGCTTCAGACTACATCATTTCCAACATTTGAAGAATTTCCTGGCCATTTTTGCCAAGTTTTATGAGAAATTTGAAGTTGGTTCTTTGCTCGGTTAAAACGTCTCGCTCTATTCGACCGCCAATACGACCAAAAGTACGTTAATAAAAACAGACACGAAAAGCAGAGATCTCACTCGACCGTGATCTAACTTTTACTAAGGATGTGCTTCCCCCGAGACGTTGCGCTGTACAAGCTTACAGCGTCACGTCGGCAGAATAAAATTCAATGCACAAATTTTTGGTACACACCTCGTACGTAGGTATGTACATCCTCGATATATCCAAGATGTGTTTGTACAAATTTCACTATGAGTATATAACATTGCTGTTTCGCGAAAATTGTAAAGTTATGTACACTGACAGTCTAATTTATCATATCAAATGCGACGATATTATGAAATGCGACAAATATACAATATTATGAAACGTGATATTAACAAATACGAACGATTACGCGATCGACAATATTTACGACATTCCGCTAGTAAATAAAAAAGTTCCTGGCTTGATGAAGGACGAAAACAATGATCATGATTGAATTCGTCGGGCTTAGAGCGAAAAGGTATGCCTTGCGTGTAGAAGGAAAGAAATACGAAAAAGACAAAAGGCGTCAAGAGCAATGTTGTGGCAAGATCCATAATGTTTGAGGATTACACGTGGTATTTGAATGACGCAATCGAAATGACGCGCAGGAAGTTGTGTATAAGATCGAAATTGCACGATATCAGAAAAGAAAATCGCTCTAAGTCCTTATGATGATAAGCGGTATATTGTACCAGATTCTACCGACATGCTGCCATGGGGGCATTATAAAATATTATCATAAATTCATTTTTTTTTGTTTTTGTATTTTTAATAAAACACATTTGCATATGTTATATAATATATATTATGTATAGTATGTATAGTATGTATAATACTAATATATGTTCATATTTAATATTTACATAAGGAAAAAAAATTATACATTGTAAATTTTATTGTTATAATACATTTATCTTTGTATATCCAAGAGTTGTGTGAATTATCAAATTCTAGTCATTTCATGTTAATCTTGTCTCCTTTTTTACGCAACATCTTTTCAATTAGATATACGTCGGGATTAGCGACGCGATGCAATTCGTATTTGAACTAGAATCCTCCAGCGACAGGTTTCCCACTGTAATCTTTCAGTAGATACGTAACGGAATTAGTTTTCCGTACTTTGATGATTCTAAATACCTCCGTGGTCCAATTTGGCGTGTAACCTTTCTCAAAGATCGTCTCGAATTTGCTCACACATATCGAATCACCCACTTTGAATCGTGCGATAGCCTTTACACTACTGTACACTGTACTTAAAAGCTTGTCAGCAATCGTACTTAAGAGTTTGTTAGCAATCGTGCGAGTTATATTGATAGGCTGCATACCGATAGTTCGATGCTTTCGCGTGATGTACTCAGACACGAGACGTGAAAGCAAGTCAATTCATTTATAATTTCCATTGTGCGTAAATTGTTTCCACATATTTTCAATGTACGATTGAACCGTTCAACGACAAATGCTTTTATTAAGGAATATGTTAAATAATGACTTATGTTGTGTTTTTTCAAAAGTTTTTGCATATTTGCGTTGTAAAATACTTTTCCAATATTGGTTTGCAAATTTTTCGGACATCTTCCGTTGTCTCGAATTATCTTTGCTATCGCTGCCATCTCATTTCCACTCTTGTTTTGAGCGGTACAGCCCATGCATGCTTACTCAACACATCGATAACGATGAGAATGTAATAGTATCTTTTTAAATCGTGTGTAAGGCGCATCTCGACCACATCAGCCTGCCACAGGTCATCGTATCCGTAAACTATGACATATCTACATGGAAAATTTTTTCTCGCCGGAGCGTGCAGTTCTTCTACCAGTCACTTTTCAAGGCTTTTCTTCTCAAACACATTACGTTATATTATAATTATTTCTGTATAATGCGTAAAATATCATAAAATTCTTACGCAAACGTTGTTCATCGCCGTTTCGATGTCAACTAAAATGACTGTGTATCCCGCTTCAATTTATAATAAAGCCAGCTTTACGAAGCTCCTCGGTAATAGACAATACGTCGTTATCGTGGGTGTTATGACCTCTGCCTGACACGAAGCCTCAAGTAATCGGAAACGATCCACTAGCTCGTTAGAATCGTCCCAATGAACATAATCGATTTTATTGTCATTTAGGGTCATAGTGCGTCGTATTACACCTTTCGATTCTGACATGTTGTTTAAGTTCCTGGCACGTAGTATACCCGTTCCAACTTGTATCTTACCTGATACCAAGGGTGCTATTATATTCTTATTTGTATACTTTGTTATCCAATATTGGATTTTCCGCATTATGGCTGTGTCTATGAGCATTCGTTGCCAACAGTATTTTATACACTAGTTTATCATTCTCTATGTAAATAGTGTCATCAGGGATTCTTTTGAAAATTAATTCATACAAATCAGGTGTATCTTTGTACTTTACTCCATTTATGATCACAAAGTCATTCGTGTCTATGTTCATTGAAATATTTGTTATCGAGCATCATGCCATTCTCGCTGAGGTATGCGCCATAAACGTGATCGATCGTCTTTTCTCTGTCACCACCGAGAAGCATGTTTACGTATTTTTGTCCAAGTGCCCTCAATTGATTATGCAACTTTTCACGAACTTGCCACGTTTGTAAAGATTGTTTAATTAACGTTTCAAGCGGTTCATTGGGCGTTTCATAAACGTCTTCGACTGAGAGAATGTGCGAACGTTCTACGATAATTCACATGGTTCAGGCGACGCATAATTGAAATTCGACGTAACGTTCGATTTTTTTGTACGTTGCTTTTTAGACGACGGTGTCAATTGAAGCCATGAAGTATCCATCCAGAAGCCATCACCATCATTATCATCTTCATCATCATGAACATCTTCATTATCTTCAGGTTTTCTTTTTTAAATATTTTTTTATTCTTTATACAACGTTGACTTCTTTCTTAATTGGTTGAGACTCATCATTAGCGGTGTTTTCAACAATCTGTTTTAGAGATTCGACGATAAGCTTAAAGTGTTTCTCCAATGCTGTATCTTCCTCTATTTTGCCGATTTTTAAAGCGCGAAACTTTTTATGAATCAAGTTACTCGTTTTCACAATTTGTTTCGCTATCTTCTTGCGATTCTTGAGCTCTTTGTTGTTATTCATGTTACACTCGAAAGGAAATGTTGTGTAGTTGACGTATTAACAACGACTAATGTTAAGGTATCGCATTAAATCCTTTTCTGTATCGTCCATTCGTAAGCGCACTGTCTTTGCCTATCACTACTACGAATCCATACTTTTGTTGCCAACAGCAACGACATAGTTCGCAGAAATTCTCGTTTGACATGTCGATGATCATTGTATACATGTTTCAGATTGGTACTGTCCTGTTTGAACAGGATCAACAGATTTGCATTATCGCGTATAAGATGCTTCAGTATCTTTGCGCACGTCTGACACAGATAGAAGTAGTCGACGTCCTCGTGTCGATCCATCGCAAAGTACTTTCTGATCGCGTCTTGCTTGTCGCATGCCATATCATCAAAGACAAAAATGGAATTTGAAAGCGCCTCGTTCGGTGATACTATATCGTTATTACTGGAGAATATAAAATAACTAATTTCTTCAATCGGTGCTAATAAATTCTCCAAGTATCGATATTTTGGCTGTTGCAATGACTTCGAGTACACGTACATGTTCTTGAAACGTATGCCATGTAGACTTTCCAGCAAACTTATTAACACGTTTGTTTTGCCGCAGTTCGATGGACAGTAGATGATTCCGCGTATAGAAATCGACAGAATGTTTCCATGCTTGTATTTCTTTTTCAGTCTGTACTTTATTGTCGACATTAGTCATTTTGATCGTCTGCGATTGTCGACCACGAATTTCACATCTTCTCGCTTCACGATACTAATAATATTGAAAAAACGACATCGAGAATGTACAGTAAATCAAGTAAGATCGTGGTCGGCCTTACTCAAAGCTAATAAAAGATATTGCCCTAAATCTATCATGAATCCATAGGGGGCACTTTTGTCCTTGATGCACTATCAAGGAAGATTCAATTGTTATTGAACTTTCTTAAGAGAATCATATTAAACGCTATGAGTACCAAATACGCATCACACTATGAAGCTGCGTTCCTCTGCACTCACCCAAAAATGTCACAATTAGCGGCTGCTAAATATATGAAAAAGAAGTTGAAATCATTTGTACAGAAATGGGTGCAGCGATATAATGTGGCAAAAAATGTCGATGATTTACCGGAACGTGGCTCGATATGCAAAGTAGAAGACAAAAAGATGAAAGAAAAGTGTGAAAAAAAATAGTGAATCTGTTTTCGCGGAATCCTGGCTTAACACTGCGTCAAGGACAAGCAAAATTGAAGCAGAAAGGTTTAGATATATTGTACGAAACTATTCGAACCTATCTCAAGACTAATAATACAAAAACATTGGTGCACGCTGATCGACTACGCTCTTACTTGACTTACTGTATTTATAGTAGCGCGCAAAGCGAAACCGCTCAGTATTCAAAATGCTTCTTATCCGTATCGGACAACTGTGATGTACATAGTTTAACCGCTAAATAGTTGGAATATATACCGAAAATTATTTTGTTTAAGAATTACATAGATCAACTGTGGGACAGATTACCCGAATATATAAAGGCTAATTCAGAGGTTCAGCAACCTTAAATTATCGGTGCTTGAAATTATAATTTACCCTGCCATCGATCGCATATTCATGGTTCAGCGCCGTTTATAAGAAATTATAGCAAATGTCAACAGCAGCAAAAGGCTGCGGTTTTTTAAATCACGCGATAAACGCACTTCCGATCGAGTTGCATATTCTCGAATATCAATTTTGTGGTCCAGGTACGCATTTAGAGAAGCGATTGGGTAGAGGCAATCGAGGCATTAATCCGTTGGACGCGGCGTGTCGCGAACATGACATAGCTTATTCGCGGAACAAAGACACTTGGAGAGAGAGCTGCTACCACAGCTGTTTGAAATGAAGAAGAAAAAGCCGATAAAAAAACGAATATTATCGATGGCAAAACGCGTTGTTATCTTACCTATTCTACCGCTATTGGGAGTCTTCGGCTCGTTGGTCAGCGGCACGGTTGGAATCACAAAAGTTATAAACGAAAATAAAGTCGCGCAACGTTAGTTGCAAGAAACGTCATAACCACGTCATGGAAGATCATGGAGTTTACTTCGCTTCGTATAAATATGGACGAAGAGTCACAACGGAAAAAATAAAAAAGATTAAAAAAAAATGTTAAACAGTTGCCAAAAATACCGAAGAGTGTAACTACCAACGTATAACTGCAACAACTGGCAAAACGTATTTCATATTTTAGAGATATTTTTATGCATAATATCTTATTAACAGGGGGAGTTTGTTCTGAATGAGTAGGCGAAATAGAGACATGATTTTTGCTAGAGGGACAAAATTATTCAATCGTTCAGTAAAAGGAACCTTACTGTGTCAAGCGTTAAATTTTTACAATCATTAGGTTTTATTGTATGAAATATCTGAGATAGTTGATATCTTGAATGTTGGAGGTGAGCCGATCTTTGACGATTGTATCATCAAGTTTGAGTTTCACACGTACAATCCGTATGTCAACATCACGTTTGGATATAGCGACGAAATAAGGATACCCATACAACAGCAAGATTTATACACGCTACCGTGTGGAAGTGTTTTCTACGTTGAAGATAGATAGACGTCAAAGGAAAAAGATCAACAAAAACAGCCAACGGAAGTAATTGCGGAAGAAAATATGTTGGATGGGGAAGTATTATAATTCGTAGCGAAATTCGTTGAATTTGGCCATCGGTGCCGGGCACGGCACCGTGAACTCATGCATTGTCTTGATGGAAGAGTACTTTCTTCTTTGCCAAATGGGGACATTTTTTCTTTAAAATGTTGTTGGAACGATCCAATAAGGCTGCGTAGTAATCGCCATTGATCGTTTGCTTCGACGGAAGGTAATCGATGTGAATTATACCGCATGCATCTTAAAAAACTGTAGTCATCATGTGCGAGAGCGAATCAGAGCGAGAGCGCTGACGTGAAATTTTTAAAGTGATGCGGCGTTTGTCTAACAATGTTTCTCGCTGATTCAAATCCGGCTCGAAGGACCAGAAAATGTGCGAGAATGCACCGCGCGGAAAGATTCGAGTGAGAGAATGGCACACGGTTGATATGACACACGACAGTAAAGAGAACTCCGTTTCTTTGTGATTTAACAAAAGAATTTTCTTTAATATGCTCAGTTACAAAGTCAGAAAATATAATTAATTAAATATTAGATTAACAGAATATCAAATGCGATCACCTTTTCCAAATTGTAGTTGGAATCGCGGTGATGGAAAATCTCGGCGATTTTCTCGGCACTTCTCGAAAAGATTCGTTTTATAGCGGTTTTCACTAAGCACGGTTAGCACGGCGGTTTTACGAAGCGATATAGTAGCGAGACTATGACTCTAAGAACTCGAAGAACTTTTAGAAGTAAGAACTCTAAGAAGTCTAAGAACTCTAAGCGGTGTAAACGGTCTAAGCGGTGTAAACTATCTAAGCAATCTGCCCCGGAGGAACGGCGAGATCGAAGCATTTATTGCTTTCGGTCTGGGCTTTCCTCTCGGGAGAAATCCAATAAAATTTTGCCACAATCGTAATTATCACGTGGCATTGGTTGTACAAAATTGATTGGCGCTTTGGATTCTTTTCTAACGACGTTCAACGTAACAGACATGCGCGACAGAAAATCCGTACGTGGGATTGGTGACAGCGCGTGACGTATTCGTCGGAGCGCGGCGCTCGCGTGCGCGAATTGAATTGTTCTAGAACTTTCGATTGTCCGTTGCCGGTGCCTGTTTGCGTGTACCGAATTGTTTTGAAAAGACTAGAGAACGACGAATCCCTGACTTTGACGAGGCTTAATGTCAGGCTCGAGATGAAATCACGAGCTCGCCTTGTGCGTGCGTTCAATACAATTACTGTCGGTCGACCGAAGGAGTTCTTACCTTTTTTTCGAATTACCGATCTCAAACACATCATCTTTTCGGTCGATTTCACGGTCTTCGCCTTCTTCGGAGCTGGTTCACTTGATGAAGTCCATTGTTTTGACTGTTCCTTCGTTTCGGGTGTGAAGTAATGGATCCATATTTCGTCCACAGTAATGAACGCAGAAATTCCACAGTAATCGACGCAGAAATTCATCTGAATTACGTTGAAACATCTCCAAACATTGTTTTGAAATCGTCACACGATCGTGCTTATGGTCCACAGTAAGCAAACGCGGCACTCATCTTGCCGATAGCTTTTTCACCCAATTATTCGTGCAAAATTGAAATTACTGTGCCATGTGATATGCCTGTGGCCTCAACAAGTTCGCGCACTTTCACTCGTCGATCAGTTAAAACAATATCGTGAACTTTATCGATGATTTCTGGCGTAGCGGCTTCAATTATACGTCCCGAACGAGGTGCATCACATGTGAATGTACGACTATGCTTAAATTCGTTCATCCAATTGTATACAGTCGCAAACGCTGGTACAGATGAACATTATCCAATTCGGCTTTGATTTCTTTCAGCGTTAAACCTTTCATATGTAGATGTTCACTGCACGAAATTCGTTTTCTTTCATTTTACAAAAAATACAAAGGTTGTTCGCTTTAATCGTCTACAGAAATGAAACCACGATGAATTTCGCTCAAAATTTAACAGTAATCAGCTGAAAGATACTACTTGTCAAAAAGTAAGTGCCCTCTGACTGATTTTCTAAGAACTTATTGCCTTCGTACGTTTTTGTACGTTTTATTACCAAATTTTCTGGGAAAATCGTGAAACATTATTGAACATGAAAAACTTTCTTCACGGTTATACTCACGTTATCATTGACTGCTCACGACAAAACGAATTCATCAAGATACAGTCGGTCCAGTGGATATGTAATTAAAATTCAAGGAATATATACTCGCGAATATTATAGCCTGTTGTCTTACGATTGTGATCGAATATAGCTCTTTGTCCAACGTAGTACGCAAGATTATATAAATTATCATTGCTGAAAGAAAAAATACTCTCCCCGTCTTTTCAATAAAAGAGATTAAAACCAAGATTTTTTGCGATCGAGCACAGTTTCGAAAGTCGTTCACCATGATTATACCAACGTTTGTAGATCTGCAAGGATTTATCGTTGGAAAGAAATTTGTCGTGAAGGAAATGGCGGTGTTGGAACGATCCACTAAGACTACGTAGTCACCATTATCACCATTAATCGTTTGCTTCAACAGAAAGTAATAATAAATATACCGTATATAAATATACCGCAGGCATATTTATATCCCAAAAAACTGTGGCCACCTTTCCGGCCGACTTCACGGTCAAGAAAAGGAGCCATTCTGTCTCATTACATTTTTACGTGTCCCATACTATTTCTTGACAAAGTCAGAAAAGTATTGCTTCCTGTCTGAGTACTTATCACCATGGATTTCAATGGGAAGACAAGATGATCCCGTACAGCATGGCGAAACGCCTGATTATGGCTGTAATTCGTGTAAAAAAGAGTAACGACAATAAGGCTCTCGTATACGTTAAAGGATGTGAAAAACGCGAATGGTTGATATATTTGATAACTACAGCTTGACCATTGAGACCTTGGATGCTGATTACGAAGATATAGATTCTTTACATAATCTAGATGTTACTAATACTATGCAATGTGTAAAATATGTTAAGAATTGTGCGTTACAAAATATATTTAAAATACACAACTATGGTCGTCACGCCAAAAAAAATGTATCAAATTTAAAATAAGCATGAAATTTTTTGAATATATTAGGTGTAGTAAAAAGAAATCCATTATTTTTCCAATAGATGGTTTTAGTAATCTGTATCTCGCGAATGCGACTTCTGCGTAGAGATTTTTTAATTTTTTATTATATCTTTGTGATTGGCTTGTGCGCAATTGGCTCGTATGCAATTGTTATATACTCATGTGCTAATGCCGGCGGTACTGTACTCGTAATTTTCAAATGCTATAATTTGGAAAGTTCTTATAAAAAAAAGATTTGTAATCAATGTTCTGGAAACGTATCAACGTCAGTTATAAAGATATGCTATGAAAAGTAAAAAGTTTCGTTTAAGATTTTTGTGTTGACTTTGAAAACGCTTTTTTTTGGTAAGGTGGAGGAAATGCATACCCTCGGTAGATGGGAACCTAACCAAGGGTTATGTGGGACTATGCATCCACTAAAATCTCCGCCGGTTTGCATATCTAGGTCAATAGTTGAGGGCGACTCGGGACGCATGCAGCATTCTTCCGGAACGCCCTTGGGCCTGTCGGTCGTAGCCAACACATCTCCCGGTGGCCTCTTGCCTAGCTCCTGGACCGACATTCCGGAACATCGCCCTCCCCTCTATCTCGCTCTTCTCATGAAGGGGAGGGGGGGCAGAGTCGAGACTCGGTTTTATCCCACTCTGATTTTACCCCAGTTCTCCTTCGCGCTGACCTTATTGTATGTCCGTAGGCCGGCAACTCGGCAGCGGGCGGAATACCTAGTCGATGTCGCTCTCCGTAGAGGCGGGAGGGCGAGGGACGCCACTCACCCCCGATTCCCGCATGGGGTCTTCTGATCCTCTGACTCTCTCTTTCTCTCCTTCTCCTTCTCGCCTTCTCCTCCCATCGCATGACTGCCTCGCAAAAGGAGAAAATGGACATTCATGCCTTTTCGCCACTCATCATTTTCCGCACTATGAAGGACAGCGAGAGGTCAGGCTCTACCACCGCGATCAGGGCACCGCGCTGCTTGGCAATGCGGGATACTCCTCGAGTAGGTTGCGCAGTGTTCTCGTCGGCCGCACAGTGGTGATACCTTACGGTGCTCCTTACCGATTCAACACAAATATTCATCGAAACATCCATGACCGGTGAATATGCGTCATTCTGAAGGATATCCTTCCCCAGGACCTACCACTCTTTGAGGTAAGAGCGGATGGCCTGGACGATCCGAGAACTGACGCAGTGCAGATCCTTGAGCAGAGTTTGTCACTCTTCAATGATCCACAGTTTGGCCTCCTCACGCTTAAGTTCCACGGTTCTAGGGGCCACGGAATCCCCCCGTAAGTCGGACTTAACTCAACGGTACACGTTCGTTCGACTTTTGATCAACAGTTCCACCGGGGGAATTTCCGCGAGGATCGACGCGGCAGCAAAGGATATCGTCCTGTAAGTGCGTATGATACATTGTGCTAGCTTCCGCTGTATCCTGTGAAGGGTTGTTTTAATGCGGAGGCTAAAACGCGCCTTTCCCTCCTGAGGCCCCATATAGGAGTCTCGACAGAACAGTGTGCATGTACATACGCCGCGTTCTCGAACTGCCTAAGTTGGGCATCAGGCCAGCAAGAGCATCGGCCTGTTTATTTGCCTTGAGAGCCAGGGAGCCCGTTCGAAGTGATCCCTAAACTCCTATCGGCCATCCATTTGAGACCTAGATACTTCAAGTCCTATCTGGACGAGGGATATCCCTATTATTGATTATGATATTATGAGCATCGGATGGAGCTCCATGCGTTCTGTCATGCATAAACATGGCTTCAATATTCTGGGGTGCCACCTTGAGTCCTATGCCTTCTATTGAGCGCATCACACAGGCCACGGCAATGTTTGTCGTGGTTATAGTTCCACAGTTTGCTCCCCCGGCCAGCACTAACGTGTCGTCTGCGTAGCAAGCGACTTCACAGCCGGGGGCAAGGGCGGAGTATGACGTATCCAATGTTCCATAATAGGGGGGGCCTTAGCACGGACCCCTGAGAAATACTGTGGTACACGTTCTCTTGCTTCTTTGGGTTCTCTTTTTTTTTAGGAACTCCAGTGATCTTTCCCGGAAATTTCGAAAACATTTTTCAAGGTCATTCTAAGATCAAATAAATATCATTATTTGATAACTTTTTAAAAATTTATTTTTGTTTCAAATATTTTTAAAATAAATCAATATTTTTGAGATATTAGCCGTTCTACAACTTTACCATGCACTATAATACTAAATTTCTTGAAATCTACGACACTGAGAAAAATGTTTTGTACCAAATAACCAAAGTTTTGTTGCTGATATAAAAACTATTTGTTGATATAATCAATCAAACCATTGGTTTGACCGCGACAATATTAATTTGTTGAATTTACTAAATGAATTAATAATTTAGTAATACAAACTGTTTTGTATGATGTTTACAGATCTTTTGTAGTTAGAAATAGAACATTTTATTATACCGGAATAAAATGAATAATATATATCTCTCACCTTCTACAGAGTGAAATTATGTTTGGCGTTTTTGAGTTTCCTTAGCTTAGAAGATATACCAGCTTGATCAAAAAGTTTCCGGAAGAGACCACCAGGTGATGCTCTGAGTCAGCTGATTTGAGTTCTTTTTTTTGGCTAGGTTGCCACATCTATCATTGACATTTCCATCAAATTTTATCGCCATAGCTTGACATTTGTAAAAATTACGCCGTCTTGAGTACATCTACCTCTGCGCGTGTTTTCGATTTTTTACAGTTTTAAAAATGGAGTTGAATTTGCAACAACGAGTTTGTATTAAATATTGCGTTAAAAATGGATTCAATGGTGCGAAAACCTTGGAAATGTTGGGAAACTGTTTCGGCAGTGATGTTCTAAAGAAAACAACCGTTTACGAGTGGCATGAACGCTTCAGAAGTGGTCGTGAATCCGTCGAGGATAACGAACGCAGTGGTAGGCCGTCGACATCGAAAACCGACGAAAACATCAATAAAGTGAGAGAAATGTTGGCCAATAACCGCAAATTAACTATCAGAGAGCTGGCAGAGGACTTAAACATTGCTTATGGATCCGTTCAGGACATTGTAGTTAATGATTTGGGGTTTGCGTCGTGTTGCTGCAAAGTTGGTCCCGAAGGAACTGAATTTCATGCAAAAAAGGGACCGCGTTGACATCGCCAAATACATGATTTCCAAGACTGAATCCGACCCAACATTTATCAAACGCATCATTACTGGAGACGAGACGTGGGTTTATGAGTACGACACGCAATCCAGACATCAGGCGAGTGAATGGAGAGCTCCAAATGAGCCAAGACCAAAAAAACCACGTCGTTTTCAGTCGAAAAAGAAAGCGATGCTCACGGTTTTCATGGATTACAACGGTATTGTACATCACGAATTTTTGTCAGAAGGTCAAACAGTTAATAAGGAGTATTATTTGGGCGTTATGAGACGTTTGCGTGAAGCAATTCGCCAAAAAAGAAAGGATTTGTGAGTAAACAACTCGTGGATTTTGCACCATGATAACGCACCGTCGCACAGTGCCATCATTATCCGTGAATTTTTGGTCAAGAACAAAACGAATACCATCCAACAGCCATCGAATTCACCCGATATGGCTCCCTGCGATTTTTTTCTGTTCGATCGAGTCAAAAAACCACTGCGGGGAACGCGTTTTAACAGCCGAAAGGAGGTAATGGAAAAATCGAAGACGGCTCTGATGGCTATATCAATAATAGAGTTCCAGAAATGTTTCGAGAGCTGGATCAAGCGCTGGC
The DNA here is from genome assembly GCF_024713525.1 of Acromyrmex echinatior. NCBI lineage: Eukaryota > Metazoa > Arthropoda > Insecta > Hymenoptera > Formicidae > Acromyrmex > Acromyrmex echinatior. Next base: position 974,666 of record NC_141852.1, read on the forward strand.
ATAAGTGCGTTGCAGTCGCTGGAGAGTACTTTGAAGGGGACAATATCACTTTTGATGAATAAACTTGTATTTTGAATTTTTTGAATGAATTCCGGAAACTTTTTGATCAAGCTAGTATATTAGCAAAGATATAATATAGATTTAAAGCAATTGAGATTACTAATTGATCTGAAAAAATAGTTATGATTGATCATGGTGTGGTGACAATCGAGAAGTCTACGAGATTAATCTCTAATCGTCTCGGCTTTATAGAGGTAGACATTGAATTTCTCTTACGAGAAGGCACGTCATCTCTGATAGCTTCGCGAAACGCTCCTTGCTCTACCATAGTGGATTTATTTTGTTGAAATTACTAAAAGAATACTTATTTTGTAAAGACAATCAAATTTCATTATTATTTACAAAACGTAAGTAATCAAATAAATTTGTAATATGAAATAAAAAAATTTTGTTCATTTAACAAAAAATATTGTATTTTGTTATTTTAACAAAATAATCCAATGATAATCGGCTATTTGTGAATAATTCTCTTTTCTTATTACCATTATTATATCTTTTTTCTCAGTGTACGCTCTTGCGGAAGTGTTCCATTGCGCATATTATCGATCGGACAGTATTTCAATCGGACACGGACACGACCGGACATACAGTGTTGCATTAGGACACGGACTCAATTGCATACGGATCCGATTGCGCACAGATCCGATTGCACATCGACCCGATTGTACACAGACTCGATTGCGCACGGACTCGATTGCGCATCGACTCGATTGCGCACGATCCGATTGTCCACCGACTCGATTGCACTTAGACTTCTCACATCTCACTGTCTTCATGGATTAGAAATATTCCAAGCGGACACTGTCTACGCTACAACTTCTAAGTGGTTAGACTTCAAGCGAGTAAAATGCTCTTTTTGTTCGGAGCGACATAACCGCCCCAAATCAATAAGTACTAGTCCATATCCCTCACTGTCTACATGATAGATTTTTTTAATCTCAACAATAGTACAATTATAGAAGTTGTGCGCTCCTTTGCAGGAGGGGGAAGGGGAGAATGAGAGTCACTTGGCATGGATATATAAACACTTATTTATGTTTTTTCATCTACTAATATTTTTCCCGTTTTTCCGATCGCTATTACGTCCGATTAAGTATGTGTGTAATCGGGTCATGCGCAATCGGATCCGTGCGCAATCGAGTCGATGCACAATCGGATCTGTGCGCAATCGGATATGTGTGCAATCGGATCCGTGTGTAATCGAGTCCGTTAATGCAACGCTGTGTGTCCGATCGAGTCCGTGTTCGATCGGGTCCGTGTCCAATCGAGTCTGTATCCAATCGTGTCTGTGTCCGATCAGATCCGTATTCGATTGGGAAATACTGCCGTGTTCGATCGATAATGTGCATAATCGAGCCACATTCGCTCTTGTCTTTTCCCTTAATTTACAATCTTCTGCTGTCAACTTTTATTGATATTAAGGATTTTCACTGACTTGTTATACAAACCGAAATGGTTCTCTTGTAAGCTTTGAAACCATTGTTGGACAACATTAATGTTTGAAATACGGCTCGTTGTCTCATGTTTGCTCCACAACGATCACATTTAAGATATTGGAGATATTGTATTTCGAATTAGTGGCGTTACATTTAAGAGGTATAGACTGAAGATGACTCAAAGAGTTGAGTTGAAACGTTCCAATTGTTGTATTAATTTATTGTTAAAATTATCACACATGTTTACAACCAGCATTGATTCCTATGGCCTTCACAATTATATTTATTATTTTTGTATTGATTGTTAATGTTGCTATAATGTTGAATATTGAAATGTAAATATTTTTTCAATATTGAAATTAATGTTATTTTTTAAAATACAATGTATAAGGATTAAGTACAATATACAAGTACAATTGGGAGGTTTGTCCACATATATGTCCGTTATATATATCGTTATATATACCGTTAAACAGAATATTTCCGTTTTTGATTTATGAACGAGGAATTTGTATGGAGTTGAGAAATCAAAGTATATCAAGAATTTCATCAAAAAATGTTTATATTTGATAATATATTGATAAGAGAATAAAAAATTCCTCATAAGTTTGTTGATTCTATCGAAAAAAAACGAATGATCTGAATATCAGCTAATAGTAATCGAAGAATAAAGCATTATATATAAAGCATTATATATAAAGCATTATATATTAATAAATTAAACTAATAATAATAAAATAAGCTCTTAGTATTTTGAATAAATATTATTGAAGTGATATCATAGGGCTGGTGAGAATTTTTTCCACGGTAATTATTTGTGTGTATTCCCAGTTAATGCTAAATATTCACAGAAAGTTCGATTTGTATTATCAATGTACCGAATGTTCCAGAATAATGAAAGAATCGTTACTATATGTGTAAATGTTGATGAAATGTTTAGAATATTCTTTGTATTTCACGAAAATCGCTAGCGAGCGAACAGTATACATCTCCGCCGTCAGAGGGCCGCAGCGAAAAATGTTTACTCGGAAACAAGAATCATCTGAGAGAAAACAGGGAGTGCAGCACTTCGTCTGTAAAGTAAGTCCTAAAATTGAGCTCTATGATGAAAACACATTGATATGTTTTTCAAAATAAAATTTGGTTTAAAAACTGATTCACGATCTGACCGGAAATTTTTGAAAAAATTCAAATTTTGCGGAAAATATATGAAATATATATGGAATATTTTCGAAATATATAACGATATATTATGAATATACGATATATTACAAATGAAATTTTTAACCGACATTTGTATGTTTCTTCTACATTCCGTAAATATTTGGAATATTCTTTGGGGATTTTAGGAAATTTTATGAATATTTCAAGAATAATATTTCATAACATTTGTTGTGTTGCTTTTTATAACATTTGCTGTGTTGTTTTTTTATAAACAATGTATTTTCTAAATATATACATATATACATATTCGTTGTTCTTTTAATGAAATTCACGATTACTTTTCACCATCCTTACGGTTACGAACATTTCAACGATTACTTTTCACCATCCTTAACATTTAACAATTTGAAAATGGTTTTGAATGTGCATAAACCCTTGATGAAGAATGGATAATTCACATTATGGTATGTGAATAAAATGGATGTGGGAAAATGTTTCGAATTTTCCAAAAAGTATAGATTTCTGTACTTATACTGATTATTATTGTAAAATGTACTCTTGAAAGAAACGTTCTTAACAGCCATAAACTGAAAAGATATTTACAATACCATAATGTGATAATCATCCAAGGATTTTTCATCAAGGATTTCAGCAAATATTCTTGAAATGTTCATAAAATGTTCTTAAAATTTCCAAAAATCATTTCAAGAATATTCCAAAATATTTCGAATATTTACGGTATGTAAAAGAAATATTCAAATATCGTTTAAAAATTTCATTTGTATGTCGTTACATATTCCGAGAATGTCCTATACATATTCCACAAATTTTAATTTTTTCAAAATTCCAAGTCAGGTCATCCGTGAATCAGTTTTAAAAACAAAATTTTATTTTAGAAAACACACTTAATATGTTTTCAATTTGGAAAATTCTAATTTTGGGACTCACTTCACAGATGAAGTGCTGTGCTCCTTATATTTTCTCCCAGGTGATTCTTGTCTATGAATAAATGTTTTTCATTACGGCCCTCTATCGGCGGAGATGTATTGCTCGCTCACTCGTGATTTTCATGAAATATACAAGGAGTATTCATACAATGTTCTGAACGACAAATTTCATCGACATTTATATATTCTGTGAGGATTCTTTTACTGTTTCGGAACATTCATACGAACATTCATACGTACATTGGTAATACGAACTTTTTGTAAATATTTAGCATTAGCTGGGGTTGATGCACATCTAAAATCACTTTCAAATTGTTAAACGCTAAGGGTGACCAAAAATAACGGCCAAATCATAATCGTGTGAGTTTCATAAAGAGAACAATGAATATGTATATTCAGAACACTGTAAAAAATAATACATTACGCGTATAATTACTGCGAAGAAACCTCTCTAAAGTTTAAAGCATATATATTTAGCGAGATGTTCTTTATTAACTCTATATAAGGAGCAAAAAATAATCTTATATCCACAAAACTTGACATATACAAGATCATCAAAATCCGGACAAATTTTAATTTAAATTTTCCGTTATAATATTGTGCCTCCGTCAGAAGTTGCTGTTGGCATCCGAGGAAGCTTGATGCTTCTAATAAACAGTCATATTTTCAAAATGGTCGCGATGTTAAAATCAAGTGTATAATCGAAGAGCCGCGATCATCCAAGGTCTTCGCGCTGGGTGCTGCTCAGCAACGGAAATAATTCGATTCTTTGGATACTCGAGATCAACAATTTATGACGTTGTGGCAAAATACGGCTTTAGAACAGTCCAACGAAGATTCCAGTAAGGAAGGTCACTTGAAAGAACGCACCGCGAGAACCCCCGCAGTCGTTGAAAGGACTCAAGCGCTGATTTCGGATGACCCAGAGCAATCGTTGCGCGTTCTGATGGATGTAGTGAAACTATGGATGGAAACTGTGGCATCCGGAAGGCCATGCTTTTCAGCAGGACGGTGCACCGGCTCATACGAGTCATTTGATTCAAAATTGGCTCTCAGACAACATTGATATGTTTTGATCCAAGGAATTCTAGCCTCCCATCGGCTCAGATTTAAATCCCTTGGACTACTACGTATGGAGCGTAGTTGAAATAATCACAAACAAGTCTCAGCATGCCAATATGACGTTATTAAGGCATTTCACTATTGAGGCATTATTCGTCGGTATTACAGCGTGCGTGCGAACGCTTCAGGGAATAAAAGCCATCATTCAAGCTAATGGGGGATATATCGAATAATTGTGCTCTACAGGGATCCCCCAAGTGTCATGTAAAAGAATTTTTTGTAATATATAATTTTTCATTAAAAACATTTTGTTTAAAAAAATTGTTCAATTTATCCGGATTTTGGTGACGCACCCTGTATTATATGTATACAATCGACTGATTTTTGAAGTTATTAAAACATGAGTAACAAAACGTTTAGATATTATATATTCGCTGATGATCATATTCAAGATCGAAACGTTTGGTTATACCTATTATAATATAATTTATATATATTTTATGTATATGGATGTTAAATAGTAATTAGCGTTTATCAACTTGCAGCTTTTTTAGTTTAGAAATTATATATATTATTGAATTTCTATTTATCAAAGTCTTAATTACAATTATTAATTGTTATATTGATGTTTCTACATTAATTGTTATTGCAACGTTGAAACATCATTTTTTTGAAATACATGTTTCAGTTGTCAGATATTGAAAAGAAATAAATATAATGTATATACACATTTTTTATGAAGTAAAAAATAAATTTTTAAGCATGCAAAATTGTGAGAGATATGTATTATTAATATACTTATTTCTAGTTATATATATATATATATATATATATATATATAATATATATATATATATAATATATATATATATATATATATATATATATATATATATATATAGGGTCATTTAAAAAGTATCCGCGGTTTTTTGTTCAATTTTTGAATGAAATTTTTCTTTATTGAAAATCAATTTTAATCAAGTATATATTGGCCATTATTATCTACAACCTTTTGCCATTTTTCAGGTAATTTCATAATTCCATCCATGTAGAACTTTTGTGTGGTTTATCGGCGAAAAACTTTTTCAAGTGATTTTCGGCAGCTCTTTTGTCGGCCAATGTTTTTCCATCAAGAGAATTCTGCAGAGATCGAAACAAATGATAGTCAGATGGTGCAAGGTCCGGGCTACGGTGGATGCATCAAAACTTCCCAACCAAGTTCCCTAAATTTTTGACGCGTCATCAAAGATGTGTGTGGTCTGGCGTTGTCATGATGGAAGACAATACCTTTTCTGTTAATCAATTCTGGTCGTTTTTCCTTAATCGCTTCCTGTAATCCAGTTGTGAACAGTAGAGCTCTGAATTAATCGTTAGGCCATGTGGTAACATCTCATGATGGACGACTCCCTTCCAATCCCCATACACACAGCATCACCTTATTTGCCATCAATCCAGGCTTTGAAGTCGTTTGTGATGGTTCGCCGCGCTTACTCCATGATCTTTTACGAACGATATTCTTATATTTCACCCATTTTTCATCGCCTGTGATGATTTGCTTCAGAAATGGATCGATTTCGTTGCGTTTTAGTAGTGTTTCGCTGATGGAAATTCGATCAATCAAATTTCTTTGCGTTAATTCATGTGGCACCCAAACATCGAGTTTTTTTTGCGTAGCCAGCCTTTTTCAAATGATTCCAAACTGTCACATAGTTGATTCTTAGTGCATTGGTTATCTCCTGACAGCTCACATGCCGGTCTTGCTCGACCAGTTGCAAAATTTCATCGACTTTTTCAGTGACTGGCCGACCAGAGCGAGGTCGATCTTTGACATCAAAATTTCCAGAACGAAATCGAACAAATCACTCCTGCGTCCTGCGTTAGGATGTACTTACAGCATCCGCGCCGTAAACTTCACAAATTTTTCTGCATGTTTGTGCTGCGTTTTTGTCTTTTGTGTAGTAAAAAAGCATCACATAGCGTATTTCTTCAGAAATTTCACTCATTTTCAAACCAATATAACTTTTGACACGATTGATGACTCACCAAACTTTGTTTACACAAAATGTAACCTAAAATGTCATCTTTCAGACGCACGTTCGTTTGACACAATCGGATTAGTTGTTGTCCGATATATGACCATCAATACCATCTAGTGACAAAAAACCGGATACTTTTTAAATAACCCAATATATATTATAGTATTTGATAAGTAATGATAAAACCTTCGCATAGAGATAGAGCGGACTAAACTAAATCGAAAGTTTTTTAGTATTTTGCAATTTTCGTGATAGTTAACAAGATATCAATTACTAAAAATCAGCGAATATTGATTTTTAATAATTTTTAACTTAAGTACACTGACAAAAATATCAGGTTTTTCCGATCATAATGGTCAGATTATTTCCTTCAAAAAGTAACAAACAATCATTTCCGATTATTTTGATTGGACAAAAAACCGATCATATTTAATCGGAAATAAATTCATCAGAACGTTATCCGATGAGAAATATCCGTTCGATACCTTTTGAACGAAGTTTTCGATCACATTGGCTGCATTCAGCAGATAAAATCGCTCAGTGAGCGGCTATTATGTCCAATTAAGTACCTGCACGCATGTATTTTTGATCGGCTAACGTTGACTGATCAAATTATACATAGTTGAATAAACAAGCATTGATTGTTTAACATGCAAATTTTTATTTAAAAAAAGATTTACTTACTTAAGAATGTGGATTACTTTTTTCTCAACTTTCATAGTTTCATGCACTGTTTTTATCCTGAGAAATTTCATCGTTACATACTTTCTTTTCGATACTGCAGTTTATAATCAAGAATAAGAACGAATGTTGACTATAATGTTCGTGATATATCAAGAATAAGAATAATAAAAATCAAATAGATATTCGCGCTAGAGATATATGCTCGCTTAACCTCAACATCAAACAGTAATGCCATCAGCCTAGAGCCTATAGAAAGAGTCACATGAAATGATGTCTAACCAACTATTCTGTAATTGGCCAGCGTCTTCCAATTGATCGGATATCAAATTTGATTGAATAAAATACTCTTTTTATCTATTCAAGTCTAACGTCAGATCAAGTTGTAGGTTTATTTGATGAAATTTTAACTAATAGGCATATAACTGTTCATATTCCGTTCATATGTAATCGGAAATTATATTTCATCGGATAATCCTGATGTATGTTTGTTACTTCATTGGATAATCCTGAATCCGATCAAAATTGATTGGAAAAAGCAGTAGAACGGTTATTTTCGATTAAAAACATTGGACATTTTTCTAGTGTTACTATTAATCTTACAGAAAAACAGCAACAGACAAAAATTGTTTATTTTCTTCTTATAGAGCTCTAAAAATTTTTTAAGAATTTTATTTTGTCAATTTTGTAGTACTGCATTTTCTTATTGCCAATTATTTTTACCAACATGAGAAAATGCGGTACTAAAAAAATCTGACAAAATTCTCAGAACTTTATGAGAAGAAAACAAGCAATTTTTGTCACTTGCTTTTTTTCTGTAAAATTGATAATATCTGAGTAAAATATTATTGAAAACCAATATTCGATGCGAGGGCAAATCAATAAATTTTTAGAAAATCTATCAGAGGGCACTCGCAGTGTCATGTCATACTTATCATTGATAAGTAGCATCTTTCAGCTGTTAAATTTTGAGCGGAATTCATCGCGTAGTTTCATTTCTGTCGATTAAAGCGAACAACCTTTGTATTTTTTGCAAAATGGAAAAAAACGAGTTTCGTGCAGTGATCAAACATCTATATATGGAAGGTTAACGCTGAAAGAAATCAAAGCCAAGTTGGATAATGTTCATAGCACATCTGCACCAGCGTTTGCGACTGTATATAATTGGGTGAATGAATTTAAACGTGGTCGTATATCCTCATGTGATGCACCTCGTTCGGGACGTCCAATTGAGGGTGCTACGCCAGAAATCATCCATAAAGTTCACGATATTGTTTTGACTGATCGACGAGTGAAAGTGCGCGAGCTTGTTGAGGCCACAGGCATATCACATAGCACAGTGATTTCAATTTTGCACGAATAATTGAGTATAAAAAAGTTATCAGCAAGATGGGTGCGCGTTTATTCATTGTGGACTATAAGCGCGACCGTGTGACGATTTCAAAACAATGTTTGGAGATGTTTCAATGCAATCCAGATGAATTTCTGCGTCGATTCATTACTGTGGAGGAAACATGGATCCATTATTTCACATCCGAAGAAACAGTCAAAACAATGGACTTCACTGAGTGAACCAGTTCCGAAAAAGGCGAAGCCCGTCAAGTCGACCGGAAAGGTGATGGCCACAGTTTTTTGGGATGCACGCGGTATAATTCATATCGATTTCCGTCGAAGCAAACGATCAATGACGATTACTACGCAACCTTATTGGACCGTTTCAACAACATTTTAAAGAAAAAACGTTTCCATTTGGCGAAGAATAAAGTGCTCTTCCATCAAGATCAATGCACGGGTTCACATGTGTCCGGCTCCGATCAAATTCAACGAATTCCGCTACGAATTGCTTCTCCATCCAGCATATTCGCCAGATTTAGCCCCCTGCGACTTTCCTATTTCCAAACCTGAAAAAATGGTTCGGAGGAAAGAGATTCACCACCAGAGAGCAGCTCATCGCCGAAACAGAGGCTTATTTTGAAGAGTTGGACAAATCATATTATTCGGACGGATTGAAAAAGTTAAAGAATCGTTGGATCAAGTGTATCGAGTTCAAAGGAGATTATGTTAAAAAATAAAAATGAATCGATCAAAAAAAATGTGTTTACTATATTTTTCTAAAAGCATATTATTGACTTACCCTCGTATTTTTAGTAATTAATTTCTCGTTAATTATTGCGAAAATTATAAAATGGTAAAGGACTTTTCGACTTAGTTTAATCCACTCTATTCTTATGTGAAAGTTTATCGTTACTTATTAAATACCCTGTATATTTAATATATAGTATATTTTGGGAAGATAGAAAAATTAATTTTATATAATAAGAATCAATCTTATTTTTTAAGTCAGATTTTTCTAATACATTAGAAATTAATATTGGACATTTATTTTATTCAATTTTTTTCGTGTAAATTATATAATACATAATATTTAAACATTGAATAAATGTTGAATAGACATTAACCCGGTAAAAAATTTTTCATATTCTTATATAACCATATAAAATTGTATAAAAATATGTATAATATTATGTATTATATAATATAACTATTGACCAAATATGTCACAACTATACACATCTGGTAACATTCAGCATTCGTGGAAGTAGTAGTTTCCGTACGATTATAGAGGTCAAGCAGCATTGAATGTGGCACAGCTTTTGATGAGCTTTGGAGGATTATGAAATCAATTCTTGATTTTAAGGAGAAATTTTTTAATCATAATTTTGTCGTGTCTTTTCTGAAATATGATGCTAATCAATAATACTTACTTTAATAATAAAACTAGATTAATTATTGTAAAATTTTTTACTGAAAAATCAGTAAAATTTACATTGAATCAATGTTGAAATGTAACGTCTGCAAGATATAGGTTCAATGTATTTCCAATGTAAAATCTACATTTAGCGATGTTAATGCAATATTTACAATGTTACAATTCGACGTTTCTGAGATGTGAACAACATTTATGTGTGCTATATGGCTGCTCTTTCTCTCTTTCTCTCTCTCTCTCTCTCTCTCTCTCTCTCTCTCTTTCTCTCTCTCTCTTTCTCTCTTTCTCTTTCTCTTCTGCGCGCGACTTATGCTAAAAAAAGTATATATAATTCGATTAATTTTCATTTGCATTTTGTAAGTGCATTAGTGTCAATTGTTAAAAAATATTGTATAATTACATAATGACAGATTGTATTAAACAATGAAAGATATTTTTTATCACTTTTTTTCTATTTTAGAGAAGAAAGTTATAATTCAATTTAATGTTATTAGAAATTTAATGTTATTAGAACTCTACTTTTAAATTATAAAATTTTTTTATTTTTTGTAATAGATGAAAACTTTTAATTTCAGAATTTTTGCTTTTATGAATATAAACTAATAAGAAAATGATTTCGTTGTAAAATTTCCTTGAAGACAATCAATTTAACTGAACAAAGAAAAAACATATAAAAACATTAAATTCTTGATTTATGCTTCTATAGCAGTTTCTTTATATTATTCTTTATAGTATATTTTATTTGATGTTCCAGATAGAGCGCTAATAGTTTATACACGCGTGCGTGCTATTACGCATCAGTTTGACGAGCCAAATGCTTATGTTAGTACCAAACGAAATGTGACTAGAATCAGGTAGGCATAGTGAAGAGGCGTAAACCTTGTTTGCTCACAGTGCGCTGCTGTCAATGGTCCATGCGAATGAGACTCCGCCTCTTGACGTAGCCAGCCTCCTCCCTCAACCCACCGACTTTATCGTTCAGTTGTGCTTAGTCGAGCGTGCGCACGAATGTTTATACGCACGTGTAAGTGAATATGCTCTAAGCACACAAGAGCGTTTAGAATGCATTTTGTGTAATCACATCCACAGTCAATCGGTAGTCAATTACTTATAGTCTTTTCAAGCTAAATTCTACTCTTTCTTATATTGCTCTTTTTTTCTGCTATTTCTTCTTCTTCTTAATTATTTTACATACACGTATAAATATATCATAGTGAACATATAATGCACACTAAAAGCAAAACTTAATTTATTTGTGAACGTTCTTTAAATTCAATCGATTCATTTAAATACACATATAAGTAAACCACATTATTATAAGTGCGAATATATGTATATGTAGAACGTTATACTAAGACGGCTGGGATTGTGTATACTCTAAGAGGGGTAGAGGGATTTTCTTATTTCTGCTCTGGTAAATCTGTCGCTCCAGTCAGTGAGGCAGCGAAGGGCAAGCTGCGCGCCGTTGACCGTCTCCCTGCTGCTTTTTTCGTCTACTCAGCTGCCAATATTACGATTTGTGGTACATAAGCAAGACGGTGCGGTATAACAGTTCGCGAATCTGTTTTTTTTTATGCTCGTGTACTTTGTTATATCTTTTATTAGATATTGTACATCATTATTATCACATATTCTGCACTTGCAGATTTGATAATATAAAAAAATTAAACTTAATGATTATTCCTATTTAATATAACGTATATACTCTGTAGCTTAGTAATTACTAAATTACCATGATTAGGATTTCCTTCGGATTTATTGCAGATACGACATTTATATTAAACATATGTTTATTGAAATCTTTTTGATAATACACTTTTTCATAAAATTACGTGGGCAATTTAAAAAATATTTGTAAGTTAGAAGATTTAAATAAGTATGTGTGTATATATATATATATATATATATATATATATATATATCGTATGTTAAATAGGATATATTTTTAATTGAATTAAATTTGACATTAAATTTGTAGATAATAGTGTTACTTATATTATCAAAATTAATAATCGATTATAAATACCGTCTTTCTTAATAAATATCTTCTTAATGTATATATAATTAACAAATAAGAATTTATAATTTAGATAGAATTTGCAATTCTATCCGAAATACGAAAAAATTTTTTCATCATCAAACATTATTTATATATTTATAATACTTTTTACATTAAATTGTTTATAATGCATAAATTGTTTTTGTACATTATACGGATTGTGAACACTGTACGACATTAAAATTGCATTTAAAAAAGCTTAACGACGATAGGATTACTAACGAAACTAGCTTCTTTTTCTCTTGAGCGCATTTTGAAAACAGACGGAACATTACAACTTCAGAGTTATTGCCTTGTATGTAACCGACGGCTGCTGGATTACAATCGTCTTTTTCCAATGGATCCAATTATATCAGGTAAAAATAATTTAACTGATGCTAATAAAAATATTAAATTATGTTAATGCAATATTTATGTAAATATATTATTAGCACACGTATCAATATTTATCACGTATTTATTACATTGGGATAAAAAAAATGAAATAGTCAATCATTTGATTTAAAAGAATTCAATTTTTATAAATGTAAAAACGTCAGACAATATTTTAAAATATTTTTAATTAATATTCACTATTTTAAACAAATATTTAAAATAGCTCATTAAATATTTAAACAACTTTAAATAATAACTATATTGCATTATAGAAAATGTAACATAAATCTTCTATATAAATAGCAATTCAGAATTTACAAAGATAAAATGGAAAAAATGAAAAGCATTGCTAAATTTTATTTTAATTTTTGTTTCTATTTCATTTACAAAATATTACATAATAAACATAAATTTTATTTACGATCATTATTGTTGATTGTGACAATAGAGTGACATCATGACATATTTGAATGAAAAACAAAGGAGGATGTTAAAAAAGAGTCGATTTCTGCCAAATTTCTTGCCAAAAGGCTGTAAATAAAGAGAATAGTGTTTTTTTTAATAGATTTTGACTTCTGTATATCTGTACGATATAATTATTAAAAAGTTTGGGGAACTCTTCAAAGATTGAGAAGGAATAATGTATTTACCCAAATTTTAATATTATTGTCTAATTTTCAAAGTGGTCTCCAAATATTATGAACTTTTTAATAATTTTTATATCCAGGAAATTTACAAAAAATAACTATTCCTTTTACTTATCTTTTCGGGTAAAAATCTCTCCTTTTTAACATTCTCTTATGGTTATTTTTACCAAACAAATAAAAAATAATGCTCCTTTGTATAGAAGAAATTTTTATGGATTTGTAAAAAATTATAAGTGTGTTTGTAAAACAAAATTTTTGTTTACAAACAAAGCTGTCAACAACTTCCGGAAGTTTGTATACTTATGTTTAAAATTCATTTTTTAATAATTTCACTATTAACTAATTATAAGTTCCTTATCATATTTAGAAATTATAAGTGCTTCATTAAGAATAATCTGCAACAAAAGTTATATTCAATATTTCTTTTTTGAATATTAAATGAAAAGTATTAATATCCTTCAACTTACTTGTAAAAGTGATATCTAGAAAAAAATCTACTTGTAATAATAAATATAATATAATAATAATTCAGACATGAAAAATTTAATTCCATTATTTAAATAAGCTCTATATTTTTATCAATACGTATTCTGTATTATTTTTCCTAAAATTTAAAGGCAACAATAATCTTTAATCATTAAATTCAATCATTACACCTTGAAACATTTTACAATATGAATATGAATAGTTGTTTCCAATATATTTTTGCGTCCTGATCACGAACCGTTAACAAAAAAATTGGCTATCCTGTCACAATTTTTGGAAAATAACGAAGAGAAAGTAAAAAAATGATGATTTTTAGCTGATATCCAACATATTACAACACTGACAGTTAGTTTTTATACTTAATTTTATTAATGCCATTAAAGTATCAACTTTTAGCTTTAAAATGCATTTTGATTCATTTTGATATTTAATGATTTTTTTGTTTCCAAGCATAGTGAAAATATAGACAGTTCTTTTTCATATAAGTATATGACAAATATTAATAATAGTATTTTAAAGAAACTAAATATTTATGAACATTTTGAAATGTTTATTAGATTGTGCTTTAATGGTTATCGTTATTTATAAGCTGGCTTTATTTTTGTCATAGTTTCCCCATATATTGTCACAATGATCATAGGGTAATCGTGACAAATTACAGATTAACAATTTTTTCATATTTAATTCAAATTGACTATATTATCTGATTAATTTGCATTTAAGATATAAGATTTCTATAACATTTACAAAAAATATTTTTCAAATTAATCAATTACAAAGTTATTTAAGTTTAATTTTATTTATTTTTTATCATAATTATCCATGTTTCTACTTTAAAAATATGATTACTTAATTATTTGGAGAAATTGATTATTCTTCTTTTTTCCTTTATTGATTAATATTTTATTCTTGGCGAATTGAAATATTAAAGATTCTATTAAACACACACACACACACACACACACACACACACACACACACACACGCACACACGCACGCACGCACGCACACACACGCATGCACACGCACGCACACACACGCACGCACACGCACGCACACACACACACGCACACGCACGCACACACACACACACACATATGCAGGCACGTACGCATTTGAGTGCTATTTTATTTGTGCGACAAATGTATGCAGAACAGAAAGGCCCTCGGATCTCTTTATCCTATAGCCAATCAACAGACTTGAAAAATTTGTCATACAACAAAAACGCACAAATAAAGTGATGGCCTTTATGTGTGCACGTGAATATGTATGTAGAGTATAAAGGAATGGCTATCACGAACACCTCAAGAAAACATTTTGATTTCTCTTCAGACTAAGAATTTGAAAATCTTGTTCATATCATTTGATAAGTTCGTTGATGTTTTATGTATTTTGATATACAATATATTGAAATAGATTATTTTAATGCAAATGTTAAAATGATGAAGGGTACTCCTATTATCCACCCAATACAGAAATAAAAAGTCGTGTTTTTTATACATGCAGTTTTTTGGCCTCCTAAAAATGAAATTATCAGGTTATTATCATATATTTATTTGTTCACATAACATCAAAATCTGCTCATAATACCTGAACATATACTTTACAATTAAAGTCTTTTTTAACTATTGTAGTATAATGTTTAATTTTTTTTGAATTAAAATTGTATGTCGTAAGTTTAAAACAATAATTGGAATAACGACTAAAAACGACTTATATCTTAATTTCAATTTGCAGAAGTTGATTAGACTTATGAGCATAATAGACGATCATGCATCATATTAAAAAAATATAAACCAATATTGGTCTCGGGAATTTATGAGATTATGAGCTTAATACTGTTTATTTTATGAAAACAGACATATAGAGCAAGATATTCTATCTCAATGATTAAAAACTTATGAAATTAAAGGCAAAACGTAAGAAATAAGAAAATAACGTATCTGCTTATTTAACTCTGCAATGGCATATTTATTTTCATCACTTTAGAGCGGCACACATGGGTTATTTGTGCTCAATCCAATTTTAAAGCTCTTAAAGTGCTTAAAAAGTCTGTAAAAATTTACACATGTTCTTTAGATATTAAAAAGAAGTTGGAAAAGTTATAAAAATTACGCAAGTATTAAGAACTGTTAGAAATGACATGGATACGAATGACTCATATGCCGTTGGAGGCTTAATTTGATTAAATAAATAAATTTAATTTAAATCTCGTAACACATACGGACATGTTGCGAAGATGCATCTTTCCTAGCAAATGATATACTACTAAATGACACTATTAACTCACAGAAATAATAAGAAATAAAGCATGCTCATATGTATTACCCGCAATGTTCATAATATACAATTTTATATGTATATACCTACAGATTATACAGGGTGTATAAAAACCGGAACCCCTGAATATCTCAAAAAATATAAGTTTTATAAAAAAAATGTTTTAAACAAAAGTTATATGGTATAAAAAGATCTATTTAATGATTTTATCAATTTTATCTTGGTTAGCGTCTAGGTCAGATTATACAAATTTTTTTTTAACCAGAATCTTGGTGAAAAAATTTTATTGAAATTATTTCACGTTTTGGAACACTTTTCGGCAGCATTTTAGAAAAATTTTAGCGATTTTTAGCTGAAAAATTTATTTTTAGCAAAATTTCAGCAAAATTTCAGCAAAATTTCAAAGAAATTTTAAAGTAATTTTAATTTCAACGATTTTTTAGTATGTTACTGAAAGTAAAAAAATTTATTTTCAGTGAAATTTCAGCAAATTTTCAACAATTTCGCTGAAATGTTCCAAACCAATAATGAATAATTTCGGTGAAATTTTTTCAGACAAATCCTAATTTTTTATTTCATATTCATCTCGAGAGCTTTTCAAAATCGCAATCAAATATTTTTTTGTTAAGAACTTTTTGAGCTATGGGATTTGAAAATTACTTTAGTATCTCATGTATTAGCATTATCTGTATGTTCAACTAATAGTTGAAACCTTTTAAATATTGTTCACAGAGTTATCTTAACATTATACATGTTAAGATCAAAATCTTTAAAGTTGTTTCTTTTATTCTCATTATTATATTAAAAGTAAAAACATATAATTTTTATAGTTATCAAGATCATAACTCTGAACAACAATCAACATTTAATTCTCAACTACATGAGTGAGTCATTTCGACCCGAATGAAACTTTTAATCGATCGCTATTTTTGTATGATTAATATTGCAGAGTTGAAGTGAAGGAGGGGGGGAGGAAAAAAAACTGGGAACCTTTCTCTCTTTCAATCGCTGTGATGCAATTGTTTCGTTGTTATTTTAACGTTAATTGTAATGCAATAAAAGTTTGACTTGAGTGACTTGTACCCGTCAAATGTAAATTCGACAGCTTCTATAAAAATTCGTAGTAAAAATTCCTTTTTAGAAAGTGCCTGTTTATTAGTGCTATATTTAAGTATATGTGCCATTTTCTTATACTTAAAACATATATTCGTTGTCAGAAAAAGCATTTTTGCGAGAGAGGCGTCTTGGCGATTGTTTTATTTTCTCGGAGTTATAAAATCGTGAGTAAATAATATCGAAATCGAAATCATTATATTTAATATAAAACATTTTCATTGCATTTTTTTTTAAGTAGAAAATATCCGACATACCTCCGATCATTTCTCACTTCATTTGTGCAAATAATTATACTTTTTGGAATAAATCAATATAATATATTTTTTTTAAAGTTCACATTTTTCTTTTTTCAAAATATTATTTATTATTTGTCTGTACCTTTTTTTATCATAAAGATATGATTTTTTTGAAAAAAAAAACTGATTTTTGATTCTTTTCATAAATTGTTCTTCAATATTTTTTGGCTAACTTTTTCAATAATTATATAATTTCTTCAATTATTATTAACCTATTTATGTTTTGATATTTTGATTGTAAACATTCTGGAATTTTATTCAAAAAAATTTTTTTCAATGAGATTTGTAATAATTACAGAGCCAGTAAAAAATGACTTGGACCCAGATATGAAAATTAAGATTGTAAAACGGGACATATAGTTGAGGGTCAAAAGATTTTAACAATCAGTTGGATATTTTAGATAATGTTAATATTAGGTGTTGGAATTAATTCGTAGCGTTTTTTAATGAAAGAATGTTATTTATTTCACATGAGCATTAAAAAATACATTAATGAAAGTACTTCCCATCACTTGTAAAACGCTACGAATTAATTCCAACACCTAATATTAGGGGTACTATAACATTCCAATCCTTATAACTCCAAAAGTACTTAACAAAAAAATATTTTTTTATAGTACTTTAAAAAACTCGAGATAAGGTAGAATAATATGCAATGAAAAATTAAGGTTTTTTAAAAAAAAAAAAGTCGATGTTACCTTGACTTACTGAGCAACGCCATTCAAGATCGAATTGATAAGATCATTAATAGATTTTATTTTTAATCCCTACAACTTTTGTTTGAAACTTTTTTTATAGATATAATGCTTACTTTTTTTATTATTTTGAGTAGTTTCAGTACTTTTTAACTCATCAAGTAGGAAACATTAATTCACTTTAAATTAGTTAAGCATTAAAAAGATTCCAGCTTAGACTGTTAAGGCCAGGATTTTCTATTTTCTATTTGATGAGTTTCAAATTTTACGGTCCAATAAGATTCCTATTGTCAGTACTTTTTATACATCCTGTATATAAAACAATCTATCCATTATATCTACAATATTTAGTTATTTTGTATTTGCATAATAAAAATATAAATGCCATAAATAAAATTTGATTTTTGTTTTTTTTATATACTCCCGCGAAAAAAATATTTTATATATATATATATATATATATATATATATGGCCATTTTATGTATATAGTTGTACATAAAATATGTCAATTATATATATAATTTTATGTAATTTTATATAATTATACTATACGGGCTACTACAATCATATTTCAATTTTTGAAAATTTTACACGTCTAACGAAAAAATTATATGTGTATATGCAACATAAATATGCCGATATTTCTTTAATTTTAAATTATAAAGCAATATATTTTATTATGCATATACCATATATAATTACATAAAATATTATATATATATGTAGAGGAAAGGCCCTTATTATGCCCTTATTGAGATAGGCGCCTAATATGAGATAGTGGCGTTTCTATTAAACTAATAAACGCTATTGGTTCCACCATAAATTTATTACTGTTGGATAGAAAATTATTATAGTAGAAAAAAAAATTCATTATTAGATCATATCTGTAGTCATTGTAAAAAAAGATTTTAGAAATCGGATGTCTTCAAGTTATTGAGATGAGCCTTTAAACCTTGTTTATTATTTAATAAATAAATATTGGCAATACATTTTTTTTGTAGTGATAGAGTAAGGTCGTACTAATAGAAAAATACGGAATATGTTGAATTGCTTAATTACAGAAGTTAAATTTGATCGTAAAATCGTAAGGCATGGAATCATAATATGAGGATATTCAGGGTATTTCTAATATGAAATAACTCATGCTCCCATGTCATAGTGAAAATCGCTGCTAAAGTATAAATGTTATTGTACAATAATAAAAAGGACAACCGGAATGAACGTCGAGTGCCTATTTCTGCTTGATTTCAATTACCTGAAGTCGAGTTCTGGATATAATGTATACTCACTTTTTGTGCACGCTGGTTGTGTTTGTATTTAAGAAACATTAAATAAAGTTTTTTAGTTGCAATACTGATAGGATAATTCCAGCAAATACGCTGCGCTGGGATTTACGCCGCAGAAGTCAGAAAAAATAGAAAGAATGTGGGTAATTTTCCCGCAACTGCTCTGTTACATACCTTTATGTTATATTAGTATTGTATTATGATTTCAGTTTTTTACTGTTAATATTAATGAAATTATTGTGAGTTGAATCGATTTGTCACTGTGTTGAATAGTGCCATCATAAATTACAATTTACATAAAATGATTACTGTAGTACGTGCAAAAGACTTAGTGGTTATTTCGTGATACATGAGTGTAGAGGAATAGTAAAGCATGTTGTATAACAAAATACAAGTACTTTGCTCTTGTATTCTTTGTTTAGTTTATTGTCTTGTATATTCCACTTGTTTGGGATATATGGCATTTTTAGCGGGTGGGATGTATGTCCAAAATATATTAGGTGTAGTAAAAAGAAATCCATTATTTTTCCAATAGATGGCTTTAGTAGACGCATAGACGAGATACAGATTACTAAAGCCATAATATAAAGTGGATAGATTGAATTCAGTGCACTAAGTGCAATAAACGCATTATATGAAATATGTACCTCATGTCATAACATTTGTAATACATGTGAAAAGATTGTAATTATTATTTATTATTTCGTATACATATTTACTTATACATATTACGTATACATTTACGTATACATATTTCGTATACATTCTTATTCCTTAATAAAATGTTATAAATGCATTTTATAAGTTATTGTGTCATTTTACGATTTATTTATATGTATTATTTGTAAATTTTTCATGAACCGTATATATCTCCCCTCTCCCTATCCCACTCTCCTATAGGATAGGATATATACAATAAAAATACAAGGGTTCAAAAAAGTTCATTTTTTAATACGAAATATAAATATTTCGAATTTTTAATATTTTTTTTCATTATAGTAGACAGTACAAAGTTTTTACTGATATAGTTCGTTTACGTATGAAAAGAAGAGCATAAAAAATCATCGCACATATAGTTTGCGATATTTAATTATCATTACATTAATAAAAACATTAGACGTTTCGACCACAATCTGACCATCTTCAGTAAATTCACAATATTCTTAAAACGCAGAGTTACATGATGAGCAAAGTTTTTATGATGTATAGTTCGTTTACTTTAAACATAGTAAATAATAAATTAAATTTTTGATAGGTGCGGCGTATATATTAGGTCATTTAAAAAGCATCCGCGGTTTTTTGTTCAATTTTTGAATGAAAAAACCGCGGATACTTTTTAAATTACCCAATATATATCGGAGTTACCCTATAGTTTATGTTTTACTATCGATTTCTCGGGGCATCTCATATTAGGAGCACAATTTTTTGACTTTGTGATTTGCTCACTTTTTATATTTCTTTAATTTAAAAAAAAATAGAATTTCAATTAAATTTTATATAATATTATCTTAAATCTTATTAAATTCTCTTCAAAATGACTTATTATTTTCTAAAATTCTGCCCATAGACTTCTAGCAAGCCCATAGACTATACCCAAAATGAACTCGATATCTCATAATAGGGGCCTTTCCTCTATATATTGGGTGGATCCATATATTCGTTCGGTTTTTGTTAGTAGTGCAAAAACGGAGAATCATATCATTGATTAAAATTCATTCTTTATATGAAAAAAACTTATTTCATTTTACCTTCAAAAACCGAACGAATATATGGATCCACCCAATATCATACGCATATATAATAATTTTAATAATAAATTCGATTGAATGCACTTAGTGCGCACTGGTGCACATTAAAGCCATCACATACAAAATAACGTAAAGATATGTTTATACATAAATATAGAAAAACATAGAAATCAATTAAATCCTGAAACATTTTAATGCATTTTAACTATTAGGAAAATATGTATTTTATAATTCAAATTATTTGCATTTCACTTTTATGCTCAAATAATTAAATCAGTGTAGGACAGCTTTAACATGCACCAATGCGCATTAGTCCTTCCAATCGAATTTGCTATAAGTATAATATTATATTTTATTATATAATTTATGTGTAATTCGAGAATGAAATTATAAAGTACAAATTACAAATATTGAAATACAAGAATTATATTGGCTTTTTTATAATTACTATATAAATAAACATTATTTAAATTTGATAGCTGAAGTATAATAATAATAATAATACTGTATTGTTTTTGAGACTTCCACGGGTACTTCTCAGGATTAGGTAATCTGCGCGATAAGAGAGATATTATGCACAATGCTACACATAATATGTATAAAATGCAAAAAACGTGTAGAAACGTGTAGAATACGCAGCAAACTTATGAAACGTGTCCATTCTAATCTAAAATAACTTATAATTGGGCTACAGTCCTATTCGTCGCTTTTGAATGAGTTTTATTAATATCTATATACATGTATACGTATAGGCCGATATTATTCATAGTCGAGTCTTATATTTGAGACTGTTTAAGTAAAATCTTAAGATGTCATAAGCCAATCAGAGGGCTGCATTAGCATCTTAAGACATTATTTAAAGTATATCGTAATCACTACCGGTTGTGTTAACAGTTGTAGATCGATCAATCACATTATAAATTGAATATTTATACTTTGTGTATGCGTGTCTATTATTTCTTATAGCAACTAATCAGAAAAAATGTAAATTAAAGTTCTGTGTGGACTAAGCCATATTTTTTGCGAAGGCAGTCTAGTGGTATCATAACCTATTTCTGGAACTATCACTTGAAAATCCGAACCGATTTCGAGAGTAAAATACAGTTCTTATTGATTAATTAATCAATATATTAAATGCTCTTAAAAGAGTAAGTACAAGAATGAGTTTTATTTTAAAATAATAATACTTTATATTTATAAATATCTACGCATGAACACCTTTGAATATCTTGTTAATAAAATTATACCTTTTGTTAAAAAAATTATATTCAATTTGGAAGACATTGCGATACAAATAGGAGAATCACAGTTAATGCACAATAAATAATCTGTCAAAAACTTAATAATTCTTGCAATCATCTTATTGGCTATGATTATTATGAGAAAGTTGAAAAATAGACTCACGTTTAAATTTTAACCTGCAACCTAACCGGTGAACTGCTTCGCTCTGATTGGTTGGTTTCCAACATTAAACCGTAACCTCAATCGCAATGGAGCAACTTGTAGTGTGATTACGCTTTATGATGGTCTTAAAATAAGAACGGATTATGTATGTGAGTACCATCTATAGATACAAAAAAATTAAAATATGAGCGATGAAGAACGAGATTCATAATTTCATGTGTTTCATGATCATGGACAAATGTACTTTGTCTTATATGCACAACGGTTATAAAATATAATAGTGAAAACTGATTACATTTATGCTCTAGTCACATGCGCATGCGTTTTAGGTACTTTTCACTGAAATAGAGCACGAAATTTGATTAATGAGTTTACAACATAATGAATTTAAAAATAATAAAAATTGAGAAGATTAGATAGATCCTTACGGATTTCTTTCTTCTCTCTTCCTTTTAGCTTTATCATTTTTTGCTAATAAAATAAAGTTATATACATATAATCTTAAGCGATGTTTTCTGTATGAAAGGAGTTTTATGCAACAGAAAATTTCGATTAGTTAGCTGCGCACAAAATTTCACGCATAAAACGTAAGATATTATGCGTAACTAACTCTGATACTTCTGTATAAAAAGTGTGCATTTTGCTGGTTATCTCTGCGTCCAGATCCATTATTAATATGCAAATGTTTAATAAACATTGTAGTTCATCAGGGCGCGGAGCAGTCTATATCAGGATACTGTATCAGGATATTGAATCGGATGCTCCTTGCCCTTGATCAAATAAATTGTAATGTTCATGAAATTTTTGCAAGGTGCTGTCTACTTGGCGCTATAAATGCTTCAAAGCATTTGATTAACTAATCAGGAGAAAGAATTTTACTAATTGACAAATAAAAAAATGCTTAGAATCATTTATAATATTAAGTGGACTCTAGCTTTTAGCGCGCAATTCGAATGACTACAAATATGATATATATGCAAGCATATATATCATATTTGTAGTCATTCGAATTGCACGCCGAATTGTTTTTTCGCACTATAAATGCAATTAAATTACTTTAGTAATTGCAAATTAAATTGACAAGCAATTTTAATAATTTGGTACTCAATCAGGCATCATATTATAAAGATGTTCATATGTTGAAAATACTGTTAATAAATTTATCGCGAAAAATATTACTTCGGCCGGGAATCGAACCCGGATCTCTTGTATTCCGACGAGCGTCCTAAGCTTTAACTACCAAGACCTTAGTAATATTCTTCGCAATAATTGGTACAAGTAAAGAAACAACGTTTTTCGCGATGTAATATAAATAATATTTTAGAATCTTTATTTTAGATCGCATGTGAGAACACAATCAATACTAGAAATTAAATGCCTATAACAGTCGAAGCTGGATCTTTAATGCTTAAATAATTCAATCATTAAGTTTCAATAAGGAACATAATGTTTTTCCACTTTAATTTAATATAGCCTTTCATTCACACTTATACTGTTTACAGGTTATAAACAATTTTATTAAAAATTATAAGTACATTAAAAAAAAAATTACATGTTTGCGTAAATTTTCATCCATCGAAAAACTAATAGTTATGTGTAACTCGTAATACATTGCTTCGAAAGCAACAAAATTATCTATATGCTTGTTATCAAATTACAGTGCCATAAGGAACTGAAACTTTGTTTGTTCCCATATTTAGACCTTCTCTAACAGTTCAATACGGTAACGCAATGTTACTACATGTCTCTTCCTTTATTACACTGGCGTACGTTCTTTTCTCTGACTTATATTTTAATAAAACTCAGTCATTTCTGACGCGAGAACATTATTTAGGATCATAAAATGAATTGGGCTGTTTCTCCTACTTACATAAATCAAGGCACACAAAAAATGTAAACAGTTAGATATAAGCAGTAAGTAAATCAACACTTCGGATTTGCTATTGCTTATTGATTTCCGCTTTCTACTGTAATTGGCCGATTTACTTACTGCTTATGTCTTATTGCGTTATATTTTTCTATATGCTCCAGACACTTAGGTTACATGTGTATGCATCAGATTATTTTTATTAAAATTTTTGTTGTAAAATAAAAAAACAGTATTTTTTAAATCGACAACTTCACAATGATTATCATTGTTGTCACCATACAAAAAAATGATACATATTTATTCTGGACAATATGATAAAGTATAATAATAATGTACTTTGCTATAATTTAAAATGAGAAATAATGTTTTGTATTGAATGATTATGCGTGTATATATCTACTTTCATGCAATTATAAGTTTACGCATAAATAATTCATTATTTAGTTTATTCTTTACATTTTTTTATTTACATATTTAAGTATATAATCATTTGATTATTAAATCATTTAATGCAATTAAGGTATGATTGAAATAAGTGTTACGTGACAGTTTATAATACGTTATCTTATCTTCAAATGCATAATTATTGCAGTTGATATAATAATAATGGGATTAGTACCCATATAAATATATAAACAGCATTATAAATGTAATTTATTGCGAAATTAAATGATAAAACGATATGGTTTTGTAACGACAATAACAAATGCTTCAAATTTTTTTGCAAGTATGTAAGATTTGAGGAGAAATTTGCGTTTCTCCGTGAAGTATTAAATTTATAGTTACGAGATCTGTTATTGTCGCATGTTATTTTATTGATAATCCTTTTTTTAAATCATCAATAACTTTTACATCGACATTTTTAATTTGCAAATTAAGTGAATACATTGAATATACGGAACACACGTACACGCACTTGACACACGCGCACGTGCGCAAAGAAGTAAACACAGGACCGTGCAAAGAGTTTTTGGGGTCCTACTACAAAGGTAAATGGGGCATAATATGAGGCATCTATAAAAATGAGAATACATGAGCTATGATCAAAAATAAATTCCTTTATAGAAAATTCTATTATAATAAATCGAATAACCTTCTAAAACAAGAGAATATACAAGATACTAGCGGCATGCTTATTTGTTAGAAGATGTTTGTCATTTACGTGCTATCACAATTACGCGTGCATATCAGTACATGCAAGATATTTTTCTAGCATTATGAGGATTGCAATCTTAAATATAGCACTTTATACGAAATTCCTTTATTTTGTATAGAGTATTTTCTTGAGGTTGCTTATAAATGAAAAATCTTCTGATATTAACATGGAAAACCGCTAAACAGTAGAATATTTTATTTTGGATGTGAAATCGTTTCTATAGCTATCTATTCCCTTGCATTATGTCTAGTGTTTAAAACTTCGAAACCGCTTAGCACTGGGGGCTCTGATGCGGTACATGGTGTAAATCCCTCCTTCTTTATACGGCTCTGAGTGAACATTAATATAAGATATATCAGTATATAATAATATGTGAAGGTATAAATACTCAGATAACATTTATGTTGCATAAGATATGTAAAAAACGTCTTTTAGATATCTTATGTAACATAAGTGTTATCTGGGTATACATATACATGTAAATGAATACATGTATATATATATATATATATATATATATATATATACACACACACACAGTAGCGCTTAAAAGTATTTTGGAAGTGACATTTCTACTAATATATTAGTGTACATTAATCTGATGCAAACATAGGTGGCGTTTTTGTCACGGGAAAGAGTAACATTTGATTTGTGTTATTGAAATTGTGTATTAAAGGATTAGTTCCTTATTTTTCAACAAATATTTATAATATGATGAATTATAAGTATTTATTGCTAATAGTATAAATAGCAAATATACGATTATGTAATTAAAATGTTTATATATTTTATGTTAGTTTATGTAGGCATTTATTTACATAAGTTCAAGAATGCAGAGTATCCAATAGAATTGAAAAAGTATGTTTTAAAAGCTATATACCAAGAAAATTCAGTTTGTGCAACTGCAAAGCGTTTTATTTTGTCTCAGTAACTTGTAAATGACTGATATAAAAAAGAGAGGTTAACTGGAAATGTAAACAGCAAACCACGTAAGACAAAAAAAATGGACAAAATCATTTGAATGAGATCTAGTGCTAATCCACACAAATTAAGGAAATAAGGAATGATTTATATTTTGCAAGCTACATGTTCCAACTGTAAAACATCGCTTGGCAGCTGTAAATTTAAATAGAAAGATCCTGTTTTTTTAAGAAGTGAATGATTATTAAAAAATCGAAAGGCTAGGGTTGTGTTTGCAAAGAAACATTTGGCATGAACGAAAGACGATTAAATTAATGTCTTATGGAGTGATGTACGAGTGATGAGAGCAAGTTCAATTTCTTTTCCTCTGATTATATCGAATATGTCCGCTGTCCTAAAAATAAAAGAAATGTTCGATATCAAGTACCCATAGTAAAGCATAGCGAAGGTAGCGAAATACTCTGAGGATGCTTTTCCTGAAATGAGACAGGTTGCTATTTTTTTTTAATATGAAGTAAAATACTTTTTACTATAAAGTAATACGTTCCTTTTACTATAAATTAATACGTTCCTTATGTCTTAATAAGCAAATTAGTGCTTCATAATAAAAAAAGTGCCCAAAAGATGAATGTTTCAACAAGATAATGATTCACAGCCTTCTTCTCAACTTGAAAAGGATTGTTTAAACAAAATAAAATTAACGTTTAGAGTGACCTAGCTAAAGTCCGGATTCTAATTCCATAAAACATCTTTGGGCAGAAAGTAACACACGGACACTATGCATTTTGACACTATGTCAAAATTTTTCGAATAGGCGGGAATTACACGTTGTTTTGCAAAAAGAATGGTCACAGAAGAATCGTATAAAAAAGTAGACTTAATGCTCCATTTATGCGCCGTGATTGTAAAATCACAAGGTTTTGTTACAAAATATGGATGTAATTTCAAATGAATCTCCGCTCACGATTAACTTGAAATTTTGCACATAAATTTTACTCAATATGAAAAATAAAACATGTTGGGCGTGAATAATAATTACAACCCTTAAGCAAACATGCACATAATTTTATTTTTATAAGAGAACAATAAAGACGCCAGTACACAAAACTAAAGAACATAGCAAGCGAAGAAGGAACAGAAATGGATAGTAACAGAATTGCCAACCTAAAATAAAAACTAGTGATATTGCCAACGTAGAAATTAATGGTCTATGATTATATAAACTAAAGATATTTGATTACATATTTGTTCACTTAACTCAATAAAAAATACATAGTTTCAACTTCAGTAAATGAAAAAGAATTTTTTAATTTTATTTTTCATTCATGTAAATTCTGCTTAGCGTGGAAAGTCGTGTGCCCCTTGACAGGGAGGGGGGGGGGAGAGGAAGTGGAGTTGGAGTAGTTTTGCGTGGAAGTCGCGCCCTTAAGCAGGGGATAGGTAGGGTGGGAGTCGCTTCGAATGGAAGTCGTATTTCCTTAATCGATTCGATAAATATTGTCATATAAAAAAAAATTTTTTCTTTTTCCGAAATTGAGACTATAGGTTTTTTATTTCTTATATCGAAAACAACTTATATGTAAAATTTCAGATCAATCGCGAGCAGGGATCATTCGGAACAAAATATTAAGTACACTTATACACTCTTACACTTGTTTCATAATTATTTCAATATTTTTTATATTGTAAACTAGTATTTGCTTTATTTCAACCAACAATTATTATTATTTCAACCAACTATTATTTCAATCAACAAAGTATTTTTGATTCATTGTATAGATTATAGATTTATCAATAAATAAAGAATTTCATTGTACGGTTTTAGTTGCATAAATGAATTGTTATTCTTTTTTTAACAACAATGCCATCTATGTTTCGGCTTATGTTATGCAGATATGAATCGAAATGTCACTTACAAAATACTTTTGAGCGCTACTGTGTAATGTATATACATATACAGGGTATCCTAAAAAGATTGAGATACATGAATATCTTGACAAATATAAGTTTTACAGAAAAATGTTTCAGACAAAAGTTGTAGGGTTTAAAAAGATCTATTTATTGAGCTTATCTCAGTTTGACCTTGAGTGATATCACCAAGGTCAGGTCAAGTCGGCCTACCGCCAAATGTAAACGCGCGGCGAAATAAGATCACTCGGAGAGATGTAATTCATCGCTAGGCACATTGTTTACAAGCAACATTGACATTAACATGCCTAGCGACGGCAAACGACAGACCTCACTGGGTAGAATTTCGCTGCTCGCTTGCATTTGGCGATAGGGCGAATTTGGCTATTTCATAAATTAATATCTTGTTAACCATTGCGAAAATCGCAAAATCGTAGAAGACTTTTCGACTCAGTTTAGTTCATTTAACTTCAAACGATTGTTACTCAAAAACTATAATTTTTTAGACTTTGAGTCTATTGACACTTTTAATCTACACATCAAGAATTATCATATAGCACATTTTCAGAAAAGACTGAAAGCCATTTTCATAAAGATTCCGTGGGATTTTATTTATCCTCAAAGAATTTGTTGTTATTTTAGAATTTAATCTTTAAAGAATCCTTTATTTTTTCTGCGTATTTATAAATACTTTATCATTTTATATATAAATTATTTCTTGTTTTTATAACAATTATTTTAAATGTCTATAATATTCTAGAAGTATTATCTGTATTACTTGTATTTTATAAAATAAATATTATATTATTTTTGTAGCGAAGTTATTTAAAATGTTAGCATGAATTGATAAAATTATATTCGATACGATAATTATATACGGTTCATTCATAGAAAGTATGCTGTATTCATTTCCAGCAGAAACCTTTGACCTTCTTATTGCGTCCCAGACGCGCTCTTATCTTTGAGAAAGTTTGTCCTTTTTTATCCGATAATAATTGTCATTAGAGAATTTGGTATAAAGCAAAGAGAAAGAAAAAATGAGTATTAATAATTATTTTAATTTTGCAGTTAATATCAAAAATTTGAGGAAATAGGAGAAAGAGGGACGAGATAAAAGTACGTTTTCATAGAATGTTTTATGCGAAATCATTCATTTACTACAATTTAATAAGAACAGATACGATCCAAATTGTAATAAAGTTATATGTTTATAATTATATTTTAATTATGTATAAAATTGTAGAACTTATAACAGCGAAATTGATCTAGGCGTTAGGAGTCTGCGCTGGATGCTATATTGCGCAACAATTATCAATTTAACAAATCAAATCTGTACGTTTGTAGAACTTATTTTTATTAGTTTTATATAGCGTAAAGATTTTATATTTAAATTCTAATTTATCAAGAAATTTTGGATTTCTATGATAAAATTTTTTCTTTATATATATGTATACATATTACATATAAGTATGTATTATTATGTGACGATTTGTATTGTAACTTCAAATATTGATAAAAAAAAATAATATTTAAATAATGTTTATTAAAAATCTAGAATTTTCTAATTAATTAAAAGTAAAGTGTTATGTATATCGTTATGAAAATAATTAATTTTTTTATATTATGTGTATATAGTCGTGTAAAATCGTGGAAAATTATTTATTATATATTTTTTATGTTGTATTTATACGCTTATGTATGTATATATTGTAGATAGTACACATGCGCACATATGTATATACATATACATTTGTAAAATCTGTTATTATTTAGAGTTATTAAGTTAAGATATATTAAGAAAAAAAAAATAATTTTACAGAATTTTTATTTTTAATTAAAATTTTAATTTTGAATTTCTGAAATGAAGAGTTGAGAGTATATATTTATATAAGACTATTTTATATTTATAACTCCTAAAATATGTACAATTTTTAAGAAACATCTTATGTGTACATATGTTATAAACACACACACAAACAGACACAAACATAGAATAAAAAAAGAATACAATTGATAAATATCTAAATTTATATTTTAATAACGGTTTTTGACACTGCATATGTGATATATTAGGTGTTGGAATTAATTCGTAGCGTTTTTTAATGAAAGAATGTTATTTATTTCACATGAGCATTAAAAAATACATTAATGAAAGTACTTCCCATCACTTGTAAAACGCTACGAATTAATTCCAACACCTAATATAATTTAAAAATCAATTACAACTGTGTAATTTTACCATTGAAATAATATATATATATATATTTAATATTTATTTAAACAATGTATATATTTAAACATTGTTAAATTGCTTATTTTTTTTATTTTACACAAAATCTATTACATAGAGGTTGTTTCGTAAATCGATCGCCACAATTTTTGAGATGCTCCCGATTAGATAACAGGATATTTCTAACAAAAATTCGTTAGTCTTTAATAAAGAATTAATTGTGTAAGAAAAATTTCAAAAATATTCATTTTTTTTTACAAAAAGTCGAAGTTAAATTGTTTTTTTAAACGGAACTATATGTTTTTTTTATATTCTTATACATGAAAAGAATTCATCAATAGAGAGTTAAGTATCATGTTAATTATTCGATCCCAAGATAATTAAATTAATACTTACAACATCTATGAATCTGGTCTCGTTCTGACGGAATTGGAATTTTATTAATAAAATGCGATATATACATTGACACATCCTTATATATTACTACATTAATATCCCGCACACACATACACATAAATTTTTATAGAACTGTAACGTTTTAATTAGACGTTTAAGTTTAATTCTAAGATCTCTACATTATTTCTTTATGTAACCTACTAGTTTGTAGTCTTCAATTTTGTAAGTATGTATTACCGAACTTTTGTGTCAAGCGAATATTATCATGATTTAACAGTTTTAGACGCTATTTTAGACCAAGAAATGGTAAAAAAGATTACAATTTTAAAGTTTTTTGTCTTTCTCTGTTAATTCCAAGTTGTAGATACATACTAATGCGTATACTTCAATTGTGGAGAAGGATTCTCAAATTTGTGTAAAAATACCATATGCGATATCTTCTATAAAAATTATTGCGAACAATCAGTAAAATAAACGATTTCAGGATCTCTTTAAAGTAATGCGAAAACAAAAATAAATATGATTGTAAGGATCATACAATAGGTATATATGTATATATATATATATATATATATATATATATATATATATATATATTGCATATTCCTGCACAACACTTTTCGATTTAACGCAGTGTTTCTGAGATATTTGAGTAGATCTTTTAAAATAAGACACCTTGTATATATCAATGATTCAATTCGACAAATACTTTTAAATAAATGTATATATACATTTACTTAAAAGTAGTATTTATACATTTACTTAAAAGTAGTATTTGTCGAATTGAGTCATTGATGTATACAGGGTGTCTCATTTTAAAAGATCCACTCAAATATCTCAGAAACACTGCGTTAAATCGAAAAGTGTTGTGCAAGAATATGCAATGAAAAATTGAGAGTTCCATTTAAAAAATTCAAAGTGACCTTGTCTTGACCTTGACAATCTTGTATATATAAAGAAGAATTGAAACACAAATAAAATAACGATCGATTCGAGCAAAATACTGCATTCATATATTTAACAGGCAGTATAATAGAAATTTTTTTGGTAATATATACTGGAAAAGATTTCATAACAATATGTTATATTAATTAAATTTAATAATTTGAAATAACTCAAATTATATGAAATTCGAGTGAAATATATACATCTTTGCAGTAACAAAAAATACTTTTTAGTAATGCAAGATATACAGTTTATCATTAATCCATCAAAATATTGGATCATATTTGATATTTGTTACTGAAATTCTTTGTTAGAGATCTCATCATAACTAATAAAATACTTATTGTAATAATGCGAATTAGAATATAATAATTACTCATGTAATAATGCAATTAGAATAGTGCAAAAAGAAATAAATTAACAATAATTTAGTAGTGTATAACTGAAAAATACTAATACTAAATGCATTTGAAAATACTGTTATTATCTGCTTCAATTTTTATTTAAATACGTTAATAATATTCGAAGTCAATGACACCAATACATTCATAACTGCTGCTTGTTAGTACAGTTCAAGACCTTGATATGTAATGCGATATATTTGAAACGTAAAAGAGATAAAACATTCGAACATTCCAAAGTCATCATGAATAGATATATAATCATATATAGACATATGCTCTAATTTTGTTACTTTAAATGAGAAGTTTTAATAAATTTAGTGGGTATTTACATACTATTATATATTTTATTTTATTTATTCAATCAGGAAATATTTTTAAAAGTTTGATAAGGATCAATTTTATATTATTTACAATTTTTAAAATTAATAATATTGAAAAACAAATATAATAAATATAAATGTGAAGACTATAGGAGTTAACACTGGTAAACGTAATAATTTTAATAATAAATTAATACAAAAAGTTGGAACGTTTCAATCTTAATAATATACCATTTCCAAACATCGGTCGTGATACAGGCAATGTCAATATTGTTTTAGATGATATTTTGAAATCAAAATGTAACTCTCTGTTAACAATCATTAGAGACAAATAATTTATTAATTTGTTTAATCGGTTTCCATTCCAAAAAGCATTCAATGTTTTTTGTTACTAGGCGAAAAATTCTCTTTTCCGATCAACAGGGGAGAAAAAATAATAATATTAGAATTCATTAAAAATGTTGAATTTAATATCAAGAAATTACAGAATTCAGTACATAATATGATTTAGAAACCGATGTGTATTAATTATCAATGGTTTTCTTTTTTTCAAACACAGAAAGAATTTTGTATATAATAATATACTTAAAACATAAATAAGAAGGAGTATATAGCCACATACGCAAGATGTTTTTTGCAAAAGTCATATATTTAAAATTAAAAAATATAAACGTTTCGGTCGAGTCTTGATCATCAATACAAATAAAAGAATGCGAGAAATTAAATAATAAAGACCAATGAGATATCGAAATGAAAATCAAATCCGAAAATTATTTTGTTTCCTCGATCTTTTTAATATGATGAGATTAAATCTTATTTCTTGATCGCTGTATGTTAAATACGGGATTGTCAAGATTCTGACAAAACAAATTAATATAAGTTATCTTTAATTTAGTTTATTAAGTGAATTAATTCTAAAAACTTACCTGTATTTTTACAACGATCAATCATACTGTTACAATGAGGCGTTATTTGGAAGAATATTCACGGAAGAATTATGATGGTACGAATATATTATGTAAGAAAGTTCATGTAGTTACAGTGACATTGTCAGCATTGAGACGGTATTTATATATATTGAGAGAAAAGGAGAGAGAAATTGCTAGGAGAGAATGATATATTAGTGAAGAGGGAACTATTTTTTAATTATAGGCATAAACATATCAGGAAAGCGTAATGTGCTTTGCTTATTTAATTCTAAATCTTGTTTCTTTGTGTGTATCATCTTTGATATCATTCTTTTAGTATGATATTTCTGAGTCTAGATTTCGGTCTTAATTAGACCAACTTCAGTATAAATCGAAAGTATTTAAGATAATCTTTCTTTCATTCCACCAAATCTGATTCTATGGCATTTTATTTCAATGCAGAATCTGGAAATTGTGCGTCGAGCATCTTGCTAATCTGTTTCACAAAAAAGATACTATATTAAAGATAACATCTCCTAAAACATTACTTTCTCTATTTATAACATTACTTTCAACAATTTATATTCTAATGAGTGTTTTTTGTAATTAATTTAAGATTCGATGTTTACATAACTGTGACTAAGACGTTATTAATTTGTAAATTGCGAAAATAGCACTTTGAGAAAAAAAATTTTATATATTTATATACTGAAGATGATCTAATTAAGACCGAAATGGTTTTTATATTTTATGTAGAATTGTCTTGTATAATAATTTGATAAATATTATTTGCTTCTAATATCTTGCGTAGTGGTGTATGTTCTTTAAAATATTGTTTTGATAAACCAAGTTTTCTGAAATGACACGCAAAAAATCACTGGCTCCCGAACTATCTGGAGATACGGTAGTATCTATATGTTTTGAATTTTTCTCACTTAATTTGTTTATTGGTTTATCAATTTTATCATTATTTTTCTTTATGGAAAAAAATTGCTAGTGCATAGTAATGTATAGTTTTCGAGATTAGACATGAGGGAACTAAACTTATAACATTTATCACTGAGGAAAATCTCTTTAAAG
The DNA here is from genome assembly GCF_024713525.1 of Acromyrmex echinatior. Lineage (NCBI taxonomy): Eukaryota > Metazoa > Arthropoda > Insecta > Hymenoptera > Formicidae > Acromyrmex > Acromyrmex echinatior. The sequence goes on from NC_141852.1 coordinate 1,009,350, forward strand.
AAATAAAATTTTGAGTAAGTACTATAAGAGTCGTCATTAAATAAATCATACAGTTTCATGCTGTGGTTAGTTTATTATCTCCTCCTCATCCGTTAATTTTTTAAAATTACATTAACAATATACGATAACAAAACCATGTAAACAAAAAAAAATCTATTGGACTTTAAGTAAGAATTACATTTATCCAAGCAGAAATCAAACATCTCAGGCAATTATATATGATTGTAAAACAAAAACTTTAAGAATAAAAATATTTACTTAAATGTACGATTTTTAAAAATTGTGGCATAACTTCTATCATAGACGTGTTTCCAACAAGATGTTACAGCAAACTTAGAGGCAGTCGCTGTTGCGTGCCTAGATACATTTACATGTGTCTCGCGTGTTTTGTTTTTAATGTAGCCTTGATTAATCTACTTACCTCTATAGTCAATTAATACCGGTCTCTCCTACTTCCAAAAAAGTATTCAAATGCAACATACAAAATACTCTCAATAAAATTAAAATATATTTAAATACGTATTTAAAATTCATATTTCAAATACTGTCCACTCTTGGCTGAGACACAATGCTAGAGGTCATTGTTCACAAAATGTAAACAAGGATAAATAATACATTATGCACATCATGCGTGAAATAGAATTTTAGATTGAGTCAACAATGGTGCGATTTTAACTTTAATTGAAAACATTTTTACATAATTTAAAAATGTATTTAGTATTTATAAATTCAAAATAAAAAAAGTATTTAAATACAAAAAACAAAATACTCTCAAAAAAGTATTCAAATACATACGACATACAAAATACAAAAATGTATTTAAGTACGTATTTGAAATACATATTTTTCAAATACTGCCACCCCTGGTTAGTATATACACTATTAGATTCAGTAGTGTTACTGCTGTAGTAATTTTCAACACTATTCGATCCACCTGAGGTACTAGTGCAGTATTCAGCACTATTACAATAGGTACTATTACAATAGGTATTGCAATACTTTTTCCGTACCATAAGTACTACTTGTGTTCGCCACTGCAGTATTCTTATTATATACTCATAGTAAAAAGTACATATGTAAAAAGTACATATGGATATCTTAAATATACAAATTTCATGCTTATTGTATACCTAAGCACATCAGTTTGCAAAGTGCTAAAAAGCGATTATATGCGTTTTTTTAGCGCTTTGAGCTGCATTCCGTTCCAAGCATAATACGCATGAGGTATCATTTTATCCTTGTTTGACATTCTGTAAACAAAAAGAATATGATATCTCATGCGTGCAACGAACGCCTTAACGCTTTGTAAGCGCTGTGTACTACTTGTACATAGCGGTATACATAGAGGAAAGGCCCCTATTATGAGATATCGAGTTCATTTTGGGTAAATGTTAGAAGGTCTATAGGCAGAATTTAAAAAAATAATAGATCATTTTGAAGGGAATTTAATAAGCTTTAAGATAACGTTATATAAAATTTAATTTAAATCCCTTTTTTTTTTGAAAATTAAAGAAATGTAAAAAGTGAGCAATCGCAAAATAAAAAAATTGTATTCCTAATATGAGATGTCTCAAGAAATCGATAGTAAAACGCAAAGTATCAGTATTGCCATTAAAAAACTTTATTTAATGTTTCTAAAATACAAACACAGCCAGCGTGTGCAACAAGTGAGCATGCGAGAGATTGTACCCAGAACTCGTCAGGTAGTTGGAATCAAGCATCGCAGAAATAGGCATTCGACGTTCATTCCGGTTCTTTTTTATTATTGTACAATAACATTTATACTTTAGCAACGATTTTCATTATAACATAGGAGCATGGGTTATTTTATTAGAAATATCCTAGATATCTCATATTTCCATGCCTTATGATTTTACGATCATCAAATCTAACTTCTGTAATTAAACAATTCAACATATCCCGTATTTTTCTATTAGTATGACCTTACTCTATCATTACATGAAGAATTTATTGCCAAATATTTATTTTTATTAAATAATATACAAGGTTTAAAGGCTCATCTCAATGAAACTTGAAGACATCCAAATTCTCAAATCTTGTTGTACAATGACTACAGGCATGATCTAGTAATGAATTTTCTACTAAATAGTTTTTAATCCAAGAGCAATAAATTCACGATGGAACCAATAGATAGCATTTATTAGTTTAACAGAAACGCTGCTATCTCATATTAGATATCTATTTCATAATAGGGGGCTTTCCTCTAAGTATGAAATTTTTATGATAATAATTCGTTTTTAATAATATTATTCCTACATACTAAAATAACAATATTAATTGCTCTATGAATATATGTATTTTTTACTGCAATGATTTTTTATATTTATTAAATATTACAATTATATAAATTCATTCCTTGATAGAAAAATTTTGCTGAAATTGACATTTCAACGAAAATACTGAAAATTTGTTGATATATTTCGCTGAAATTTCTCTGAAAATGAATTTTTCAACAAAAATACTAAAACAATTATCGAAATTGAACTGAAATTCTTCCGCAAGTTTGTCCGAAAATCTCATAAAAATTTGTTGAAAAAATGGTGACAGTTTGGATTGAAATCGGTCAATTTTTACAGATTTGGACATTGAACTCGAATATGAAGCTTAAAAGTTCGGGGAACTTTGTGAAAATGCAATTTTTCTGTATGAAAGCATCGTTTTGCAGCAAAATATTTTTTAATGAACAGAGGGCTAAATCAATAAAATTTTATGCTTAATCGATAGCTTGCACTTGGATTGTATAATAAGAGTGCATTGATTTTTTTTTGCTCTACGAGTAGAGATATTGCGATTCAAGTCCGAATCTGTACATATATTAAGATATGCCGTCGTTATAATTTTTATTATTTATAATTTTTATATTGTGCGTTGCGGCTATGTGCGAGAAACGTATCATACATTTTTGTAACTTTACGACGAAAGAATCCTTACATATATCTTCGCCTTATATACATCTTTATTATATGTATAAAACAGGATAGGAAATGCAGCCTAAACTTATAAAGTATAAAAATGTGTAATTTCGGTGAAAATAAAAGATATTATAACACTTTTCTTTCTTCTTCTGAAAAATATCAATAAAAGAACGCTTCTTTTTTTCACCGTTATCATATTTGTTTATTAAGAAACATTTTCGTGCAGAAAATTTGCATTTTCACAAAGGACTTTGGACAATTTTAAGCTTCATATTCAAGTTAGCATGTCCAAATCTATAAAGATTGACCAATTTCATGCGTTTCAATCACAGTCAAATTTTGGCGCTAAATTGCCATCGTTCTTTCTCTGAAAGTCTAAAATTTCTCTGAAATTTTTGAAAGTGATTTTTTTTTGCAAAAAGAAAAATCGCTAAATTCAAACCGAAACTGTTCTGAAAATTTTGTTAAAGGTCGAAATTTCCCTGAATTTGATTTAAACTTTCCTGAAAGTGATTTTTTTCAAAAGTACTAAATTGTTGGTATGGAATTAAAATTTTTCCAAATTTGTTAAAAATCTTTTCAAAAATTGTATAATATTTCTCTAAAAATATATTAAATATTATTTAATTTTTCGTTAAAAGTATTGCAAAATTGTTATAAATACATGAAAATTAGTTTTTATACATTAATTTTTTACATAAATAGTTTTAACATATATATAATGACAAATATGCATTAAGTATGTTCTCATTAGTATTATACATTATATTAGATATACATTATGCAATTATACATTATATTATACAATTTAAGATTAATTATATTTTTCCAAATGAGTTTCATCTTTTTCACATCTTTGATATGTTACAATTATAGGTCTATTAGCATAATAGGTGTTTGTGGATCATCGAAAGAAAAATTTCCGTATAATCGCAGAAATCAAGCACGCTATATTGGGATATAACTTAGGATGGGTGAGCTTGGGAGGAGCATACCATGAAAATAATTATTGAATTTTTTAGGGAGAAACGTTTTTTTTAATCATAATTTGATCATATGTCTTCTGAAATATGATACTAATCAGTAATACTTATTTTAAAAATAAAACAGGATTAATTAATTTTATTTTTTTGAAATTTCAGCGGAATTCGCGATAGTGGCATTATTTAACATTAGTGCTATAATACAATAGTGTAGCAATGCAGTGGTGCAATAGTCGAATTTATTACTATACTAATAGTACAATAGTGTAATACTCAATAAGTTTTTTTCGTAAAAGTTTATATTTTTAATAGAATCATTATCACCACGCTCAGAATCGTCATCATTATCGTCAGAATCATTATCGTTATCTTATCCTTATTTTCAGAATGCTCCAGTGTTTTTGTTTGATTATTTGTAATTAAGATATATAAAATTATATCCGCTGAAATTTTCATTAGTTCAAATAAAAATAATTTATATAGAGTAACTGCGGATAATACATACGTCAGTGTGGGAAATGTCCAGTGTGGGAATGTCCAGTGAGGGACATATCACTCGTGTTTAACAATGATAATGATTAATAGTGTTTGTGCTATAAAATTATTTACAATTGTATGTTTAACGTGTTGCATAAGTATCAAGAATTTTCTGGCAACAGTATTGTTTTTATGAGGTAAATATGACGGCATAGTATATGAAAATGCTTCTTATAACTTTTATATTAGGTGTTGGAATTAATTCGTAGCGTTTTACAAGTGATGGGAAGTACTTTCATTAATGTATTTTTTAATGCTCATGTGAAATAAATAACATTCTTTCATTAAAAACGCTACGAATTAATTCCAACACCTAATAGTATTTTAAGTTATTATTTAATAACTTTTATAATACTTTAAGTTATTATTTCAACATTATATAATACAATTTTTAGCTTGATTAGCTTGTTAATCTATTAGTGTAGATTAAAATGAAAATATTCAATAAATCGTTGATTCATTTTCTTAACAACCGTATTGCACAGGCTCATCATAAGATAAAATGGCGTATTGGGGCAATATGACACTACTTTTATTAAGGTAAAATGCCAGTAGTCATTTTCTCTAATATATAGGTTAGGGCACTAAACAAATGTTTTGCCGCATAATTCCATCGTAACAGGATATTCATATTGACAAATACCTAATAAATAAACTTAAATGTTTATTTATTTGCTTATTGTATTATATTAATTTACTGCTCAATTCAAAATTCTGAATAGAGAATACAGTTTTTTAAATCCATTTTTAATGGATTGAATTTTCTTGATTTTTGGAACTTAGACTACTTGTAACATTATAATAAATATAAAGTAAAATAAATATTTATTTATACATTTCATACTTACACATTATATACTTTTACATTTAAAATTGGTCCAAAATGTAATTGGATAATATCTAATTGTTGCTGTAGATGGATTCATGAGGACTGTTCGTAGAAAGATAAATTTATGTTGTTAAAAACGCTTCTCAAAGTTTATTTTACATGTTGTATAACTTAATCTATCAAAGTTATTATTTATATTGTTTATATTGTGTTATAAATGTTCATTTTCATCATAAAAATCATTAATGTGTTCTTGCAATGAAAGAAACAAATGTTAGCATTTTTTTATATATTACCTGCATGGTGGCATATTATCCATTTTTCAGCATTTTTGTATTTCTATATTTTTAATAATAAAAAATAAAAATATTTGATTTCAATCATATACAAATAATAGATAAAGGATGGAAGAAAAAGATTAATATGTAAAATTACATATCAAATTCGAATTGAACAAATAATTATTTAAAAATCTAATTTCACTTAAATGTGACATACTTACTCCATTTACTCTATATTTACACGAAAAATAATGTACATATTACACAGAAAACTATAACCAATCGTATAATATAAGTTATATATTATAAATTTAATATACTCTTCAACAAAATTATTGCATAGACAAATTTATATCAAAATTTCGTATAAATTCAAATGTAACTTCGTGAAAAATGATCGCATTTAAAAATTTTCTTATTTTCAAGGGTAAAGTCTGTACTTTACAAAGCTTTCAAGGGATTTCGAATCTATCCTTATTCCTTGACATCTTTTTAAAAATAAGGATGTTCTTTTTTTAAAAAAATTTGCGTAGTTTAACACATTTCTATGGAGTGTAGTAAATTTTTTTTGTAAATGTTATGATAACGCTTATTGAATGTAGTGGCATCTCGATATTATTTTCTTCAAGGAATTTAATTCTGACGGTGAGCGTTATATTAGGATCGTCTATTAGGATAAAATATCGAGACTACTATCAATGAGCGCGGATTTGAATCTCATTCAACATGTATGAGATATGATGGGAAGAAGCCTATGAAGATTAGAGGAACAGTCAACAAATCTGCAGTAACTGGAAGCATCGAATATGATGGGAAATTCCTCAATTAGAGCTTGCATCAATATACGTGCACATTTACAAGAGGTCATCCGAAGACGAGGTGGAAATACACAATTTTGAAGAACAAATGTACCCCCACATATCTTCACCTTCTCCCCTCACACACACACACACACACACACACACACACACACACACACACACACACACACACACACACACACACACACACATAAAGTTACGAAACTAATTGTCCGAACATAGATATTGTAAGTATATTTTTTAGTACAGTATCATCAAATAAATAATATAATTTTTAAAGAATAATAGTATTTAGAAGTAAGAATTCTCTCCAGTGATTTACTTTCATCTCTAATATTAATCAAAATTATATTTTTAGATACATATAGACTTAATCAACAAAACTATAAAAATAATCGCGAAATTAATTGATCGGACAAACAAAAATAATATTGAAGAAAATATAAATATATTAAAATATAAATATATTAAATAATATTGAGTTTTAATAGCGCGTGGGACCACCCTTAGCTTCACTAACAGCATTTAGTCTGCTTTCTTCAAGTGTTTCCACAAGTTTTTCGGGTAACATCAGGATTAATATTTTCCCAAGCTTCCAAGATGACTTTTTCTAATTTCTTATGATTCCGATTTCATTTTCGGACTTCTGATTTGAGAACTTCCTATAAATGCTCAATAGGTTCAAGTCTAGGCTCTGGAAAGTTCAAGCATCTTATTTATTTTAAAAAATTTCTATGATCGATGAGAGGTATGCTTGGGGTGGTTATCTTGCTGTATGATAAAATATCATTCGATTTTTATATGAGCTATATGAGTGAAATCTTTTAAATCACGCTTTAAAATTTATACGTACATATGTTAATTCATTGTATCATGGATAAATTTAAATTTTCCTACTCTAAAAGCTACCATAGATTCCCAGAAGAGATTTTTCCATCATATTTTACAGTAGGAATTAGATTTCGGATTTTAAAAGCTTTTCTGATTTTACAATACTTTTTTCTTTCCATCAGATTCAAACAATTTAATCTTTGATTCATCTTCAGAGAACACGATTCCAAAATGATAATAACTATATATATATATTTAATAATTATATATATATATATATATATATATATATATATATATATATATATAAACTTGCAATATCTATGTCTGGACAATTAGTTTCGTGACTGTATACACGCACGCACACAATATATATATATATATATGTACATATATATATATATATATATATATATATGTACATATATATACATATATATATATATATGTATATATATGTACGTATATACCAGATGCAACAGAATGACCGTACTAGGCTAATTTTTTGAAAAATACATATTTTTTTGAAAAATGTTTCAGACAAAAGTTTTTCGACTTCAAAGAGGACATAATATTATTGGTTAGACCTTAGGTGGCATTGTTAAGATCAAGGCAAAGTTACGTTGAATTTTTTAAATGGAATCCCCCATTTTTCATTATATATTCTTGTAGCTTACTTCGAGAGCTTTACAAAATACTATAATAAAATATTTTTTCATGAATATATTTCAAGTTAAGCTTGAAAATTACAATACCGTCGGCATTATTCGAGGTGTCCGACCGACAATTAAAACTTCTTGAATATTGTTCAGGATCACGTCCTGGATAACATTTGTAAAGATCGAGATCATTGAGGGTTATACCTCTTATTTTTATTTTTGCACTGAAAATTCATTTTTATAACAGCTTCATAAAGTACAGACTTCACCCTTGAAAATGAAAAAAAAACTTTTAAATGCGATCATTTTTTGGGGAGTTACGCTTATTTAAATTTATGCGAAATTTTGATATATAAATTTACCTATGCTATAATTTTATTAACGTGTGTATTTTTATATTTATTATAAATGGTGAAATTCATGAACTATCTTATAATATGATATATACCTATATCAATTTTATACCTACTTATATTTAATAAACGTATAAGATATCAACAAGTATTTAATGGATAGTGATTCTATGATATGATTAGTTTCTAAACTTATTACAATTACATCCAGTGAAAAAACTAAAGACAAGAATCAATCGTATTAAAGAATTACTAAGCGCTAACTGATTAGTTTTCTTTGTTGAACGCAGCCAATGACTACGCACTAGCGACTCGTGATGTTAGACCTCCGCTCTGAGCTATGATTTTTCTCTCTCTTCTTCTCAAAACAGAATCTATATATATTAAGATTGTTGTTATTTTTTGAATTTTTCTCTTAAATTCCAATTTACCAAACAATTTCTGTAAAATTTTAGCTCGGATATTAGGAACACGTGCCTTCGGCTCATTAAACATTAGAGTTATATCAGCATTGATTATTAAAACATATTTCTCACAAAAATCGGCTTAGAGGACTTTTCTTTCTTTTAGCGTGTATGTTTTGTTTTTCTACATCATTTGAGATCTTATATGTCTCCTTTAAATAATTAGGTAAACGAATAAAAAAATAAATATATATTGTATTACACTTTTTGAGCTGGAAAATGTGATCTCTGGGCTAAAAAGAATTGTAGTATGTTTCGAGTCAAGAGAAGAATCAAATTAAAGGATTTAATGTTTTTATTAAAAAACTAAATTTTTATCAATATTACACATAATAAAATAATATTATACATATAATAAAACAATGTTAAATATAATAATGTAATAATTATTGCGACCGAATTTAAAGACCGAAATCATTTCGGCACGTAGTGCCGAATTAAAAGACTACATATGTAGTAATAAATTCACATAATATTATATAAGTACTTTATATCTAGTTAAATCATTAATGGCATTTATTTCCTATTGGTTGTGTACTCACATGTATGGTCCTATAAGATTCTTAGCCCTGATGAAAAAATTTCGCTGAAATTATTTTATGTATTTTTTGAAACATTTTAACGTAATTGTTGAAAATTTGTTGAAATTTCATTTATTGAATGTGAATTTTTCGGATAACATATTAAAAAATCGCTAAAATTGAATTGAAATTTCTTTGAAATTTTACTGAAAATGAATTTTTTTTAGCTAAAATCACTAAAATTAAACTGAAATTTTTCTGAAATGTTGAAATTTTACTAAAAAATATTCCAAAACGTAAAATAATTTTAGTGAAATTTTTTCACTAGAGAGTTTAACATTCTTTATTTACGTTGCTTAAAATAAGATGTTCCTATATTTACTAGTTATTGAGAAGAATATTACTAAAGCCTTGGTAGTCTAAAAGCCTAGGACACTCGCACGGAATGCTAGAAATCTGGATTCGACTCTCAGCCGAGGTAATATTTTTCACAATAAAATTATTTATTTACAGATTTTAATATGTTACTCAACATTATTATTATTATTATTAAGATTGTTCTAAGATACTTATATATTAAATTGTTAAATTGCTACACTGAGAAAAAAATATAGTCAATTTTAATAAATATTTAGTTCAATACTGTCAACTAAACATTTACTTACAGTAAACAAATATTTTGTTCAGTAAAAAAAAGATTATTAAATCAAATTAACATTTCTTGTATCAAATAAACATATAGCTTTCTATTTAATAAATATTTAATTGGTAGTATTCAACTAAATATTTATTAAAATTGATTATATTTTTTTTCAGTATAGTCAATTTAACTTGTGATATTACTGTGGTAGTTTAGTGGAGTTTGCGTTTCAAAATTGAAAAATTATTTTGTTGCGAAATTTAAAGGACTACACACGTAGTGTATAAATTCATACAAAATTATTACAAGCATTTAAGATCACATTAGAATTTTAATTGGAATTTATCTTCTATTGGTTGTGTACAATAATTATTGTAACAAAGTTTTTTTTTCGAATCCGAAAACGATAGTCTTTATTAATTTGTAATAAATACTGTTTTTATTCTTCATTTTCAGTGATTAATTTATTAAATATTTATTATATATTTATATTATAATAGGAGGAAGTCGCCTATATTGCACTTAACGTTTAAACAAAATTATAATAAAAGCGCTGAAAAGATCAGGAAACTTTTAATTACTACTTGAAAACTTTTTTAAAATCATCGTTTTCTGACAAAGTTGACGGATTAGTCTGCATGAAATCTCGATTTATATTGAATCTGTTTAAGAAGATAGTGTTTTTGCAGTTAAAAAAATTTCAATATCTTTTTCTAACAATTCATGAATATTGTATGTTTTTATATTACAATATTGTATGCTTTTGCTATTCATCATGTGAGGTAGATAGCAAAATTTTTATAGCATAAAAATATTCTTGTTTTGTGATGAATTCAAATTGATAGCAAAAGAAAGGCGTGTTTTTTCTGATATTTGTTTATTATCATCCCAGATAGCACAAAGAATCCAAAAAGAATTCTTTTACAAAGTATCGATTTACAAAAAATTCTCGAAAAAATTCTTTTTTTTCATTCTCGATTTCTCTTTTTCTATCCCATTTCTGTTTTAAAAGTATTTCTAAGGATCCCAAAAGAATTCACTTTTATATCATTAATTGTGAATTCTTTTTCGAATTTAAAAGCAGCCCTTTTTTTAGTCTAAATAAATTCGCAATGAAATCGAAATAACTTTTAGATAGTATTCTAATAGAGTTTTAAAACTATTCATTTTATGTTCTTTCTGGAATCGGAAAGTTAAATAGGTTGTGATTATTGGAATGCTCCGAAATATGAAACAAAAATTAATTAAAATATATTTTGCGACAAAAATATTTTAACAAAGAAAATATTTGAAAATATAAATCAATTGTTAAAATCATATATATTGTATGCTTTTTTGTATTGTCATATTTTTATTAATTTATATTTCTTAATTTTGTATAAAAATAAGTCACTTCATTTTTTATTCGAATTAAATTTTACTATTATATTTAAATACGTATGATTATGTATGCATATATATATATATATATATATATATTATATATATATATATGTGTGTGTGTGTGTATGTGTGTAATATATATTTGATAATATCCTTGAGCCTTCCACGGGTGCTTTCTATATAAAGATTGTGATTCGCGGGTTTCCTCCGTGATCAGATATAGTCTTGGAATGCCAATGTTTCGTGAACCATGCAGTTCACTTCATCAGGGCGAGGAACAGCCTGATACGGAGCTGTTTCTCCGGGCCGTTTCTTTTTATATTACACTACTTGTTGGAATGGTGGGGGGGGAAAGATGAGAATTGTGTTGGTGGTGGAGGGGGGGGGGAGAGGTGGGGAAATCGATCAGTCTTCAATAACTGGGAGAATGGTTTTCCATATTTTATTTATGTTGCAGCCATTATCTCTATTTAGATTGTTAGGGTGTTTTTGTATCTCTATGGTTTCTCTATATTTTCTTGGAAAGTATGATGTAATGTTGGCTATTGTGGTTGTTTTGTCAACAAAACAGTATTTGATGTCCTATTTCGATGTTTCTGATAATGCTGATTGTGTGACGTGTTTTAGCCTGACATCATGTTGGTGTTCTTTTATCCATAGGTTGACTATTCTCCCGGTTTCTCCAATATATACTTGCCCGCAGGAACAAGATATTTCGTATATTCCTGCGAAGCTGAGTGGAGGTCTTTGATCTTTAGGGTTTCTTAAGATTTGTTCTATTTTTAATTATATATTTGTTCTATCTTTTTGGATGGTTTAAAGTAGTTCGGATATTGTGTTTGTTTAATATCCTGCTAATCCGATCTGTTGTTTCTTTGACATATGGGAGAATGGGATAAGATATAGTCAGGGGGGATCTATCCTTTTTTTGATTGTGTGTCAGAGATCGTTGTCTTGTTTACATCTTTATTGATTATTTTGATTATGTCTTTTTTGTCGTGTTCGTTTTTCTGTAAGGCTAATTTTAAGTGATTGAGTTCTGTCTGTAGATGTTCTTTGTCAGAGATAACGAAAGCTCTACCATATGTACAAGTGAATTGATTGCAGACTGTTTTTGTGCTGGATGGTGATGCGACTCGACATGTAGGTATCTATCTGTGTGTGTTGGTTTTCTGTTCACTTGATGGCCTAAGGTACCATCAGCTTTCTTAGACATCAGAACATCTAGAAAGAGGAGTTTTTCGTTTTCCTCTATGTCTATAGTGAAGTGAATATTTGGATGGATGTTGATTGTTGGGAAATAAGGAATTTAGTTCGGCTGTGTCTCCATATCACGAATATATCGTCTATATAACGGAATCAAATTTCTGGTTTTTTGAGTGTTTTTCTGAGGGCCTCTTTTTCAAAAATGCTCCATGAAGATGTTGACGATTACAGGAGAAATAGGAGAGCCTATTGCCGCTCCTGAAGTTTATTCATAAAATTAGTTGTTATAGGAGAAGTAAGTGGTCGTTAAGCATTGCTCTCTTAGCGGAATGAGGTCGGAGGGAACTTCATGTGAGGCCTTTATTATGTTCATTAAGTGTATAGAAAACCAATACACATAAATCTTAAGAAATCCTAAAGATCAAAGACCTCCACTCAGCTCCGCAGGAGTTGATACAAAATACCTTGTTTCTGCGAGCAAGTATACATTGGAGAATGGTCAACCTATGGATGAAAGGACATCAACGTGATGTCAAGCTAAAACACGTCACGCAGTCAGCATTGTCAAAACACAACATCGAAACAGGACATCAAATACTGTTTGACAAAACGACCACAATAGCTAACATTACATCATACTTTCCAAGAAGGTATAGTGAAACCATCGAGATACAAAAACACCCTAACAATTTAAATAGAGATAATGGCTACAATGTAAATAAAATATGGAAAACCATTTTCCCAGTTATTGAAGACTGACCGATTTCCACCTTCCTCCCCCCACCCACAATTCTCTTCTTACCCAACAAGTAGCGTAATATAAAAAGGAATGGCCCGGAGGAACAGTTCAGTATCAGGTTGCTTCTCGTCCTGATGAAGTGGACTGCGAGGTTCACGAAACGTTGGCATTCCAAGAATGGATCTGAACACGGAGGAAACCCGCAAAACGCATAATTTTTATATGTAATTTATTTTGTATGTGCATTTTTTGTATATATGTATATAAAATGCTATTGCAAAAACTACAATAATTTTTATTACGCTCGCAGTAATCACTCAAACATAGTACAATTCTAATGACAGTAGATCGCTTGTAACGGGAATAATTTTGTACATAACAAATACCTATATTGTGACTAAGCCAAAAATGAATTTTTTTGAACCCATTGCGAATAGAAAAAAAATTTCTTTAAATTAACTTCAATTTAACTCTGTAAGAAGTATTTTTATGAAGTCCTTTATTAATTATCGGAATTGAATTTTGAGTCCGAATTTGGAATTAATGATACCGAATACCCTTTAATATCATACTTGTCCTCGATTGGAGCGCATTTTGTATTTTGGCCACTTTTTCCGTCTTTTTGTCCACTATGGACATGTACTCTCTGCGAGGAAGACGCAATAATTAATTTAAATTGATGTAATCCTTTTCTGCTCCTCTTTTAAACTATCAAAGGCTTGTTTTAACATTTTTTTGTGTCTTTTTTAGTTTTTAAAAAAATCGATTATATCAATTAAAATGAATCACCCTGTATAAATATGATTATTAACAGTTTAGTTGATAAAAAATTTAGATGAAAAAGCGCAAAAAGGTAGGTGGATTACTCGTTAATGATTTACAAATGCAATGATAACTTGAAAATTTTGATATCAGGAATTGTTTAAAATTGTGGACATTCTAAAATTTGAAAAAGGATCTTAAATACCGAAAGGTCTTACTAAAAGATAACCGAAAAATGGATTAATTTTGCAAAATTTTGATCTTTTTCATTATACTTATGACCATTAATAACAATAAAACCATTTTAAATTTGGATTTGCATCGGTGAAATTCATAATACATATTTATAACATAATAAACCATCATATCCATGCAATTGTTACACAATTTGTTTTCGTATTCAACTACTTGTAAAAGCATTTGAATCTTAAGAGCCATAATAATTTTTCTAGATTTGCTATGATGTATTTATATGAGAAAAATTATGATTCCAAAATTACGAAGTTGCTTTATGACCACTTTTTCTGTCTTTTTGACTGTGCGTCGTGGCGTCGAACTAAATGTTTATATTTTTATTATTTATATAATACTTTTTTTCACATAAGAATTTGTACATATTCTACAATAGTTATATTAAAACATGCAAAAGTTTTAAAACGATTAAAGTTTTAAAACGATAAATTAGTTTTTCTTTTGAAAAAGATTACAAAAAATCACCATTTTTTCAATTTCCTAAAACAGCAAATTCCCTCAAGCCCTCAATATTGAGGGGCGCAATCCCTCAATATTTTATTTAAAATTTTACAGGAATTATATTTTTTTATGGATTGGAACTATTTTAGAGGGTGAAAGAAACCGAAAGAATTCGAAAAATCGAAAAACGGATCATTCCCAGAAAAATATAGTTAGAAAATTCTATGTGATATCATGAAACATGGTATAGTTATAAAATTTATAAAATTTTATCAACAGAAATAAAACTAAGGATAAAATTTGCAGTTTAGTTACTAGGCTTTGAATTTGTTTATGAACATAACACTATTAGACAACATATAAAAGTAAGAAAAATTATAAAAAGAATTATTATAAAAGTTCAAATATCTATTACATGTGAAATTGAGTTTTATTGGCATAGCATTGATGCAAAATAATATTTATTCTATTTGAATTACAATTATAAGTAATGGACGAATGGAAGGCCAAGCTCTAAATGGCTATAGCAATAAAATAGATATGCGCAAGAATACACCATCATTTCTTGCATTATGAGTTTCCATCTAAGAGAACATATTTAAAATTATCATAGGAACAGACGTCTAAATATACATTACATCACTAACTTGTCTCAAATATACATAAGAAATTTTATAAGGATTTTTTAAAATTTGTAACTGCCAAAAATTCGGGAGGGGATTTTCTGTAGCTCATGATGCGATAGCACATATATCTATTCACATTGGCCGGGGTGCATAGTAACTTTTTACTGCTTTATCAATGAGAATATTTTATTTTAAATTGGCCAATTTAGCGATATGGGTTATCAGAATCTTTTAAAAATTTTATTGAATCTATGCGCATGTGCGGTGAGAAGACACTAGTTCAATCGTCGACACAGAGGTTGTGACACCTTTTTTTAAATTGTTTTCAGAACATGGAAAAAATTTTCAGAGTACTATTCAATATCTATAAATGCAAGTAACGAGAGATTATGACAGCTATCAAAATGGTACGGAATTGAAATATACAAAGTGAAACTAAGGAATACATATTGTATGACGCAAAAAATACTTTAAGATGTCAATTGGATGCAGCAAAATCAGAGTAAATATTAAGCTAAATGGTTAATTCTATTTAAATTTATTACCATTTTTAATGTGTTAGAAAAAAAATAACGTATAATACTCTCTAAATTTCTTGGAGTGAAATCTATGTTGAACTGAAACAAACTCTACTTGTTTTATTTCAATTTGTTGCACTGATGTGCACTAGTTCAAAAAGTTCATCGATAAAGAATAGATTAATGAAAAGCATATAGCACAGATATTCAAGAGGTTCTGAAGAATATCTTGAGAATCTCAACATTCTGAAAACGTTCGCAAAAACATCTCTAAGATAAAGTGTACTATGTAAGGTAGGATGTGTGTAAAAGTCATCGATTTTTATCCCCAACCGAAGTTAAATTTATATGCTTCTTTATAGTTTTTAGGTTCCAGAATCACATGATGCAATTAGTTTTCCATAAACATAAAGAAAAAAATATGTAAATATGTGAAGAATAAAGAAGTACAGATGTGCCATAAAATTGAGATATATAACGCCTTTTTTAAATGTTCTAACTTACAAAAGCCATCAAATTTTATTTGTATACAATCTGAACATTTTTAGTTCAATTATTTGTTCAATTCTGAAAACGACAATAAAAATTCTCAAAATCATATAAATTCTTAATATGGCATAAGAAAGCATACACATTCGGTCCTACTAAAATCACACACACGCACGCACGCATGCATCGCGCGCGCAAAACAGGAGCACACACATAATTGCATACATGTAATCGCCGTTCTCAAAATATGAATTTTATTATTAGAATTGGTTCTTTTCAAGGTTAAATTATATGCAAACTTTGATCGTGCCATCTTCCTGTGATGCACATCAGGTAACTGATAACAACAGTATGAGCAGAATTGACATAAAAGGTCAATCATAATAATATTAATGATTAAATTGTCATTAAGTATCTGATACTTATAAATCTAGAATTTATGTATGACATTGAAATGTTTAGGTTTTCACACTAAGATTTAAAAGTCTGAAGTTTAAAAATCTACAGATAAGTTTTAAAGATTTTAGAGTTTATGAGTAAAAAGTTTAAAGACATGGGGCTTGAAAGTTTCGGTACTAACTGTCTCAGGTTTTGAGTCTGGGATTTAAGAATGTGGAATTCAAAAAGGCGGGAAGATGATGTGCAAAGCACGAGTATCTAATTTTTGTCTTACACTTTTCGAATTTTCGTGTGTTTGTTTCTTTCTCTATTTTTACTCTATCACAATAAAAATAGATTTTTACTCTATCACTCATAAATTTGTTGATTCTCGATGGATAAAATGTTAAAAAAGCTCATTGTGTATCTCGTTTTTATTGCATGTTCATGTTTATTTACATATTTCCTAGTTCATGTTTATTCATATTTCTTTCACATTTTTATTACATGTTTATGAAAAACTAATTATACTACGTGATTCTGCAGTCTGAAAACTATAGAAAAACATATATATTTTATTTTCCAGTTAAAGACAAAAATTGACGACTGTTATTCATCTTCACTTATATATTTCTTAAGGATAAGACTTCACATTGATAATTCATTAATATTCTTTTATAGAATGCGATTTGTACTATTATCTTAGCTAATAAAATAGAAAAGAAACTTCGTCAAATTTGTACATATGATACAGAAATTTAAAATTAAAGTCTGTACAACATTTTGCTTATTGTCTCCAAATATATTTTTATTATAGACTTTTTTATTATAGACATTTAATACATCTTTTAGTTTAGTTTCAAATATATGGATTCTTAATAAGTAGTCAAAAGAAAATTCAGCAACTGGTGCTGTTGTTTGTAGAGTCCTCTGTCAACTGAGCCATTATCCTATTTCAATAATATTCGTAGAAAATGCACTCATTATTTAACTGAAACAAATAGTACTAATTGAACGCTAATGAAACGTCCAGATGCTTGTTACACGAAGAAAAATAATTTACTAGCACAGTAGATTTTATGCTGCAGTAACAAAATCTGTCAATATATGAATAGCAAAAACATTCGTTTAAAGTACTGATTGCTATTTGATGGATATAATTTAGCTAAAACTGCAAATTATTTTGCTGTAAGAACAAATTAATTTTTGTTTAATTAACTAAGCTTTTTTATTGCATTAGCGATACAATTTGCTACATTAGCAAAGCTTATTTGCAAAATTAGCAAAATGGTTTCGTTTAACGAATAATTTATTTAAACTGCGTGATCAAATCAAATTTGTTATTATAGCAAGACGTGTTTGCTAAATTAACGGTTTGCTAATTTACATTTGGCTCTATGAGCGAAATAACTTTGCTATAAAAATAACTTTGTTTTATTAGCAAAATAATTTTAAAAAACTTTTCCAGAAAAGTAAATAAACATTAATAAGCATATAATAAAAGAAAAACTTTCCAATATTTTTTTATTTTTGTATTTGGTAAGCATAAATCTAATGAAATATTATAATAATTTTCATTGACTCCATTTTTATTATATTTCTTTATGTTTATTTATTTCTCTCTTATATAATTCTGCAAATTTATGTTGCTAACAAAGCAAAGTTACTTTTATTTATTTCTTATAATATAGAAAGTTATCAGAGAATAACATTGCTTATCTTTATTCCAGACAACAGACACGACTAAGAAATATATTAAAGATATGTTTAAAAAAATAAGAATGGAAACGATTAAAAATTAAGAGAATAATGTTCTAACAGACAATGTTCTTTAAATGTTTCTTTAATGTCTTTTTTTATTAATTATATATATTTTCCTTAACTCATTTCTGAAAAAAATATTTATTTAACATTTATTTTCATTAAATAATATTTTTTCATTAAATAACAATTTTTAGAAAACGTTAACAGTATATTTATTATTTTTTAAATATTTAGTTTTCATGAATTATTTATGTGAGAAAATTATTTTAGTAAACATTCTTTTAATGTTTATTTTACGCTTATTAAATGTTTATTTTACATTAATTATTCATTTAAAATGATTTAAGAAAATCTTTTTTTAACCTTTATTTAACATTTATTAAATGTTTGTTTTACATTATTTATTTATTTGAAATGCGATTAATAGAACATTTATTTAACATTTATTTCAATTGATAGTTCGGATTATATAGTTTAAAGAAGGTTTTTTAAATGTTTGTTTAACATTATTTGAGAGGAGCAATTTTTCAAAATGTATTTTGAAAGGTTGCTCCTCTCAAATAATGTTAAACAAACATTTAAAATTTGTAATTTTCAGAAAACGACACACAAGAAAATTACGCATTTTACACAGAATAACAATACTCAGGCAGAATAAGTCACGATAATGTCAATATGACATTAAAGTGAATCGGAAATGATTGAAAAATGAATTTTAATGATCATTTTGAAGTTATTTTGACATTATTTTGATATCATAATAACTTGTTGTTTTGCTTAGATATATCAATTTGTAGGACGCATTATTAAATAAAATTGCTAAAAATGTTAAACAAATGCATTTTATTTATCTCTAATTAAAAAACATAATGCACTTCGAAATGTTTATATTTTTTCAGTATGTAGGTAAATAATGAAAAAATACTTTCCGAACATTTCGGAGTATAATTTATAATATGTATGAGTTTTTCAATACTGAACACTACACCATCTCTAATTTAAAAAAATGAAATTTTAAACAAAACGCATTTTGAAAGTTTGTTTATTTAATGTATATTATTAAGATTTAATATTTTTTTTTTATTAAAATTCGAATTAATAAAAAATAGGTTAGACTAAAGAAATCATTATATAGGAGACATTATCACAATATAAATTACTTGAAATGTACTACGTATAGACTATAGACAATCCGATAATCTGAGATGCAACTCGCCGGCTCATGTAAAGACACAGGCGGTCTCGCGCTAGTTACACTTGGCACGACATACTACCGTGTCTGTTGATAAGATTCGTGTACCTCAATATTTTTCATTGTAAGTGACATAACGGATAAAATACGGATTTCTAACTTTAATGTCCCCGTTCAAATTCTCATAAGTAAAAAAGATTAAAATGTGATTAAAAATTACATTAATAAATAAAACTAAATATATAACACTCACTTGTAACTAAACAATATAATGTGATACTAGGATATATGAGCAATAGCTAGATTACAGTTGCTAAAACATAATATTTCAAATAACTTCAAATAAAATAAAAACATACGACCAGAACATTCGGTCATTATCAATGTTGATATATCATAAATATACGAGTACATCCTAAACGGTTATAAACGCAAATTATATTAAACAACTGTAATTACATATAATTAATTCAGTTGTCAAAATTAAAATGATGGTACGCAATTTAATATACACAACCTGCATCATCTCTCTGTTATCGCAAATGTTCATAGCTGTAAGATACATTATTGAAAGCAAGGTAGTACAATAAGTTCGCAACTCCAAAAAGATTATCTGATTGCATTGGTCATCCTACTCATGGTATATTCATAAAAATCTTCACAAATAATACATTAGTGTGAAATCTATACATAATAAACAATAAAGGTGTAAAAATTCTTATGAGATCCATAGATATATAATGAAATTATCATATTAAAAAAAGAAAAATACGTCAAGTTAAATAAAAGAATAAGTCAATAAAAATTACTTTCTATTTTTGTGAATCAGGAATATTTAATTGCAATCTGATAAAAGTTACAGAATACATGGACAGTTCAGACTGATTATTGTTTAAAGATTTTGTATCGACGTTATACTTAAAAATGCTTGCCAACAAATGACTAATTTTAAATTAGCTTCGTTAGATGTTATCTCTCTTTTTATCAATGTTCTATCTAATTTGATAATAGATAGTATTTGTAAAAGATAGGACCATTATTTCTAACAAGATTCGTATGCCCAAAAACGAGTTTCTTATAGCTATTAATTTGATTTTTAATTCTACCTTTTTTCAAAAATTTTATAAACAGGTATTTGGTTTGTATATTTGATTCTCCTATGAGTTCTCCTCTCTCTCCGATTGTAGCAGATTGTATTGGAAGATCTCGAGGAAATTGCCATCCAACCGTGCCAATTGTTTTTTTATTACAGATATGTCAATAACATTTTATTAGCGGCACCTTCCGAACATTTTGATTCAATAGTTTTAATTCTTTTTTCAAACTTTTAATTCTTTTTAAGAATGTCTGCAATTCATGTTAGAAATTAGTGAGAATAATAGATTGAATTTCCTCGACGTAACTATTATTACTGACGAATAGAAAATCATTTTTGATTGTTATAAGAAACCTATTTTCTCGGAAAGATATTTAAATTTTCGATCTCAACATCCTATATGCTATAAAAAAGGTGTGATCTATGGATTATTCGGTAGAATTTTACTATTATCTTATCCTAGATTTTATCTAAAAAATATTATAGACATGATCAACATCTCGAATGGATATCCTCTTACGTTCATATTTTTAACTATCCATACACGTATTAAATTCCATATTAATCAGAACATTAATCATAAGAATATTCAGCGTAACGATAAGACGCATTATTTACTATATCAAGATTATTTTCGAGTCTTTCTCACATATTGCTAAAGAGGCTAACTTCAAATCTGCTATTCCGAATAAATTAAATAAGTTTATCACCACGGGTTAGGATTCTCTGGAAAAAATGTCATGTCAGGACGGTTTATAAAATTTCATGTCATGATTGTGACGTTTCGTATATCGACCAGACTGGCAATTGGAAACCAAAAGTTTCTGAATATATGAAGGATATTAATAAAAAGACGGATTCATCGTCCGTTATCTCCAATCATAGAATTAATTTGGATCATAACTTTGATTGGAAGGATGTAAAAATTTTGGATAGTGAACAATAAGAGGTTGATTTCGGAAATGGTTTTTATTAAGAGAAAAAAAAAACGCTTTAAATAAACAAAATGATACGGAATCCCTACCGGAAATATATCGCATTTTACTTTCCTCATCCTAAAATTTTCTTTTCCCTCTCCGACAAATGAATATGTTGAATCTTCCCCTTCCTCCTTGTGTCACGTCTCTTTGGTTGTTAGTCATTTGTTGGCAAGCATTTTTAAGTATAACGTCGACACAAAATCTTTAAACAATAACTAGTCTGAGCTTTCCATGTATTCTATAACTTTCATCAGATTGCAATTAGACATTCCTGATTCATAAAATTAGAAGATAATTTTTATTAATTATTCTTTTATTTAATTTGACATATTTTTCTTTTTTTAATATAATAATTTCATTATTGTATCTATGGATCTCATAAGAATTTTTACATCTTTATTGTTTATTATGTACTTATTTATATTTCACACTAATGTATTTATTATAAAGATTCTTGTGAATATATCATGAGTAGGATAATTAATGCAATCAGATAGTCTTTTTGGAGTTGCGAGCACATTATATTACCTTGCTTTCAATGTGCTTACAGTTGAACATTTACGATAACAGAGAGATGATGTAGATTTTGTACATTAGATTGCGTACCATCATTTTAATTTTGACAACTGAATTAATTATATGTAATTACAGTTTAATATAATTTGCGTTTGTAACCGTTTAAGATGTACTTTTATATTTATGATATCAACATTGATAATGATCGAATGTTCTAGTCGAAACGTATTTTTATTTTATTTGATGTTATTTGAAATATTATGTTTTCGCAACTGTAATCTAGCTATTGCTTATATACCCTAGTATCACATTTACACAATTAATAAAGTTGTTTAAGGTTTAGGTGATAACACTAATAAAAAAAAAATAATTAAAGAAAATGTTTAACAATGTACATTTCCAATTTTGTTCAAATTTTCTTCAAATGATGAAAAGAATTTTTCTAACGTAAAAAAAAAAATACTTAAATCTAAAAAAAAACTTTTTAAATAAACGCCTTTACATAAACGCCCTTTTAATGAAAAAGGAAGACTTAACCCATTATTTTCAACATTTAGAAAAATGTTTTGAAAAATGTTTTTTAAATGTTTTTCAAAATATTTTTAAAAACATTGTCTGCTATTTGGGATATGACCCATATAATAATGTCTTTATTTTCAAACTTTTTTTTACAAGAAAAAAGTACAACTAAAAAATATGAAGCTTAACATAATCGAATATAATGTATAAGATAACAAATAATAGATACATTATAAGTCCGGAAAAATTTCGGCACGCAGTTTGAATAATTACAAAAATATGGTATATATGCATGTACATATATAAGATATAGATAATTCACTGTGAATTATTTAGGCATTTAGAAGATCTAGCTTTGACCGTTATAAGTTTGAATATACTTATACTTAGTATTATACTTATATTTAGTATTATACTTAGAATATATTTATATACTTATTATATTAGTATACTTATATACTTATATTAGTATACTTAATATTTATAATATGTTGTAAATGTAAATAACAAATAACAGAAATATATAGAGTGTCCGATAATAATCTCATAATTCTTTGTGGACAGGTATAGAGCAGATTACTGACAATGAGTCGAAAAATCCTGTACCACATTGCAATTTTCGCAATAGTTTACGAGTTATTAACTATTAAAAATCATCTATTATTAGTCCGGCCTACTAGTCAAATACAAATGCGCGGCAAGATGTGGCCGACCAAGGTCATAGGTTGCTACGAGTGCTACGAGAGGTTGCTACGAGGAATTGTTTACTACTCGCCATGGCTGCATATGAGCGATGCGTCTTTGAATCATACATATTGAACATCATAATTATAACGTGTTCTTTTCCGTCAAAATAAAATAATTTTTAGAGATAGAAAATAACGCTTTATTTTAACTCGTTGTTAATTCATTATTAATGAATAAAGAAACGAGTTACTTTTTTCAATAACCAGTAATAACAGGTAATGAGTACTTTTCAACGAGGAACACAGGTAACACTGTGTAACAGTGTCCATACTTCCCGTCTATGACTTAGAAAGACACAGAATGACCCTGTGAAACTCAACTCGATCTTAAGTTGGATCTTCAATCGTACGTCGGACATCAATGGGTACTATCTAGCAAGGGAGACACAATTCCCAATGAGAAATGACAATGGAATCGACATCGAATTGATATCTTCGACATTGAAATTAACGTCAAATTGACGTCGATTCCATTGTCATTTCTCATTAGGTCAGACACAGTGTAACATCACAGTAAATCATTACATCCTTGTTGTTTGCCTATGTAAACAAGGATTCACTGTGTTACACAGTGTCTGACTGCCCAGCAAACGAGAATGGATTAAAATGGATTCAGATTTTTCAGAAATACAGAAATATTTTTCATGAATGTTAAAATGAATCCTTTTCAATCCTGAATGCATTTTTATTCATTTACAGGAATTGCATAGAGCATATCTCTATGCCTTTCAATCTAAAAATAATATTAACATTTTCTGTGCACATCGTGAATACTACTCAATTCAGAATTGTGAATAGGAGGTACAGTTTAATAGGAAGTTTTTTTTTAATTCGGTTGAATTAAAAAATAACATCAGCAATTTCTGTGCAACGTGAATACTGCTTGATTCAATATTCTGAATATAAAATGCAGTTTTTCAATCTAATTGAATAAAAAAAATTTTTATTTAGAAATGAACCATAAATGCTACTTAAATTATTCAAAATTATAAGTAGGAAATTTTTCGTTTTAATCCAATTAAGTTCAAAAAAGTTGTAACGTAAAAATAATTGAGCTATGTTCTTTTGTTTCTCTTTGATTAGAAGTAAAATGAATGATCGATGTGAACATCACAAACCAAGTCAAACAACCCGAATATTAGATTAATCGACATTGCTCAAGCGAGATTAAATTATCTGACACCCAATGTTGTCTCATAGTAATGTAAATTGTTTATATTTTATTATATCTGTTAAATGATGATATTTTTATTATATCTATATAATTTTGTTACTAGTTTAGCTGGTTGTAATTGAAGTAGAGAGTGAATAACACATTTACCAATTCAAGAAGTGGTGTAGCGAATAACATAGAAGATTCATAATCCAGAGATCCCACTAAGGTGCGTTCGAATCCCACTAAGGTGCGTTTTTTAATACCAATTTAAAGTAGTTAAATTTTCCACTCAATTTATTTTCATGGATTTAAAGTACGATTATAAAATTTTAATCCATTTTAATCCATTTTCGTTTGCTGGATGTGTCCTTGCTGGAAAGCACCTAATAATGACTCAGTATTCGAAAAGCGATAGAAATGGATTCGTGTGGTCATCACTGAATCCAAATCTTTGACTTTTTAAATTTATTCTAATTCAATTAAAATTTAAGGATTCTTTGAATCCATTTTAATCCGTGACGTGGGATTGAAATTAATGGGATTCCTACTCTTTCAATTGAAAAAAAGTTTCATTTGTCCATTTTAATCTATGATAAGTAAAATGACGTAATTGCTATTTTTTTAATCCAAAAAAGATCTGAAAACCTCAAATTCATCCGGGATTCAAAGAAAGTGAGTATCTTATACTTTTCAATCGAAAAAATTTCTTGGATAATGAATTCATTTTAATTCGTGACACAGAATTCAAACGAAGTTATTCTTATTCCAAGAATGTACAAAGATAATTAAAGATATAATTAAAGATTTTATGTTTTTGGAAATAAATCTGATAAAAATTTAAGCAGTTTTATTGAATATCTAATATAGTTATTATCTAATTATCTAATATTTCTAATTTCATTCAATATACAAAAATATTATGTATAACAACTGGACAAAATTAGTTTAATAATTTTTCAATTTAGTGGTTCCAATATTAATAAAATTATGTTCGGTAATAAGGCCTTTTCCGAATTTCGACATTTTTTGGGTGCAATATTGATAACAATCTTTGTGACTCAGATAGCGATAATCAGCCAGGCCAAAAATATATAAAAATATATCTACCTATTTCACAATATCATTAGTAGATATGAGAAATTACAAACTAACAAAAAATTTACAATACAATATATGGACAATAAGAGCATATACACAGGATATATAGGATCTACATAAGATCTACATATAAATGTATAATAATTCTGAACCATATTATTCGTATATTTCGGTTTTCTTCAAACCATCATTAGCGAATCCATAAATACAGTCGTAGATGTCTTAACAATGTTCTTATAACAATGTTGGAATTCAAATCTATGTAAGACTGAGGATGAGTATTTTCCTATTTTCTGGGGAATAGCCATCTTTAGTCTTACATAGATTTGAACAACATTGTCATAAGAACATTGTCAAAATATCTACGACTGTATTTATGGATATGATGATGATTTGAAGAAAACTGAAGTGTACAAATAATATGGTACAGACAATTATTGTACATTTATATCCTACATAGAAATATTTGTTAATTATATAGAAATTCGCACACCAATATCTGCGCTGTGTATATGCTCTTATTATCCATGTATTGTATTGTATTTTTTAATTTTGGAAGCCCGATTAATATTTATATTTTTATAACAAAGAACTAATAAGTTTTTTATAGACTTTTTTAATTGAAATAATTTAGAATATATGATAATAACATAAAGTATAGGCAATAGGAATCAATGCTGGTTATCAATTAGCGCAATTCTTCTTAATATTAAATATACAAACCTTGATTTTAAATATTGATCGACTGTCGAAATGGTAAGACACAAATTGTTCTCTTAGTTATTATTTTAAAATTTTGACGAAAATTTTTAACATATTAACAATGTACAAAATATTGCATACGATATATTTATTGTTCAATGTAGAGACGTCGACTGTGAGCTTGATTTCATTGCCACTCAGCTTTTTAATTTTGTGAGTATATGACTTACCTCACAACAGTTAACGGTTTAATTTTTTGAGAGGAAAAACATTGGAGATATTATTTTGTGATGAAATATTCCAACCGTTGCGTTAGGGGGAAAGATTGCTGATGAAGACTCAAACTATGAGTGGAAACATTTAAAGTCAAGATTTATATATTTAATATTAAGAAGAATTGCGCTAATTGATAATCAGTTCCTATTGCTGGTTCTTTATGTTATTATCATATATTCTTTCTAAATATAATATCTTATATATTGCCGCAAAATTATAATTTTTTTTCTATAGTTACCATTTCTATTAATAATCAAACTTGGACGATATCATTAAAATCACACTTTTAAATAAAAATCGAGTATTGTTGAGTTTTAATACTTTCAAATATATCTACATGTCTATACATGTTTACAAAATTAATAAATAATAAAATTAGTAGGTACTATATTATCAATCTACTCTCATGCCCATTTCTATCAATGTAGATTAACTTTAATCTCGATTCAACTTACTCTTTATCTTTTTCTAATCTTTAGAATTAGAAAAATACGAAGAGTAAGTTGAACCGAAATTAAAGTTAATTTACAATAAGATAGGAAACAAGACCGTTTATATTAAATAAACATAGCGACATTATCATCCTAAGCGCCACTACGGTCTAAGTATTAAGATGTTGAACTAATATATATATTATTCAAACGAATGAATTAATTTCAGAAATAATAATTATGTGTCGATATGGTTGTCGACATTAACGCAATTAATCTGAAATGTAATAATCCCCCCAAAATTCCCCAAATTAATCTTAAAAAACTATGATAAACTTATTGCGAAAAAATATTGCCTCGGCCGGGAGTCGAACCCGGATCTCTTGCATTCCGTGCGAGCGTCCTGAGCCTTTAGACTACCGAGACCTTAGCAATAATTTTTCGCAATAACCGATATGTATCGAAAGTAACGCATTATTTCAGCGCGCGTTTATAAACAATAAGATAGGAAACAAGACCGTTTATATTAAATAACAATTGTTAATCACTTAAAACTTAAATAATTAATCACTTAAATTTTAATTAAAGTTATGCGAACGTCCGTAAAAGAGATATAAGACTACTGGTTGTCGATTACGATTGACAGTTGCCCGATTCTATTTCAGCCAATCACGATGGACTCGTCAATCGTAATCATCGATCTGTAGTCTGATATGGATATAAGATCGGTCGTCTTTAATTATAATAATTATCTCGTCGATGCTGTTGGCATCGATGCCAACTCTTACCGATTCATTGATTTCGACCAACCTCGACTTACCGACTGTCCTTGCTTCCGATTCATCAACATATAGTACTGGAGCATACGGCGAAATCTCTTTGATCTTTCATCTTAAGGAGATCTTAAAGCAAAGCTCGTACTCCGACGAAATCACCAGAGGTCGCGCTGTGCGCCGCATATCGACATGTTCTTTTGTACTACCACAGCAATATTTCACGCAATCTATGATACGTGCAGTCAATTTTTGTATAAGAAATTCGTCGCGATAAAGCGTCTAATTGTAAGACTAATTTTAAGAATTCGACAATTGTTTGTTCGCATAAGCTACGTGTCTGGATATTACTATTTCGTACGTACAGGTTTCAAAGCTTTCATATCAAGCAAATATTGTCATGACTTAACAGCTGAGACGTCATGTTACTAAGAAATGATAAAAAAATATATCAATTTTGAAATTTTTGATCGTTCTCGGTATAGACTCCACTTTCTAGACATGTATTAATGCGTATACTTTAATCCTGGAAAAAGATTTTCGAATCGGTGAAGGAGGAAAAAAGTATTTGTTTACAAAAATTACATGATTTAATCGGTAAAACAGGAGGCTTTAGGATCATTTTAACGGATCTAGAAAGAGCAAGGTAAATGTTTGGGAATGGAACTCTCTTTCTATTGTCCTATTGGTTAAATTATATTTCAGGAGAAGAACAGTAGTGTATTTTTTAAAGTCAAGAATCATCACAGAGGTATTAATGCAGTAAATACAGTGCACATTAAAATCGGAATTACACATTTATATTATATTAGATACAAAATAAAATTAAGAAATATTTCTATGTGTAGATTATTTATGTAAAACTAACACTCTGAGTACAGATGTATCAACTTATTCGTAAGTAAAATTAATGTTTATACAGGGTGGGCCATCTATTGGTACGTTTTTAAAAATGCGATCAAATGAGCATACATTGATATTTTTTATTAATTTTTTTTTTGTTGTGAAGCTAAAAGTATCCGCGTCAAGAATGAAAAACGATTTCGTTCATGTGGCTCCCTCTACTGGCCTTACAGTATGCCATTCGGTCACCCCAATTATTAATGACATTTTGGACTACCTCGGCGCCAATTTCACTCAAAACAGTCGTAATATTGTTTTTCAAAGCTGGAATTGTCTCTGGATTATCCGCATAACATCGGTCTTTAACGGCACCCCACAGGAAAAAGTCCAGCGGTGTCAAATCGCAGCTACGCGCAGGCCAATTGACATCTCCTGAACGGCTGATTATGCGGTTGTTGAACTTGGTGCGCAGAAGGTCGATGGTAAGTCGGCTTGTATGGCATGTGGCGCCATCTTGTTGAAACCAAAGGTCGTCCACATTCATAGTGTCGATTTGAGGCCATAAAAAGTTGGTCAACATGGCTCTGTAGCGTTCGCCATTGACGGTAACGGCGTTTCCAGCATCATTTTCGAAGAAAAATGGGCCAATTATGCCACCACTCCAAAATCCACACCAAACTGTGACTCTTGGAGGATGCATTGGTCTCTCTACGATTGTGTGTGGCTGTTCCGAGCCCCAAATCCGGCAATTTTGCTTGTTCACATATCCGCCGAGATGGAAATGAGCTTCGTCCGAAAAGATGATTTTTCGACCAAAATCGACGTCATTATTGAGCTGGTCTATAGCCCACACAGCAAACTGATATCGAAGCGGATGGTCATTTGCTTTCAACTCCTGAGTCATCTGGATCTTGTAGGCGAATAAGAGGAATCCGAGGTCTTTGTGCAGTATTCTCCTCAGGCTGGTGCGACTAATGCTCAGTTGCTGCGATCGGCGTCGAGTTGAAGTCGTCGGATTCTGTCTCATACTTTGGGCCACAGCCTCAATATTCTCGAGTGTGTGCACTGTCCGAGCTCTGGGACCACTTCTGTCATCCACTAACATCCCTTTCTCACGAACTTTCCTCACCAATTTGCGTATAGCTCCTTCGGTGGGTGCTCTATCACGACCCATATTTCTTTTCAAAATTCGTACAGTTTCGGCGACACAGCACTGACTTTGAAAATAAGTTTTTAAAATTTCAAAACGCTCTTCAAGAGAAAACATGTTGTTTCGTGCCGCGGACGGTATGACTAATAAACTGTCAAAATTTCGGGTCTGTAGCTCGTTCGGTGTTGCCATACGACGAAATTCAAAAACGTACCAATAGATGGCCCACCCTGTAGTTATATGCAGCATATGAAAAGCGAGATTAACAATTATGGTTATATTTATATTATTTATAAACATGATAAATGTCTCACAGTTTTCCTAAAGATCCTGAGAGATATTTTTTTTAATGCCTCAGAACCCTTGATTACATGATTCACTCTACTACCCAAACATTCTATCTTTTTCTAAGTCTGTCGAAATGATTTTGATACTATATTTCGTCCAGTACTATATGTTGATGCTACCGACTCAATGACTATGGCCTGTTATACAATAGAGTTACAAATCGTAATCCATAAGAAATTGATTACAGTTGAATATGATAAAAATAATCGATTATAATTGATTAATTTCTTACGGCTTACGGTTTGCAGCCCTATTGTGTAACAAGATCTACGTTTACATCAGGTTTGTCCAATTTAAGACAACTTTGGAGCTAAAATGCAAAGCCATCGATGCAAAAAAATTCAATGTGCATAAGATTTCGGAGACTGTAAATTGTTGATACACATCTTGTGAGTGATTCTTATCACTTTACAACTCTCGAAATTTTACCCACATTGAATTTTTTTATGTCGACGGCTTTGTGTTTTAGCCTCGGAGCTCAAACTAGAGAGAGCTGATTTACATCACCCTTAATCGGGTTTAATAACATTGAGGGGTATTTCACTCTTAAGTCAAACAAACATCGTATTTTCATTGAACCTTCCGTCAAACGTGAATCACTATCAGATTCCCAACTGCAGTGGATTCTGATATGCAATATATCAAGTTAGCAACGAGTCAAACTCAAGAAAACCATATCAAGGTAACTCAAACGAGAAGTTCAACATGTCAATGAAGCTTTAGAAGTTTAGACAAATAAAGATTAACAAACTAATTTTTTAATATTTTAACAATTTTCACCATTTTAGCCATATTATTAGGTGTACAACTTTGCTTCCGCCGTTTTTTTTCCGAAATTCGAGGCATTATTGTAAAAAATTGGTTATACATTTATGATTCAAAGTATTGTCCATCGCTGGCTATTACTTTCTCCCATCTTTCGGGCAGCATACGAATCCTGCGTCGAAAAAACTGATCATCTTTTGAGGCGATCCACGAATCGATCCAATTTTTTATTTCTTCATAAGATCGGAAGTGCTGGTCAGCCAGGCCGTGTGCCATTGATCGAAACAAGTGATAGTCAGAGGGAGCAACGTGGAGAATACGGCGGGTGGGGTAGGACTTCCCATTTCAACGTTTCCAAGTATGTCTTGATCACTTTCGCAACATGGGGTCGAGCATTGTCATGCTGCAAAATCACTTTATCGTGTCTCTTGTTTTATTGCGATCGTTTGTCTTTCAATGCTCGGCTCAAACGCATCAATTGCGTTTGATACTGATCGCCTCTGATTGTTTCAGTTGGTTTTAACAACTCATAATACACTACGCCAAGCTAGTCCCACCAAATACAGAGCATGACCAAATACAGAGCCGGGAACTCCCCATGATTTTCTGCGCTTGGGGTTATTGTAATGAACCCATTTTTCATCCCCAATCACAATGTGATGCAGAAATCCCTTCCGTCTTTGCTTTTCAAGTAGCTGTTCACAAGCAAACAAATGCCATTCAACATCTCTCGGCTTCAACTCGTACAGCACCCAATTTCCTTGCTTCTGAATCATTCCCATGACTTTGAGGCGTTTTGAAATGACTTGTTGAGTCACTTCCAATGATCATGCCAATTCTTCTTGATTTTGACACGAGTCTTGATCAAGTAATGCCTCCAATTCTGCATCAAAAACCTTCTCTCTTCCACCGCTACGCCGGTCTTTGACGTCAAAATCACCGTTCTTGAAGCGTTGAAACCACTCACGACACGTTCTTTCACTAATAGCGGTCTCACCATAAGTATTTGAGAGCATTCGATGAGCCTCAGTCGCAGATTTCTTCATATTGAAGCAGGAAATTAAAACCTCCCGCAAATGACGAGAATTTGGCTCGTAAACTGACATTTTCAATCGAGAATAACTTTATGATGCAGACACAAATCAACTAATGTTTCTATGGGTTATGTTGAGAGATGTCCAAGTTTATTGTATAACGTCTATGATCTATTTATTTCGACCATCACTTACCGCTAAAGCCATGTGTAGGATAACGGCGGAAGCAAAGTTGTACACCTAATAATAAAGAATAGAATTTCCAATCGTATTGTTCAGATAGTCTGAAGCGTCTAACGAACGATTTTTAATTGAAAAAAAGACACTCCGCAAAACCAAACAATTACATGTTCTATTAACAATACAATTTACAAGATGTATACTTAAAACATAAAATATAGTAGTAAGTAAGAGTAAAGTTATGAAATACAATATGTATAAGCAAAAAATTTAAGAAGCGAGTTAATTGGTCAATTTGTTTCTCATTGTAGCATAAGTATGATGTAATCTATCAGTATTAAATCATAAATTCAAACCATTCTTTTGCATGTGTATATGCGCTTTTTCATTAATTGTTTATTTAGAGATCTCTCATAATCCAGGATTTGGACATTTTCCCAATCAAAATCGATTTAATTCAATTCTATGATTTTTAATAACAGACAAAGTTAATATACTGATAGGGCAATAAGAGTCAAATAATTATCAAATTAAAATAAAAAAGTTACGATTAAAATAAATAAGTTTTTAGAAAAACATAGTAAAACACATTTTTTTTTATCAATTCATTTTTATTTCTCAACATAGTCTCCTTTCAGCTCGATACACTTGATCCAAGGATTCTTCAACTTTTTCAAGTCGTCCGAATAATATGATATATGATTTGTCCAACCCTTCAAAATAAGCCTCTCTTTCGGCGATGAGCTGCTCTCTGGTGATGAATCTTTTTCCTCCGAACCATTTCTTGAGGTTTGGAAACAGGAAATAGTCGCAGGGGGCTAAATCTGGCGAATATGCTGGGGAAGCAATTCGTAGCGGAATTCATTGAATTTGGCCATCGGCCGGGCACGTGTAAACCCGTGCATTGTCTTGATGGAAGAGCACTTTCTTTTTCGCCAAATGGGGACATTTTTTCTTTAAAATGTTGTTGAAACGATCCAATAAGGTTGCTTAGTAATCGCCATTGATCGCTTCAACGGAAGATAATCGATATGAATTATACCGCGTGCATTCCAAAAAACTGTGGTCATCACCTTTCCGGTCGACTTCACGGTCTTTGCCTTCTTCGGAGCTGGTTCATTCGATGAAGTCTATTGTTTTGATTGTTTCTTCGTCTCGGGTGTGAAGTAATGGATCCATGTTTCGTCCACAGTAATGAATCGACGCAGAAATTCATCTGGATTACGTTGAAACATCTCCAAACATTGTTTTGAAATCGTTACACGGTCGCGCTTATAGTCCACAGTGAGCAAATGCGGTATCCATCTTGCCGATAGCTTTTTCATACCCAATTCGTGCAAAATTGAAATCACTGTGCCATGTGATATGCCTGTGACCTCAATAAGCTCGCGCATTTTCACTCGTCGATCAGTCAAAACAATATCGTGGATTTTATCGATGATTTCTGGTGTAACAACCTCAATTGGACGTCCCGAACGAGATGCATCACATGTGGATGTACGACTACGTTTAAATTTATTCATCCAATTGTATACAGTCGCAAACGCTGATGCAGATGTGCTATGAACATTATTTAACTTGGCTTTGATTTCTTTCGGTGTTAAATCTTTCATACGTAGATGTTTGATCACTGCACGAAACTCATTTTTTTCCATTTTGCAAAAAATACAAAGGTTGTTCGCTTTAATCGTCTACGGAAATGAAACCACATGATGAATTCCGCTTAAAATTTGACAATAATCAGCTGAGAGATGCTACTTGTCAAAAAGTAATGTGACATGAGGGTAATGTGACATGAGGGCACTGCGAGTGCCCTTTGACAGATTTTCTAAGAACTTATTGACTTGCCCTTGTACATATATTAAAGAAAAAAAAAATTATTTTATACTTTACAAATATTCGAATTAAAATCTTCCCATTACAAAAATTCACATTACAAAAATTCGCATATCATGTTTCGGTTATTAGATTGAGCCATCCTTAGATGTATGAAAAATTAATAATTCTTTGGAGAATAATGTAAAACGCAGTAAAAGTTATAGTCGAAAATTATCAGAAGATCTTGAGAGGTCGAAGATGAAAATTTTCCCAGAGTATTAAAAGTTGTTCAAACGGTTGAAAGATCGTGAAAGAGAGCATCTGGATATTCTAATGTAACAATTAATTTGTTAAAGTCATTTGAAAACATTAATTAAGTAAGTAAAATCGCTACTCTGATAAAAAACTCATCTGTGAGGTCAAAGGTCGTAATCGTTAGCATATTATCACTCCAATGCAAAATTAGTAGTCAAGTATTGTAGCCAAATAAATATGTCAAACGTTATAAAATTAAAGTGATAATTATGGTAATTGTCAAGTTAAAATAAAATTAGTTTTCAAGTTATTTAAAATAAAAGAAAGATAGGAAACAAAGACTACTTCAGATCCAACGCGGTTAATGGTGCGCAAAGAAATTTTTATTAATATTTAATAAATATATATACGTACGTTTCGACCAATTATTTAGATCCTTATCAATGCAAATTATAATTATAAGCTATTAATAATACATGAATATATCGAATGACAGTGAATGTCTTATAATTACGAGTGAACAGCGCATGATGTCTTGCCTAATGATCATCTTCTAATTATTGCAGAAATTAAAGTTGAGAACAAGAAAAAGTCCATAAATTAGGAGTATTATAACAATGTTATAATACTCCTAATTTATGGACTTTTGTCCTAATTTATGGTCGGTTGTTAGATAAACCAATGTATAAATGACAGTCATATATAATTAAAATGCCTTCCAAACATCTGTGTCGTCATCTGATAAGCCATCTAATATTAATCTACATTTGTCAGAACAGTATGAAAAACAAATGCTACATAGTACTTAATATAAAATAGCATTGTATTAAAAGTACATAATGTAATATACAAGATATAAAAAAAGATGATAAAAAATTTTTTGAAAGATATAATATGAAAGATATAAATTATGAAAAATATAAAAAATAGCATTGTGTTAAATATACATAATGTAATATATTATACAAGAGATGAAATATATAATATACGTTAAAAGTATTAAAAAGACTCTGTATTTATAACAAAAGGTAGTATAAAAGAAAGGCAAAGAGCCAATAACGTATAAAAGAATTTTAATTTAAATAAGCAAAATTAATACAAAATAATTAAAATAAACAAACGTTTCAACTCCAATCGAGTCATTTTCAATCTTACAATAATATAAACATTCGTTCTAAATTAAAAATTTTTCGTTATTTGACATCATGTAAGTCAGATGCTTGTTATCTTTGCGAATTTGCTTATAATAACTTATAAAATAAAAAGACTATTATATTGTATCACAAATGGACCATAGTCTACATTTTTTTCTCGTTGTGTATTATTGGATTCTTAACAGATTTATTAAGAATTTTCTTATGATTTTGTTAATTCTTGATAAAAATGACTCGCAGTGTATTACACAGAAAGAAAAATTTTATATTAAGGAATTGTAAGAATATTGTAAGACTATGTACAGATTTTTAATTTAGAACGATGTGACCTTTTAATATACGTTAGCTGAATATAATATGCAAATTAAAATTGAATAATGCGAAATATAAAGAATTGAATTATATCGAAAAAATAATACAGTGCAAATTTATATCGTAGGAATCGAGTAATAGTGTTATACAATATTTTAACTTACATGAGAATGATATGGGGAGATTTTTTAATGCTGCTGTGACAAATGAAAATTATATTGAAGCGAAAATTTTGTGACTATGTCGGTTGAGAGTTAAAGCGATAATGACGACGAAAAGACAATATATAAACAAATGTTCTTATACTAATAATAGGTCAAGAAGCAATATGATTTTTCTTAACAATATCATAATAACGGGTTCAAGAAAATCTGATTCTATTTGTAGATTTAGCCCTGTTAATCTGTTGCTTAATATGAATTGCTTCAGCAATCAAGCATCTATTATAATTTTTTTCCTCGTCCAAGATTATCACATTATCCCAGTCGAAATCATGCGAGTAGTCAAGTCTATGGTCTGTAATCACAGATTGTTGATTTATGTTCCGATTTATATGGTTTTTGTGTTCAGAAATTCCAGTTTTCAATAATCTATGAGTTTGTCTCACATATGATGCATATAAAAGAAAGATAGTTTGACATTAGTCATGTGTGATTGTTATGATTGTTCAAAGTATAACTGATAACAAGGTAATAAATGGTAAATAATAGTGCCACAAAATCAAATTCTGTTTATAATAGGTATATATATGCTTTGTGTACACCATCTGTATCTGTTTGAAAATTGAGACTGTTATCTTGTTTTTTAATATGAAGAATTTCTGAGATCAAAAAACGTTTTTTGTAGACCATTTAAGGCATTGATTTCTATAGTTTGTGTTATCACGGCATATGTATGATCCTATCATATATTATATTGTTTATTTACGTCGCCTAAATAGATGTTTCTTTATATGCCAATTATTGCAAAGAATATTACTAAAGCCTCGCTGGTCTAAAGGCTTAGAACGCTCGTCCTGAAATCAAGAGATGGTTTGATTCCCGGCGAGGTAATATTTTTCGACAAGAATTAATGTTTTACAGATTTTAATATGTCACTCTGCATTATTAAGATCGTTCGAAGATGCGAAAAAAGCATCAAATTGTTAAATTGCTAGTCAATTTAACTCATGATATTACTGCGGTAGTTTAGTAGAATTATTGTTTCAAGATCGAAAAATCATTTCGGCGCGCGTTACAAAGAAATACATATACGTAGTATATAAATTCACACAGAATCATACAAGTATTTAAGAGCTAGACTGTTTAAGATTACTAATTTATGTTCCTATTATATTAATTCTTATTATTGATACAAATTAACGAATTTATTGTTATTGTAATACAATAAGTTTACTGTTTTTAAAGACAATTTAGAAGTCTGTCTGTCTCTTCAGTAAAGAGAAACATAATGTACAACATATGCTTCTTGGAAATCATATGCCTGTGGAAATTAAATCAAAGATCCACATTTTTATAAAGTGTCGGAGCCGACAAAGGCAGCGACAACGGTGCCGATAATTAGCGGGTTGGTTGGTAGACAAACATTGGTTGCGTTTCAGTACCTACGTAAGCGAAACATGTGTTTCCAGAGTGACAGTGACATTCATCATGCGTTTGAACACGCCCACTTTGAGCCACGTAGAGATGTTTACTTTTTAATTTTCCTTTTTCATGGTTTCTTAAATTTGTATTTGTTTTATACAAGAACATCATACATACAATATACATGTTCCGTGTAACATAATATTATTTCTCATAAATTTCCATGTATTGCTAATTAAGTATTATGTTTACATATTATTCATAGATTTTGTCATTCTGAAATAAATTGGTTTTGTTATTTTTTTCTGCAATTTAATTAAAGTAACATATAGTTGTTATAGATACATACACAGTAAAACAATATATAATTTTATTTAATTATTTAATAATTTGATTTAATAATAATAAATTTTATATAGTATTTCTATCTATTAATTTGTACTTTGTACTAAAATTCTTTTATTCAATTCGGAATTTATATTTTATTAACATACAAAAACTTTAATAATTTTTAATTTAACATTTAAAATAAAAAATTTATTCAGAAATAAGTTCCTTGCAATTGCAAACGCTCGCGAATATATAATAAAATTTTTATTCAATTTTCACATTTAGATTTTTTTAAAGTTAAGATTTAATTAAAGTAATATATGCTAATATAAAAAAAATTAAAATTTATTGTGAATGCTAATTTTCCTCAACAATTTAATATTTGTACTATTAAAAAAAACATCTTGGGAATAATTTATCAAAAATTTATCAGCAAAATTTTTCGATTGCTACGTCATTTATTTCTTTTACAAAAATTTTCTCTAATGAAATAACGTTAACGAAATAATTTTGTTAAAATTCTTTAGTATTGTTCATAAAAATTATGCAATATACATTATTATCAAGAAGTTTTTGACTTAAATATATTTTCCTACAATTAATTCTTTTATATATATATATATATATATATATATATATATATATAAAATATACCACCCTAATATATATATATTAGGTGTACAAATAAGTTTCCGCCGTTTTTTATAAAAAATTAAGCATTTATTGTGAAAGAACGATACATAATGTTTTATTGATGTAAGTCAAAATGTAAGTGCAAGTTCTTTTTGCGTTTGGCACGAATCTTCATTCAATAATGCTTCCAATTCCGCGTCTTTGTACACTTTCAGCCTTCCGCTACGTTCTTTGTCTTCGACATCAAATTCATCGTTCTTAAATTTTTGAAACCATTCACGACAACTTCTCTCACTTAAGGCAGCCTCACCTTATGCTTCTACAAGCAATCGATGAGCCTCAGCTGCAGATTTCTTCAAATTAAAGAAGTAAATCAAAAGTTCCCGCAAATGACGCTTATTTGGCTCAAAACTCGGCATTTTCGCACAAAAAAAATATATGATGCTGATACAAAATCGCTAGTATTTCAAGGTTATGTTGTTAACAAGTGTCTAACCTTAGGATATAATGTTTTACATCAGACAATTTTAACCATAGCTTGCTAATGGCGCCGTCTTTTGTCAAACGGAAACTTATTTGTACACCTAATATTAGGGTGGGCCGA
Organism: Acromyrmex echinatior; assembly: GCF_024713525.1. NCBI lineage: Eukaryota > Metazoa > Arthropoda > Insecta > Hymenoptera > Formicidae > Acromyrmex > Acromyrmex echinatior. The sequence continues at coordinate 1,048,257 of NC_141852.1, forward strand.
AAAAAAAAATTTCTGGAAATTAATCAGCAATATCTCCCAGAAGTTAGCTATGAACCGCAATATGATTTAGGTAAAATTTCGTCGAAATCGATTAATATTTTTTCAAGTTGCTCCTCGACTTTAAAATTAGTATTTATACATTTCTTGAATACATACGTCAAAATCGAAAAAAATATTTAAATTTCAATACAATTTGGTCTATCTATTTTCTTTTGTCGCTGAATACGAATCCGAGGTCAGAAGTACATTTTAAAATGATGGATTTAATACGGGGTGAGTAAATAGTTCCGGGCCGATGAAATAAATCCCAGTACTGGATTAAGGCCTTGTCAAACAATTTTTAAACTATTATAAAGCCAATGATATATTTCTGTTATATTTGTCTGTTATATTGTCATCTTTACGATAATAGATTTTAAGACATCTAAAATCTGACATGAGTTAAAACTTGAGAAATTATTATTCTCATTTAAAAAGAAATTGTTTAATATTAAAAATTTTGATCTACACACAATTGATCTACACCATTGAGCCCCTTCAGAAAAAATTAATTTCCATTTCTCTCAATCTATCTAACTCTTTCCCGATTATTTATTTAGAATAAGATTTTCTCTCATCATGCTTATTGCTTTGAACAATTTAACCGTAGATTGTTCTTATAACATAGAAAAAAATTCTACTAGCTAATAAAAAAATCTTTTTACAAAAATATTAAGAAGATAAAATTTTAAATTAAATTTTATTATGGAGTTAACGAGAGAGGTTACTTTTCATAATAAAAAATATTTTAAAATAAAAAATAGTTCGAGAATTTACTAACCAACATTGATATTTCTTCAAAAGTTTATTCATTGTTACAGTTAGGGGACAATTTTAGTTTTCCGATTAATTTAAACAAAAAAACAGCTATCTACCAACTTATTAAAGATATTAATGGTAATAAAAATCGCCATATATATAATATCAACATATTTACTTAAGATTCGTAATGTTATCATTTCCTCCCATTTCTATTATTTTTTTACATAAAAATAATCAAAAAAACTTGCTAGATAAAAGAATAATGTCTCTTTATAAATCTACAGAAAAATTTTTCCAAACTATCCGAATATCATTTTCACTCGAGCAAATAAGGATAATGAAACTGTTGTTTTAGAAGGATTTATATATAAGAAAAACTGAAAATTTATTGAAAGATGAAAGTACATATTCAATTGTTAAGAAAAATCCAGTTAAGAATTTGGAAGGAAAGGTGAATGAGGACAAGTTAAAAAAATAGGAAAAAAAAGGAATACATTTCTAGTAAAGAGTTATTTTCCTACGTTTTAATAATACTCTCCTTTCTAAAACATACTCCCTTCCTAAAAATATATAAAATGTTCCGTTCAGAATTATAGTTTCTTTAATAAAAGTTATAAGTTTTATACTAATTAGCTAAATTTTTACAGAGAATCATTTCAGATAGTATCCCAAAAAAGGACTTAAATAATAGTTTTCAAATCTATAATAAACTTTCTGACTTTGAGCTCGATAATTCTGATGTGCTTGTTTCCTTTAATATTACATATCTTTTTATTGATGATATCGAAAAGATGAGAATTTATAAAAAAATATACTAAACTTCCAAAAGAATTCATATCTGCAATCTGTATTAATATCTATTTATTTTGTATTTAACAATTATTTATCAAATATTATTTATCAAATATTTATCCCCATGGTTCCCCCTCATTAATTATTATTGTAAATATTGTTATGCAAGATTTGGAAGAAAGAGTTTTGAGCATGTTAGAGTTATCCATATATTTTCGTTATGTCGATGATATCTTGTTTGTAATTCCCAAGAATAAATTGAGTGGCATTCTAAAAAAATTTAATGGTTACCATGATCGACTAAAATTTATTGTTGAATTACAAGAAAATCATTGTCTTAACTTTTTGAATATTTCATTAATTGTAAAAAGTAACAAAATTATAATGGATTGGTATCATAAAGAACTTTTCTAGACGCATTTATCATTTTTTTCAAAACCAGCCAGAATGCCATAAAACAGAAACTATTTACAATTTAGTAGATTGTTCAATTTTTTTTTATTTATCCTTCATTCTATAAAAAAAAACATTGAGTTATGAATTAAATACACGGAAAAACATTGAGCTATGAATTAAACACACGGTAAAAAAATTTCTGATCACAGCTAATTTGGTTAGCTGAAATCGCATTAGCTATAAAATTTGCTAATACATACAAAAAATTGGTTGCTGTAGCTAATATAAGGACGTGATAGCAAAATATGCACGTCTGTTATAGTCAATTTATTTAGTAAGTCGTCATAGTTATCGTATATGTCCGTGTAAAAGAAAATTGTCTCTACCACAATTAAATATGGTTTGCTGAAACTGTACTTGCTATCAAATTGTCTGCTACACAGAAAATGTTTGCTACAATGATCACATCGACATATTAGTAAAATGCTTGTCTGTTACAATGATAATATTTAGGCCTAATGGAAATTAGACCTCGCAAATACAACGTATAATACTAGTGAATTTAGCTGCTATACCTAATTCTTAACTGTGGCAGCTATTCTTTTTTTTCCGTGTATTTATTATTGTTACATTACGGTTATCTTCTTAATTTTATTTTTAACGTCATAAAAAATTAAAAGCTTATTTATTAATAAATCAAGAATGTTAAATGACTAAATTATAGAGGATGAAAAAGTGATTCCAATAATAAAAAAGAATTTATGATTTTGCCATATTTTAAACCGGTTTTAGACTTAACATTATTGATAATAAATAAATCTACAACTACAATAGACTCTCGTACTCTTAACAAATTAAATGAAATTATAAAAGTACACAAGATAAAACTGAATTAATTTGCATAATAATCATTTAATCTATAAAATTATTAATTGCGATGCTTTATACGTAAGACAACGAAGGGATATTGCAAGTCAGAGTAAAAAAAAACACTCATGAACAATATAAAATTAGAACCATCTAATAGAGAGAATTCGTCTAAACATTCAGTTATATCTGAATACATGATAAAGAAAAATACGATATTTTTGACTGAGAAAATGAAAAATTTTAGATTTCGAACATAATTAAATAAAAAACTTATTATGGAAATGATTTATAAAAAAAAATGATATAAATTGTAAAAATAATACTGAATTATTGGATGGTTCATGTTTTGACATTTTACGAGAACTCTCTAATAGATAACCAATAATAAGCCCATCAACATTCAATTATTTTTTAAATTTATCATATACATATTCATGTATATGATACTTTACTTTAAATAATCATGTATATGATATTTTACATTCTTATGTTATATATATTTTTACATATATTTTTATGCGCAAATGTCTTTCACTCAATCTTGGGATTTGATAACAATAAGAGATAAACTAAAATCAATTCTAAATTTTAATTCGAACGCTTTACCTTACACCAGCATAAGTTTAAATTCATTAACATTCTTGTTTCTTGTTAAAAATTTTTTATTGAGTTAATTTTAACTGTCTAGATAATTTTACAATATTAACTACATACTCTATATTGGATTTAACGTGATTTTCTGTCAAATGATGAATTTGTTATTGGATTTTACATCTTGACATTAACTACTCATTAATTAATTAATTTATTATTGGACATAGTACGTTCTTATATCTTCAATTACCATATTATATACAGAAAGAAAATTCTGGTTTACTAACTTGGCCTCTCATTGTTACTTTATAGTTAGATTTAAAATGTATGACTTGTATGATTTGTAAGTTTCAATATTTATGTTAATCATAAACTAATGAAAATTCTGTAAGCCGAAACATATTTATATTATATTTCCTATGTTATTAAATGGTTAAAATTGATCTGCTTGTTTAAATATTTTATTTGCTCGTCTATTGATCGTTTTGATATTTTGCAGAGAATTTGTTTTTAAAATGTTTAGAAAATTTGTAATGACTTCATACGAAATGAAATCCACATCCTTCTCCTGTCCAACGGCATACGACTTTCCACGCAAAGCGAGATTTACCTATGGTAGAAGGATTACATGAGCTGCGTTCTACTTAACGCTTGCAACGCTTGCGAGCATCATTTGTTCTTGTTTAACATTTGATAAACGACAAGGATGAAATGATTCCACGAACGTGTGAGCGTTAAGTGAAACGTAGCCATAGTATGCTCAGTGTAAGCGTCTCTTCTCTGCCCTTTTGCTTGTTCGTTGACCGTTGAGATGAGTTTAGCCAATCTTAATTGTTGTCTTCGTTAATAGTATTCTTTCATTAATAGTATTTGACTAAATATTTTGAATCGACAAAAACAACGTTTTCTCATATTAATAAGAAAAAGATACATTATGATTTGAAACAACTCAGGTATTCTTGAAGAGACATATTCTTGACCCAATTCTAAGATGATTTTTCCTTTACGAAAATTTTGTCTGAAACTTAATTTTCAAATTACAAGAAGAAATAGCATAGAGGTATGGCTATTAAATAACGAGACTGACGCTGCTACAGAAGAAGTACGCATGTGCCAAATGTCAGCGACCGACAGCCGTTTAGCGTAAAGCCTTCTCTTTCGAATGCAGTACCTCTCGCTTCTGTAAACAAATCCGTATATCCGTAGCCTTCTTTCGCATTAGAGTTGTTTTTTTGTTTCGCCGGAAAAATGATAAGTGTAACAATAGAGCAACGAATTGTTGTGAAATTTCACGTGAAACTTGGAAAAACCGCTACTTATAATAATCGAAACTTATAATTTATTGAAAGAAGTGTATGGCCATGAATGTTTATCGCGTGCACGTGTTTTTGAGTGGTTTAAGCGTTTCCAAGACGGTCGAGAAGACGTTGAAGATGATTCACGCCCGGGTCGCCCTTCCATGTCAAAAACGGATGACAATATCGAAACAATCGGTAATCTAGTTCGATCCGACCGTCGGTTAAGTATTCGTGCGATTGGTGAAACTGTAGGAATTGACAAAGAATGTGTACAGCAAATTTTACATAACAATTTTAACATGAAAAAAGTGTGTGCCAAAATGGTATCTAAAATTCTCACGTTTGAACAACAAGAAGCTCGCAAAAATCTTTGTACTGACACTTTGAATGTCATTGAAAATGATCCAAACTTATTGGAAAGGATAATAACATTAAATTAAAATAACATAAAATTAAAAGGAACAAGATTTGAGTCCGTTGAAGCTGTGAAAGAGAAAGCGGCACGCGTCCTGAAGAAGCTGACAGAAGAAGACTTTCAGCACTGTTTCAAACAATGGAAGATTCGCATGGAGCGTTGTAGGGATAGAGGAGGGCTGTATATTGAAGGTGATAATAAGTAAATATGTATGAAATCAAAATAAAATGTTTTATAGCGTCAGTCTCGTTATTTAATAGCCACACCTCGTATCACAAGTCGCGTAGATTAAAGAAGACGGGCAGGAACAGCGCTCATGGTTAGACGTGAGGGCGCTTTACGCGTGGGGCGCACACTGACCGGATGCATTTACACGTTCATACAAACACGTTCTTTCTTACCTTTCCCCTTTACCATCTCTTTTACGTATTTTAAATATGCTAAACTATAATTTAACTAATTATAATTTATTCGTTAAATTATAAATTAGAATGATGAAATTATAATGAATATTGAATCCTTTAAGTTCGGATTGTTTTTTAATTACAATACATGGAAATTGTTAGATAAATGTCATAAAAGAGCGAATCTGGACAATAATTACGTGCGATAAGCATTATAAGACTATTATTGACACACAATTGACAAATAATTATTTCAGTAGGTGAGATCGGAGACAAAAGTAACAAGGGACAATATAGTAACATCGTTAATATTTTTAAAATTATAATAGATATGTGTATAATAGATATGCGGCTGCATGATAAAATTCTGTAAACAGATCGGCATTGAATTTTCCGTTATATATACTAGTTTTCGCAGAACGTGCGAAAACAAGTGCACAAGTGCAGAAGCAAAAATTCCTTTTTTCATGCATCAAATAAGCTTTATTCCACAAAATCTAAAATATTTTTCTTCTTTTATAATGAAGGTATAATGTATTATAATATGTTTCACGATTATCTGCGTTGATGGTTTGCACATTTGAGTTGATTTTTATCCAAGTTTTTATTTAAAAAATTTACTATAAATCATAAAATATCATTAGGAGATAATAGTAACAATGCCTAAGGTCAGTTGTAACATTACAATTATCTTCAAACTTATTTGATTTTATTTTTGTATTATTTTGTACAATGTTATTTGTATTTTTCTTCAAAAAATCCCATTAACAAGAAAACACAAGACAGATAAGAAAAAAACTATAAAAGAAATGTCTTTATACAGACATTTAAAGAAGTTATAAAGGACAAATTATACATTCGTGCAGCTGTAAGAAAGAGTATAACTTATGTAGTTGTATTATGTGTCTCTAGCAAATTTGATAAAATTATCTCCCTCTACTATTGTAATCATACTATTGCCCCCGGGAATTGGGACGGTTGTAACAAAATTCCTCATAGTCTTTAAACATTTTTTCATTACTTTAAATACGAAGCACTACTACGGTCTGAATGTTAAGATGTTGAACTGTTATATATTCATTTAAATGAATAAATTTCAGAAATTAGAATTGCGTGCCGATGTGGTTGTCGGATTTTCAACGCCATCAATCTGAAATATTAATAATCCCCCAAATTTCTCAAATTTAATCTTAAAAAACTGTAATAAATTTACAACTTTTTTTCTAGTTACATAAAAAAATTAAATTGAAGAAAATTTTGTAACCAAATAAATTGTAAATCTAAAGATATATATTTTTTTAATGTAAATATTATATTTTAACTGTAATAATACTTCAAAGTCAAAATGTTATTTTTGTCTCCGGTCTCCTCTATATCGAATTCTAAAGGCGTTTCTTATAATTCAACGTACTGAAATACTTGTTAGACTTAATTATATGTCAAATGTCAATAAGCATTATAATACTTGTGGTAAACGTAATTATTGTTTAATTTTTCAGTATTATAAAAATTTTTCTAACAATTTTATCCGCTATCGCGCTTGTAGCATTTATTCATACTTGTGAGAAATCTTATGAGAAACGTGATCGCGCTTCTTAGTACTCAAAGAATTATAAATATTTAAAACAAAAACGTAAGCCAAATACATTTTAAAAGTTTATTATCTTATCCTTCATGTTCTGTTCGGATTCATTTGACCCAAAATTATTTTTATTGCTCTATTACATTTTTATTCAATGAGTGAACGTTCTGTTTTTTCACGATTTCGTTTTATAACTTAAACACATTAATTTGACTTTTAAGAGAATTAATAATTTAATAATTTTTTTATTCTTTTTTAAAAAGTTTTAATTGTTATATATAATACATAATGTTCGGGTCAATATGATCCGAAAAAATGTATATTAGTAATGTCAATCAGATTTTAATAGTGTTTTATGACAAGAAAGAATATTTTTAAGTTGATGAGTATTATTGTGTTATAAATTAATGTTTAGCAACTAATTAAATTATTGTTTTTATTATCAAATAATAAAAACGACGAAAAAATAAATTTCATTACTTTATTACTTTATATTTATTATAAATTATTATATATTACTTATATTATATATTACTTATTATATAGTATTATTATATATTATTTATACTATTATATATTGTTATTATATTATATACTATGGATTGTAATATGTGATTTTTATAACTGAATTTTAATCATTTTAGTCCAGGGTGTCTATTATTATATATATAGGGAACAAGTTGGAATGGATTCGGAATTATTCAATTATTTCTTAGATTTCTATTATGTTTTCTAGAAAAAACGGAATGATTCCCATCGGAATCTATTCCAACATGTATCATGATAGGTACTCTAAGAAATATTCGCACATTTTGGCCGATTTTCAATGGTTTCTGTCTCTTATCTACTGTCTTTATCTACCCGCGCATAGACTAAATGCCGATCGACATTCAGACTATGCGCGGAATAGTGAAGTAAGGAGCGAGAAATAAGTTGAAAATTGGCTGAAATATGTATTTTTCAGCTTTGTTTTAGTTTTAGGATAAAATATGATTCGAATATTTGTGCACGGCGTCCCAAATATGTCGTCCGTCAGCAAGAGTTGATGATCGTCACACACATACACACACACACACACACATACACACACACACACACGCACGCACGCACGCACGCACGCACGCACGCACGCACGCACGCACGCATACACACTAACTTGTATGTAGTAATACTTGTCAGTGTGTGTGCGACGAACGAACGCCGCATAAATATTTATAAATTTAAACTATAGAAATCAAAGTCTTAAACGGTCTAGCTGGATCTTAAATGCTTGTATGATTCTTGTGTGAATTTATACATTACATAGTATGTAATCCCCAGAAACGCACGCCGAAATGATTTTTCAGTCTTGAAAACTTTAACTTTACCAAACTACTGTAATTATATCACGAGTTAAGTTGACTAGCAATTTAACAAATTTTTGATGCTTATTCGCATCTTCGAAATGATTTTAATAATGTTGAATATATTAAAATCTGTAAATAATTAATTCTTATTGCGAAAAATATTACCTTGGCCAGAAGTCGAACCCGGATCTCTTATATTCCGTGCGATTCTCGTAGCGGGTTGCTAGTGGAGGCCTGACTTTGCCCCTCCCCCCCAGTGATTCGCGGCAAGCGTCACCGTCACCAAGGCAGCGATGACGCCATCTCTCAGTTCCTGATGAGAGGAGGATCGCGACAGACGTGGCAACTTGTAGTGGCTAGGCTCTACCGCGCGGGCGTCCTCTTCTACTTTTCTGAACGGACCTCACATTCGCTCGTGTTCCCTCTCCGCCTCCTCCTTTCGGAGTATGACGTTTTCACAAAAGGAGGAGACGGGTGCCAATGACCTCTTGCTGTCGAGTATGACGTACTAGCGCCGACAGCAAGAGATTGTCGTCCATCACTGCATTCGTCCACCAGGACATAGCGCTCCATGCTTCACGCGGAACACTCCGCGAGAGTGTGTTGCACGGTATCTCGGTTGGCAGCACAGTGATGGAACTGTCGGCGGTCGGCTCTTTACTGATCCTGTGCGGTTACTCACCGAAGCAATCATGCCCGGTAGAATAATCCTCCCTGTCTGTTCATTGGAGTAGACAAGGGCTGATGAAGTACGGTCTGGTTCTCGGCGAACTATCGCGCTAGGTGTCAAAGACCCGCAGCCGCGTCCTCTTCCGCATCGCGTCCACGGCTCACAGGGAAGGGTATTCCTTCTACATGCGGAATAATTACACGTCTTAATAATTATCGGCGAGTCTCGACACCAGCAGGTCCGGATGGGGGGGATCCCTGCTAAGACTGTGGCAGCGGTATGCAACACCGTCCTGTATACCCTGCAAATTTGCAAGACGCCGCTACATTCGATATAACGATTATCGCATGCCGGCTTAGCTGCACGCCTCCTTTTATACGAGGACTCCTTTTATAGGAGCCCTGCTAGGAAGGTATTCATATAGGTACGCCGTATCACAACGCTGGATGAAGGTTGGGCAGTAGGGCGGCAAGAGCTTGTCTGCTCATCTTTGGGGTTAAGGTTTCAAAGTGAACAAACTCCCCACCATCCCAGGTGAGACCCAGGTATTTAATCGTGAACTCCACCTTTAGGGAAGCTGTACCACTCGGATTTGCGCCGGAGCCAGGCACCCCAGAGACCTGTTGTATATAAACAGGACTTCAATCTTCTGGGGCGCCACTCCCAAGCTCAGATCCCGGATTGAGCTGACCACGCCGCAAAAGGCTATGTTAGCTGTTGTGACTGCTTCCCTTCAGTCCCGTTCCTCCTCTCCCCCTCCCGCTAGGACTAGGGTGTCAGATCTGTGTAACAGATCACGTGACACACCAGTGGGCTGCGGAACAGCGTGTCGAACGCAACATGTCATAGCAGAGGGTCTAGCACGGACTCCTGCGGGACGCCACATTCCTTCTGCATTGGAGTCCACTCTGGTCGTGGTACTTCAGCCACCTGTGCCGGAAATAATTCATCACGATGGCGGTCAGGTATGACGGCACTGTATATGACAGTAGGTTAGTGCCGTCAGCACCTGGTTCCAGGAGAGGGTAAATGTGTTGACAATGTCGAGCGACACTGTTATTCCCACTCTCTCTCCGCTACCATGGTCTTTGTGAGAGCCTTAACCTGCCGAATGGCGTCGACGATGGATCGCTCTTCACAGAAGCCATATCGCCTTGGTTGTAAATTGAGATCTTTCCGGCATAGGTATTGGACAGTTAATGTTAGTCGGCCCCGTCCCGAAGACGGGGCGAACGTGCCATCGCACAGATATATGACAGACTACCATCCACCATCCAACAAAACTGCCCCGAGAAGGACAAAACCCAGCAAATCCAATGGAAAAATTCAGCAGCGCTGGGCGTTTCTGCAGGAATGAGCAGTTTCGCCGCGACACTCCTCGAATCCTCGAAGCGTTTTGAGCTCTCGGGGAACCACGAGGAGACCTACTCATTTGCGTCTCGTCTGCAGCCGCACACTCTAGAAGGATAAGGATAGGAATTGGATAGGGATTAGGATTAGGATTGGATATTGGTTTGTACATAATGCTGAGACAATCAAGTAATTAGATTTCCTCCTGCCTTATCGGAACAAGACATAGTCAGCTCTATATGGGGCGCCGGCAAATTCGAACTCGGAACAATAGGTCACGAGTTGAACACAAGGCGTCTGACCACCGATGCCCAAAATAGGTGTTGGATAATGCGGCCGCTAAAACATCTTGTCAATATCATCTAATAGGAATATCGGCCTGATGCAGAAGAGCTCTCCGCTGGCTTCCGCTGGCCTCCTTGGAAACGAAGACCAGCCTGACCCTTTACCATGAGGGAAGGGAGAATTTTCCTAGGCTAAGGTAACGTGTAAAGTTGCCTGAAGCGATCACCAAGCTCGTCCGCGACCAAAGCTCAAATGCCCGTCAATCTTGTCGGGCATCTTAGACTTGCCCCTTAGCCGACTGAACACGTGCACTATCTCGATCTCGGAGATTTCCAGCTTCTTGCTCCATCCCGCGTACGGCAGCAGAGAGGTCTCTCTCTCGTCGGGAAAAGGGTATCTATCACCGTACTGAGAAACTAGGAATTAAGACATTTCGTTATTGGAGGCGTCCACGGATGTGTGTTGCGCAACACGATTTTATAAGAATTCACTAAGACCAGGTCCCTCCAGAATTGGGCTTTGGCTTTCCTGGTGGCAATGCGCAGGTTCTTCGAGTTGCTTGAAAGTACTCCTGCGCCGCCATCAGTGCAGACTCTCTCCATTGATACGCTATCGTAGGAATTATTCTCACACGGGAATGTTTGTGTGCATGCGTAAGCTGACGTCACAGTCACATGTCGGCAGCTTTCACGGACGTATCTGAGTGACATTTGCTGTTAGGTCCCATCGTGCCGGCCGTGATCCGTAAAGGGCTCGAGTCTTTATGAATTTTCATGCATTTTTTGCGAGAGGTAAGTAATCAATGTGTAACAAAAAGTAAAAAGAAACAAATGAGATCAACTCAGTAAACAATGCGCAATAGAAAATTATGATAATATAAGCATGTTGAAACAAATTCAGATACATTGGAGCATATGACGCGAACAAATTATATTATCATATTAGGTGTTGGAATTAATTCGTAGCGTTTTACAAGTGATGGGAAGTACTTTCATTAATGTATTTTTTAATGCTCATGTGAAATAAATAACATTCTTTCATTAAAAAACGCTACGAATTAATTCCAACACCTAATAATTTCTCAGACAGCACAGAATATTTATGATAAATATTTATTAATATTTATTTTGTGAAATGTTATATAGATATTTCATACATATTTTATATAAAGCTTTATTCAAAATATTATTAAAATATAGAAATAAATATTTTATGTAATATTAATGATAAATATAAATAAATATTTCTAATAAGTATTTTTTACTTGGATTATAATGTCTCATTAAGTATTTTCACATCATTTACTATGACATTTAAAATAAATATTTTATAATATTTAAAATAAATGTTTATGATCTGTGCAATCTAAGACCACAAAAATATTTACAAAATATTTAAAATAAATCTTATAAATATTTATAAATATTTTGTAAATATTTTATAAATTCCCCCCATATATTTTTGTTTTATATGGTCAAACTAACCAAAACTCCATATAAATCAAAGAACTGGAAAGGATACGGACAGTAGGAATCAAACGCAGAAAACGTCGCACAAATAATATATCTATGAAGTGTCAAACTTCTTTATTCACTAAAACGCGCTTACATGTTTTATTTTTAAGCCTTCCTCAGAAAGAACATAAACCAATATATATATAAACTATGAATAAAAATTATTCTTATTATTCATGGTAAGTTCCCCTACATCGAGAATTTAAATATCGGAATTAAAACTAAAAAAGACTAAAAGAAAAAGGAAAAGAAAAGAAAAACAGAAATTAGGAAATATTGTAAAATAGAATATGAAGAACTAATTTATCAAACAATTTTAAGATTATAATTAATTATCCAGCAAATATAAGGACGCTCACCAGGCTCACAGAGTACCATATCACAAACATTACTATAAAAATAATTCAAGAATCGGCTCCTGATAATGTTGGTCAGTCAGTATTAGACAGTGAGTCTCTTTTTGTTTTTTAGTTAGTAATTTTCCGAGATAACAAATGGAAAAATGTATCATTAAAGCGTTAATCAATTCCAAGAAAGTTAGAAAGTCAACACGCCAGAAAGACTTATTGTACTGCGTACGAATGACACTGACCGACTAGATGTGACAACAATTCAAGCCTTTTAGCTTGTCTATGATCGGAAAGTAGGCCTTGAGAAGTCCTTCCATATCCGTCTGCAGGTTGAATCCATATGTGAATCTGTCTCCTAATAAATATCATCTCTGAAATCAATTTCTTCCTGTAGGCTCCTCGTCCAGTATTGTAACGTTGTTCCAATCGAAATCATAGCCTTCTTGTAACTGATGCTCCATTATGACATTACGAGTAGAGGTTCCATTGGATGTGGTCCTTATGCTCCGTGATTCTTGACCTCAGCTATCTACATGTCGCACATAACTTGCATCGCAACTCTTACACGGGATCTTATAAACAACATTCAACTTCTTGTCACGCGGTATAGGGTCGTTATGCACCCTAATGAATTCTCGCAATTTATTAGTACTATAAAACCTTCATACGCTCGCTATTCAATCTACTAAATTTCACAGTGATCACGAACGAAAAGAACAGTGAACCACGAAGGCTGCACTGCTTCAACCTTATTATCTTTAATAACTCTTTCTATAACTAATCATAATAATTTTCTTCAAACGATTGTTAATGTTCTCAAATATAAAGTTCAATGGATAATGAAACATAAATTATCAAGGTGAAATTTAGGATTCGAAAGCAAAACTACCCTATCAACTAATTCCGCGAGTGTACCTATTTTTTGAGAAACTGGATGCTGTGACCAAAAATTCAAACATTTATCCGAAAAGTCGGCTTGTGGTATCAATTGGACTTTATCAACTCATTACTGTAACATCCAAAAAATTCAATTTAGCACCCCCTACTTCTATAGTGAACTGAAGCCTAGGATGCTGAGAGTTAAAAATATCAAGAATGGAACTAACCGAAAACGCAGGTGCCGTCAATAATATATCGTCAACAAACCTACAGTTAAACGGCAACGGAAACTGAATCAAAGACAAAGCTTTAACCTCCAGCTTTCGCATAACTAGATCTGCGATGACAGAAGATAATGGAAAGCCCAGGAGTCCTGTAATTCTGCCTATATATAAAACACTATCAAAAACAAAGAAAGTAGAATCTAAAACAAACCGCTTTGATGAATTCCTCCTCCAGTAAACAATTTCTAGAAATAAATCGTCAATGGTTTTTAATACAGTCCATTGCATAGTCAATGGGGACGCTAGTGAAGAGGTTCATAACATCCAGTGACATTAACTGAAATTCATCACTCAAACGTCTCTATCATCAAGTTCCTTAATAAGTTTAAAACTATTTTTGATATGACTATCCGCCTTAGGAATTGTTTTTATGATAATATTATAAAGAAACACTGCTAACGAATACAAAGGGCTATTTATCGAAAAAAAACTATTATACGAAAGGGACAATCCTGCTTATGTATCTTCGGAAGAGCGTAAGCTCTCGGAAGTATCCCTTCATTACAAACTTCTGTATGTGGAATTAGCTATATCCTTTTTTTGCTTCCAACTAACTAATAAAGCGCGTAAGCGTTACCATCCTCCTCGTGAGATCTCTTTCAACTACTTCATAAGTATTCACATCCTGAAGCATCTCATTTACCCTGGAAATGTACACCTGTCTATCCAATGCTACCATCACATTCCCCTTATCCGCATTTAAAAATAATCCTATCATTCATATCCTTTAAAAAAAACTGTAGTATCTTTTGCTAGTTGTGACAAACTCCTATCTACCTCCGTACAAAGTAGGGAACAAGAAGCTAAGTTTTTTTAATACAGAAAATAAGTGGTTTCAGATCGAGATTCGCTCATGCAATGAATAAGTAATTTGTAAATATTACTTTCAATACACTTAATAAGATCGACCGTTAAATTTAATCTATTGTTCAAAAGTAAAGCAAAGTTATCTCCCAATTGTAAAAAGTTCTGTATATTAGGAGGTATGGAGTTGATAGATTCACGAACCAGCCATTTCTTTGTGAGAGTAAATGAAAGAGAAAGAAAGGGCTGAGGATCAATCTATATTTTTCTAACTGTCTCAACATTTGGATTCTGTATGTTAGGATACAACGACAACCTAACACTAACACTATTCTCCAACACTCCATCCTACCATGATCAACGTCAACAGCGGACACTGTTTTCTGATAATAACGAATAGGCCTGATATTTTTAATATTATTATTTAGTAATTCTTCCCTCTGTTTCAACAATAGTCAGCAATACTTCGAATCAATTCTACTTCTTTCGCGCAAGAAGAAAAAGTATGAAGATTTCTCTTGTTTATCAAAAAAGGCATCGCAAATATAAATAGGAAGGCAACGGGAAATAGCACGTGCAAATCGGAAAAAAGCTGTATCCGAATGAAATCTATTTTCCTATAAGTATCATTCAATTCTAACTTCAAGATATTCACAATATTGACGTATAGAACATGTCTAATATATTCAAATTTTTTAACTGAACTATTCCCAAACAATTCCAATTTAAAACTATATAGCCGATGCAAGTGAAGTAGGATAATATTGTTTGCAATATAATATTTTATGAATCTAGCGTGTAAAAGACTTTTAGTTAAACAAATACGTGACCTAATCCATGACACTTTAGTAATCTAACTGTTTCCGATTCAAAAACGGAATAAATAAATTGAAAAAAAAAAAAGAATATTGAGGTAGACATATATTTACAGCCTGCGTACAATAAATGTTCCATTATCAAAGTATTGTTAGAGAATGATTATCCATTGAACTTTATATTTGAGAATATTAATAATCGTTTGAAGAAAATTATTATGGTTAGCAATAAAAAGAATGTTGTTAAAGATAATAGGATTGAAGAAGTGCCTTCGTGATTCACTGTTCCTTTCGTTCGTGGTATTACTGAGAAGTTTAGTAGATTGAATAGAGCGAACGTATGAGAGTATCGTTTTATAGTACTAATAAATTGCGAGAATTCATTAGAGATTGCATAAGGATCCTTTACCACGTGACAAGAAGTCGAATGTTGTTTATCGTTGTTAAGATCTTGTGTAAGAGTTGCGATGCAAGTTATGTGGGACAGACGTATAGACAGCTGAAGTCAAGAATTACGGAGCATAAGAACCACATCCGATGGAACATCTCTACTCGTAACGGAGCATCGATTATAAGAAGGCCATGATTTCGATTGGGACAACGTTACAATACTGGACGAGGAGCCTACAGGAAGAAATTGATTTCAGAGATGATATTTATTAGGAGACAGATTCACATATGGATTCAATCTGCAGACGGATATGGAAGGACTTCTCAAGGCCTACTTTCCGATCATAGACAAGCTATAAAGGCTTGAGTTGTTGTCACATCTAGTCGGTCAGTGTCATTCGTACGCAGTACAATAAGTCTTTCTGGCGTGTTGACTTTCTAACTTTCTTGTTCTTGGAAATTATTTGATTAACGCTTTAATGATACATTTTTCCATTTGTTATCTCGGAAAATTACTAACTAAAAAACAAAAAGAGACTCACTGTCTAATACTGACTGACCAACATTATCAGGAGCCGATTCTTGAATTATTTTTATAGTAATGTTTGTGATATAGTACTCTGTGAGCATGGTGAGCGTCCTTATATTTGCTGAATAATTAATTATAATCTTAAAATTGTTTGATAAATTAGTTCTTCATATTCTATTTTACAATATTTCCTAATTTTTTTTCTTTTCTTTTTCTTTTTCTTTTACTCTTTTTGGTTTTAATTCCGACATTTAAATTCTCGATGTAGGGGAACTCACCATGACAGAATAATTTTTATTCACAGTTTTTGTATATGTTAGTTTATGTTGTCTCTGAGGAAGGCTCAAAAGCGAACCGAAATATGTAAGCGCGTTTTAGTGAATAAAAAAGTTTCACACTTCATAGATGTATTATCTTGACTCTTACTGCCGTATTTTCAGTTCTTTATTTTATAAATATTGTGTGTTGTCTAGGTTTCTATTGCACATTATTTATCGCACTGATTCTCATATTTTTGCTTTTTGTTTTTAATTGTTGGGAATCTTACAATTTGGAATTTTTAATGAATGTGTTATATTGTGTAGATATTTTATTATTTTAGATATTTGTATAACTATCAATATTGAATAATAATTATGAATTTAACAATGGAAAGAGAGATGAAGTTACCAGATCAACCGTCAATAAGTGGCATCAAGAAGAAAAAAGAAGATCAACATCGAAAGTTTTCGAGAACTCTTGATTAAATATAGATATTTGTAAGGATTAATGCCACATGATAATAATGAAAAAGCTCTTTGCTCGGCTTGCAATAAAGTTCTTTTATGTGACAAGTCAGATCTAATAAAACATTCCAAAACTAAATTACATATAAAGAATATGAATACAAACCGTAATATCACCATCTGCTTTATCACATAAGCTCAAAAGTAATATTAAGGATAAGGACCATGTTAAGAATATTAAAACCGTCGAAATAAAAATAGCAGCTTTTTACGCGGAACGGGTTTTTTAATATAGCTTTCCAGACTGTAGATCACATAATCCCTTTACTAAAAGCAACTTGTTCTGATCTACAGGTAATTAACGATCTCAAATTATAAAGAAAAAAATGTACACCTAATAAAGAATGTTTTAGGGAAACGTGAAAAAAGAAACTAATTATAAATTTAAAAAGTCAGAAATTTTCAATTTTAATTAATGAAAGCACTATGTGTAATGATAAGTTGCTTTGTATCTTAATAAAGTATGTATCATTAGAGTGTATGACTAAGTATGTATCACTAAAAAATGACTAAGTATGTAAACTAATAAAATATAACTCAATTATTAAAATTAGTTCCCTTAGATGCAACAGATTGTACTGCAGACAAATTATATTCTGCATTTGAAAACTGTTTAAAAAGTAAAGGAATATCTTTATCAAACATTTGAATGGCATATGATAATGCTTCGGTAATGATAGGTGTTCGAAATTCTTTTGTAACTAGATTAAAAAATGAGGTACTGGCCCTTGTTGTATTAAATTGTATTTGCTATTCCTTAGCTTTTATTGTGAGCAAAGCTTGTTTGAAATTGTCGGATGCAAGTGAAAATGTTTTACACGAAGTTGCAACATACACAGTGCGACAAATATGTTCCCGGACACGAACCACATCTCAGCAACCAGTGGCGACGTCTGTGCGTTCAAACATGCATTTTAAAGGTTGAACATTTTGCTATTATCTGTCAAAGTTTCATTCATTTTGGTTGATATATAACGAAAATATGACAGTTCATGTTAAACAAGATTTTGGTCGAGGTAGAAATTTTAATATGGAACAAAGAGTAGTGATTAAATTTAACGCAAAACTTGAAAACTGGTAAAAGTGCATCAGAAACATTCCGATCGATGCAACAAGTTTACGGCAGTCAATGTCTAGATAGTTCAGCTGTTTTTGAGTGGCATAAGCGTTTTTTGGAAGGCAGAGAGATCCTTGAAGATGACAAAAAATCAGGACGGCCAATTTTGGTTCGAAACACCCGAAATGATCGAAAAAGTACGTGATTTTGTTGCAAACGATCGCAATGCATCACTAAAAATGATGGAGGAGGCTTTAAATATCAGTAGAGAAACGATTCGAACCATATTACCATATCATGAAGATTTGGGTAAAACGAAGGTTTATGCGAAGTTTGTTCCACACACATTAAGAAGCGATCAAAAATCAGCGAGAATCAATTATTTCAGAGACATCGTTGCAGCCGCAAAAAATAATCCAAACTTTCTAAAATCAATTGTTATGGGTGATGAAACATGGTGCTTTCAATATGATCCAGAAACTAAGCGTCAAAGTGCGGAATGGAAGTAAAAAAATTCACCACAAGCAAAAAAAGTACGAAAAGTTCCATAAAAAATCAAGACAATGCTCATCACATTCTTTGATAGTATTATCCACAAAGAGTTTGTTCCAACTGGCCAAACAATTATGATACATATTATTTCGAAGTTTTAAAGCGATTGATGAGTAGAATTCATCGTATTCGCCCCGAATATCGTGATCCAGAAAATTGGTCTTTGTTGCATGATAATGCACCGAGTCACACTTCATTGATTGTCCGTCAATGTTTGGCTCAAAATCGTGTCTCTGTGTTAAACCATCCACCGTATTCACCTGATTTGGCCTCCTGCGACTTCTCATTATTCCCAAAATTGAAATTGAAATTGAAAGGACGCTTTTTTGATGACATTCCGACCCTCCAATCAGCTTCTACACAGGCACTAGAGGCAATTCCGCAAACTGAGCTAGAACATGCATTTGAATCACTATTGAATCGCTGTAACAAGTGTATTGAAGCCAGAGGAGAATATTTTGAATAATAAAACCAAAAAATATGCATATTTGTTATTTCAATTATGATTTTCAGGTCTTGTTCGGGAACATATTTGTCGCACTGTGTATTTCTCGATAAGTGCAAAAAAATCGGCTATCCTGTGTAAATTCTAGAACTTTGGAGTCAAATCACGTAAAATCTTGAAATTATCAGGTACAAGATGGCTTGTCTTGCAGAAGTATATTACTAGACTTCTCGATAACTGGGAAGTTTTGAAACATTACTTCCACCTAGAAACAATTGAAAATAACTCGGCAATAACTATTTTTAATACTTTAAATGACAATAAAATTAGAGCTCATATGTTATTTTTAAAATATACCTTGAAATCTTTTAATGAATTTAATGCTTTGTTTTAAGGAAGACAAATTTTAATTCATAAATTAGCTTTCATAAAATTCATAAACTAGTGAGCATTTGATAAATTAGATGGAATACAATTTCTTGTTGCCTACAGCATTATAAAACATTTCTATGGACATTATTATTCCTCAGAATTGTTTACCTTTACATTCAATTTATGTTAATTCAGAATGTGAATCTTTGTTACAATCAGAATCTCAAAATTTGTAATGGAAGTAAAAACCACCTGCTTATCTTTTTATATAATTGCATTAGAAGGAATGCTATAACGATTGCTTTATAATGATCACATTTTTCAAGAATTCAAATTTTTAGATCTTGCTGTAGCTTTGCAAGAAGAAAGTAGACTCACCTTTTCAGACTTGAGAAATACAGCAAGACATTTTAAAATTTCTGGTATTACGGTCTTAGCCTATGAATGAAGAATGTTGCCTTGTATTGTATTTGATGACGCGAATAAAACTCTTTTGGCTAATTTAGAAATTGATGAAATGTGGAAGATTATTTTTCAAAAAAAGAAACTCAATAAAGAATCGTTTTTTTCAAATTTAGAAAATTTAGTAAATGCAGTTATGTCACTTCCACATTCTAATGCCAAAGCAGAGAGAATTTTTTTTATTGTCAAATGTGAAGAATAAAAAGAGGAATCGGATAGATGTAACCAGTTTAGACGCAGTATGTGAAGTACGATCGAGTTTCCAAGCTAATAACATTGATTGTCGCACTTTCCAAGTAGATTCTACACATTTAGAACTGCACAATTATAAGAATTTATTTTCTTCTAATTCTTACACCAGTCAACATAAAGAACAATAGAACATTTATAAACTTATGCATGTTTTTATTATAATTTTCGTTTGTATTGTTAGTATAATTTAACTTCGTTTTTAAATATTTTATTAATATTCACATATATTAATATAATAATATTTCTGGAAATCTTTTCTTTGTTTCCGTGACATATATTTTACCATATATTATATTATTTAACATGCACTTCCTCTTTTTATTCCAATATTAATTATATTTTTACATTATTGATTTTATTTTAATGCGACAGTATTAATGTCTTAATGCAATGCAAGAATCTTTGGACTTTCTTTCCCTTAGACATATTTTTTCTTTTCTTTATTTTTTTTTGTGATACGACACATGTATATGCATCTGAGTGTAATATTTAGATTTTATGTTTGTTTTCATGTTTTTTAAAATATTGCATTATTTATTGTTAATTGCATCAGAATTTTTATTTTTTATTTGTGAAGGCAAACTTGTCATATGTGTCTATTATTGACCAGTAAATTATTTTGTTTTAGTAACTTCTTGGAAATGCTTCCATTTCATCAGATTGTGGCAATGTAAACATTTTCCTATATATATAATAAATGTTATATTTTTTAAAATGTATTAATATGTATTAGGTGTTGGAATTAATTCGTAGCGTTTTACAAGTGATGGGAAGTACTTTCATTAATGTATTTTTTAATGCTCATGTGAAATAAATAACATTCTTTCATTAAAAAACGCTACGAATTAATTCCAACACCTAATATATAATATTTTGTAATTGTATGTTTTATATTAAGAAAAAATGTTATTTATAAATGTATTTCTTGTAATTACTTAAGTAAACTGTAAGTATATTAATATTTACGTATATAAGTATATTGTCCTAATATTTAAGTATTATATGTTCACATATTTTATATATTTTATGTACGATGTTTTATTGGAATACTGGTAAGGTTTTCTGCAGTTTTCCTTACCCTTGCAACGAATATTTGTATTTATTTAATAAATCGGTTGCAGATGTAAAAAATAATAAACAAATACATTTCTTCATTACCATTTGTATTAATTATTTGTTTAAAGGAACTTTTTCTTTCTGTAACTCCTTTCATATTTTCCTCGCTAGGAGCTTAACGATACCTTAGATATTACCAAGATACATACTGAGCAGCCATAGCATTTGATTAGTGACACGCATGCGTCATTTTATTCTCATGAGAGCGCATCACTGACTCTCCCTCGCGTCTTTTTCTGACCCTCATAAGGTGGAGCCTACTGACCTTCTCAGGTCGGCAATCTCCGGTAACCACCAATACACGGACTGACGAGGGATGGCTCCGAGGCATGGAGACGTTACATACGCCAGTCATTTCCCCCAGGAGTTACCTCGCCTCCACCTCAACGTCCTCGAGAGTCCTCGTTGGACCCAATCGGGAACGATAAAGTATGCCTGGAGACCGTCGGTATTGAATCTTTACAAGGACTATCTCGGTTGGCATCTGTCCTTGACCCGCAGCCTCCGAGTTGCAATTGTTACTAGCAATTGTTACTAGCTGCATAATAATGCAGCCGGCCTTAGATAGTAGGCCAGAACATCAATAACCCCCTACTTGATCACAATGAAGGTCTCTTCCCTCTCCACAAGCGAGATGGGAGGGAAGCCAGCAGATGGTCTACAGACAACCGTCACAGATCTTCCAACGCCACCCACCCAGCACGGATTGTTCGTAGGGATGCGGTAAGGGTCTGTCAACACTCCAAGTCCTGAATCATCTTGGCGAGGTAGTGCAGGAACAGCTCCTGCCGCGCCGAAGAGTGATTTTGATTTACCTGGAGGAGCCTTGTGGCTATATTACGAGGGGCACTACTTATATTTTGAGCCTTGGCAACACTGAGTGTTGTCAGGTGCCATCTGACGTTTTCATTACAAAGTTTGATATTTTTGACCACAACCTTCTTCAGAACGTTTTGTTATTTGAGCGCGATTTGTATTGTTTACAGTTACTTGAAAATTGCGTCTCAGCGAAAAAATGGAATTAACTCGTGAAAATTTTCGTGCAATGATTTATTACAACTTTCGACGTGGATTATCAAGACAGGAGTGCATCGATCAACTTACTTCCACTTTTGGCGATAAAGCCCCATCCTTTGCCACTGTGAAACGCTGGTATAACGAATTTAATCGTGGTCGCTGTTCGCTCACCGACGAAAGTCGTGAAGGTCATCCAAAGTGTTGTGTCAGAAAACATTGATGCTGTGCAAAAACTAATAATGCAAGATTATCATGTGACATACTGCGAGATTGAGACAACCTTAGGCATTAGTTCCACCAGCATATATAAAATATTGCATGATCATTTAGCCGTGAAAAAGGTTTGTTCTCGTTGGATCCCACATAATCTGATGAAATCTCAAAAAGATGCTCGTGTCGATTGGTGCAAACAAATGCTTAAGAAATACAATGGCGGTACTTCAAAAGACGTGTATAAGATTGTAACAGGTGACGAATCATGGATCTATGCGTATGAGCCGGAAACTAAATAGCAGTCGACTGTATGGGTGTTTCAAGATGAACCAAATCCAACAAAAGTTGTTCGCGCTCGAAGCACTTCGAAACAAATGGTCGCCTGTTTTTTCGGAAAAACTGGTCATGTGGCAACAGTACCTTTAGAGGAACGTAGAACGGTCAATTCTGAATGGTACACAACCATTTGTTTGCCGGAAGTCTTCGGTGAAATAAGAAAAACAAACAAGCGCCGCCGGATCATTCTTCATCAAGACAATGCCAGTTGTCACACATCTCGTCTAACAACCGACTATTTGAGCATTCAAAAAATCAAATTAATGGGTCATCCGCCGTACAGTCCTGATTTGGCACCAAATGACTTCTTTTTGTTCCCGAACGTCAAGAATAAATTGCGTGGACAACGATTTTCGTCGGCAGAAGAAGCCGTTGACGCATTCAAAAACCATGTTTTGGAGGTGTTTGAAGCGGAATGGAAAAAATGCTTTGACAAGTGGTTCGAACGCATGCAGAAGTGTATAGATCATAAAGGAGAATATTTTGAAAAACAATAAAGTCATTTTCAATGACAAATTACTGTTTTTTTATTTTTAGGCTCAAAATATAAATAGTGCCCTACGTAGCTGTATTCAGCGGCCTCCTCCAGGCACATTTCCATGTGGGTGTCTCTTTCGAAGGTATTCCTGCAGCCGCCATATTCGTTCCTGGCTGCGCTCACTCCTGACTGCTGGCGGGGGGGCGGGAACTTCCCCACTAACATCCAGCATCGGTGGCTGCACTTGGTGGGGGGAGGAGGAGGAGCGCATCCTCAGTCTTAGGTCCGCTTTTCACGCTGCTCTATCTCCTTTCTTTTTGCTACTCCAACTAACTCCAACGCGGCTTGCCGGCTGCCGCTCATACCGGGCAATGGGCAGGAGAGTTACATTCGCGTGCAGTGTGTCTCTGCTAATTGGTAACAGCAGCCAGACCTGTCGATCTGGCTGTTACGATTCGTCCTCATGTGCTCCAGCTCCAGGCAGTAAAAACATTGCAGGAGACGTGAGGACAATAGGACAATGCGCGCGGCGATCCAGCCCATCCGGACCTTGCTCGCGCCGGCAATCTTTTTTACCGACATCGCCGGGCAGATCATTAGGTTTCTGGTCAAACCATGTTCAATCCTGACGTTGGCTATTAAGCAACCACCCGAGTGCATACTAGTGCGACATCCTGTGGGATAGTAGAGTCATTAAGGCTTACCACGCAAAGCTCCGCTTTTTTTAGGGATCTCCATACCCTCATCCCTTCTTTGTCCTTAAGGACTCTTTCATGCAGCTTGCCAAGGTGTTTGCGTGAGCATTGCCGTTCTTAACTTCTAATATCAGGGCAGTCGTTACTGTTCGTCTCGCTCTCAGCTTGATGATGCTGAGCTCAGCCAGACTAATTTACCCCTAACCACGGATATTGTTTCAGCTGACCTCCCCTTCGGCATGGTCAGCATCATTGCTGCCGTTTTGGTTTGACGGATTTTATTTGTCTTTCTTATCCGCCTTGTTGCTTTTAGCAAAAGGAGGTCGTTGTTGGTCCCCTAGTTTGGCCGGTGGACTCTGGTCAATTTTACGTTCTCCCTTTTCGCACGCGTTAAAGATATTTTATTAAAATATTATATAGTCATAATATTTATTTTATAGTATTTTTTATGATGTAATTTAACAATAGAATTATAATATAAAACGAGTGCAATTTTAAGATTTTTAATAGTATAAGACTGGGTATAAAACACACACAAAAAGTCGAGGATTCCTAATTATCGAACCATTATTAAACTATCATTAAATTATTATTCAATAGCTATCGAACATTCATTGAACTATATCTATTTATTACTATAATCATTATTGATTGATTCTTAATTATAGATTGGAAAAGAGGGAAAAAATTAAAAGGTATATATGTAGAAAGAACACATTTTATTTTTTAAAATCGATACAATTCTTTTTGGTGAGTTTCACGTTGCGACCATTAGTTATATATTTTAAATACATTTCTGTGGCGCACTATTCTTAATATGTTTGCCATAGTATCTAGATTATTTAAAAATTCTATAATCAGCATCCATCTCAGTGGTCAAGTCGTCGGTATTGAGTATATGCGCTATTTGCGTTTTTGACATTCTTTAATGTAAACGAGAGCCTTATTGTCATCGTTTTCTTTCACATCGGTTACAACCATTGCAATCAGATGTTTTGCCGTACATTCAGATCATCCCGTTTTCTCCTTGCAATTCATGGTGATAAACACTCAGCCAGGAAGCGTAAGACTTGTATTAGTTCAACTTCCGTATCCAAGCTCGATTTCGATGAAATTTTATAGGGATGCAGTTCTAACTAAATGTAGCCAAATCCATAAACGCGCAATTGCGAAAATGTTTAATTTTTGAACTATTCAAATTTTATTGATTTAATTAACGTTTTTAAAGATTTTGACATGAAGAAATAATTAGAATTAAATTAAATTAAAAATTATTTATTTTGTTGACTAGATAATTTTATGTTAATATATTGCGACGGAAAAGGTCAGTGATCTTCTTGGGTCAAGGTCAAGATTAAATGACCTTCAAGTTGAAGGTCATTTAGAGCTGAATATCTAAAGGGAAAGTTTTACCAAATAATAAATTTAGTTAATTAAGTCGATTAAATAAATTTTAAATATTTCGAAAACTAAGCATTACTGCAAATTCGCATTTATGAATTTTACATTTAATACTACATATCTATAAAAGTACTACATGCCTGTAAAAGTACTACATACCTATAAAATTTCATCGAAGTCGGACTTGATACACGGAAGTCTTACCCTTGTAACGCGATATATGTATAATAATGCAAAATAATTCGAATATATGGATGTATTATAAAATTACCTTTAATTTTCACTCATAGAAGAAATATGCTTCCATAAAAATAATAATCGAGTATTTTCAAAAAAAACAAGATTTTTGAAAAATTTAAATACACATTATAAAGTATGTAAAAAGTTCTGATTCTAAAACATTTTTTATATGTATATTTTACCATGTTTATATGTATATTTTACCATTATTTAAAAATTAAATATAAGCATTATCTTTGAGATGTGTTGTGTCATACCTCAAACTTTTAAAATAAATAGCCATGCATTAAAAAAATGGTTTGTTTAGATCATCATATTTAACAATACTTCAAGATGACATACATATCCCTTGATATCGAATATTATCATGCATACAGAAATATAAATAGAAAAAAAAAGATTTACTTAAAATATTATTACATTAAAAATTCTTTAAATTAATGTTTTATAAATATATAAGCCTTATAAGCTATAATAGAATAGAATAAAATTCACTACATTTCAGCATATACAGTCAAGAAGGGGACTTGATTTACATATAAAAATATTAATTTAAGTTATAATATAAATGTTTATTATTAAATGCGAAAATGGTTATATCATGATATCTCTCATCGCAACCTAAGTTTTTCTAAGTTAATCTAAAGACATATGGAATACAAAAGATCCGGATTCGGTCAAGGTAATACATATTTTTTTCAATAAATTTTTATTTACAGTTTTTCAGCATATTAACATCTTTTTAAAAAAATGTTTGATTAAGCATCAAATTATTAAAATAGCTTGTCAATTTAATTCATGATATTACTACAGTAGTTTAATTGCGTTTATAAATTCTGAAAATCAATTCGGTGCGCAGTGCGAATGACTATAATATAAGATTTGTTTTTTTGGCTGAACTTTTGCATCAGTTCATCTTTTTTCTTTTCTCTCCAGGAGGAAAGAAGAAAAAAAAAGATAAACTGATGCAAAAGTTCAGCCTTTCGTATATGTGCATGTACATTTATGTATAGTATATACATTAAGAAATCTATTTAGTTGAATCAATCAAGGATTTGTTTACCCATATCCAAACAAGAAATTAATTGATTCAACTAAATAGGTTTCTATTTTTTAGTGTAGTAATTCAGATTGAATTATTTAAGATTTAAGCATTAAAGATCTAACTTTGACCATTAGGGTCATTACTCCTATTCCTTATTGTTTAATTTAAAGAATCTGTTACATTTTTAACATTAATAATATTTACATTAAATTCTACAATCATAATATATTTTTAAATGGTAACAAAAATCGAATTTGAAATTTAATATAAAATGTTAAAAATGTCGATTAATATGTTTATAAACGATCGCCATCGAAATCTATATTACCCTAATAGTTTGAAAAGGATTTGTTACTTATGTATATGATATTAAAACATCATAACAATTTTTTTTAATTAAAAAAATCAATATTGTTGTTCAATCTAAACTGTTAAAAATAAATACTTTATTTTTTCGAACGCTTGGTTTAAGTTCATTGCTATGATATATCAAAACTATGGCTTAATAGATAATAATCATTTATAATAGTATAAAAAAAATTGAATTATTGCAGAATATGATTCTGTTTCCCATTACTGCAACCATGCTCTGGTGAAAAAAGTCGCTGAAATTGTTAAAATCAAAATCGTTAATTAAAATGAGAAATGGAAATCGCTGAAATATTGTGAAAAATATCTCAGCATAAATAATATTTTTAATATTGAAATATTATGAACTTTAATGATATCACAGGCCGATATTTGACTCAGAAATGACAGTATGTAGTCCTGAAGGTTTTTGGTATGCTAAAAAAAATCCATAGCCAAAATTGCTTCATCACGTCAGATTTCAAAGATATTTCTAATCCCAAAGTGCCAAACTTATTTTGAGCATTTTTAGATTAAATATCTCGTAAACCTGATGTAATGGAGCAATTTTGGCTATGGATTTGGTTTTAGCATGTCAAAAACCTTCGGGATTACATCTGCCGTTTCTGGATAAAAAAAGATTTTTTTTTAGGCTTGTGTAATTAATGGAAATTAGTGACGAGTAATGAAAACTAATGCAAAAAATAATAAAATATATTTAATTTATTTAGACATATTGAATACTGAATCATATTGAAATATCATAATTCTAAGGATAATTATTGAAAATACCTAAAAAGGTAATCCAAAATACAATATATATAATACTTTTACAGATTATTGTACATGAAATATGCTGAAATCTTATAAATTCTGAGAAAAATTAATATAATAAAAATATCTAAAAGTAATGAAGTGGGAACGAAAAATTCAATATTTTTACAGATTTATTAATGAAAATTATCGAAAACGGAAACATGATAATTAAAATGGAATAATTGAAATTAATAGTTAGAAGATAGCAACGAAATTTGAAGAAAAATAATTTATTACTTAAATAATTTCATATGAATTTGTATGTGTTATATGTGTACATAACATACAGTGAGTGCAAAACATTTTTACAAGGAAATTTGTTATAAAAAAGTTTTATATATAGAAAATAAACATTAATTAGCAATTTCCTACAATGAATACATTCTGTTCTAACATAAACAAACAAGCTTCATGTATATTCCTGATTTGATAAGTTAAATTTTTCGACTATACTTATTGAACGTCCGATATTGAACGTCGAATACTTTTTGAACGTCCAAACAATACAATTTTTTCGCTCATTTTTTAATATGATGTACTGTCTACAATTAATGCACATTTTTTTAGTATATATTTTTGAGAAATATGTAATCCATTTCTTTTTTTATGAATAACTTTTTATGAATAAATAAGATTTTTAAAAAAATATTTTTCTTGTATAAATACTTTTTGACTTATTGTATATACTACTACGTGGGCTGAAAAGTCCCGATTTTTCAGGTGGTGCCACTAGAAAATGAACATGATTCATTTCGAGAGATTCATCACTAGTTTAGTTAGTTGTATGAAGTTTCATGACATTTTGTTCATTCGTTTACAAGCTACAGTCATTTAAGTGGCGTTACTTTCACCTTCGTGAAAAAAAAATGGAAAAACAGGAATATCGCATCTTGATCAAACATTATTTTTTGATGGGAAAAACTTCTGAACAATCATTGAAATGGTTGCAGAAATGTTATCCCACATCTGCTCCTTCGAGAACAACAGTTTATTGGTGGTTTAGTGAATTTAAAATGGGTCGTACAAGCACCGAAGACGCACCTCACTCTGGAAGGCCAAAAGAGGCTACGAATGCGGAAATCGCAAAGCAAGTGCATCGAATCGTTTTGAGTGATCGTAAAGTGAAGTTGCGCTAGTTAACTGAGGCCGTGGGCATCTCAAAAGAATGGGCGGGATACATTTTGCACGATGTTTTGGAGATGAAAAAGCTATCGGCATGATGGGTGCCGCGTTTGCTGACCATCGACCAAAAACAGCAGCGCGTTGATGATTCAACGGTCGGTTTGGCGTTGTTGCAGCGTAATCGAGCGGACTTTTTTCGACGTTTTGTGACGATGAATGAAACGTGGGTCTATTACCATACGCGTGAGTCCAATAGGCAGTCTGCAGAGTGGCTGGAAAGCCACGAAAGCCGACCAAAGCGGCCAAAAGACTAACGCTCGGCCGGGAAGGTTATGGTTTCCGTTTTTTGGGATGCGCATGACATAATCTTCATCGATTACCTGCAGAAGGGAAGAACAATTACGGGAGAGTATTATGCAGCATTATTGGACAAACTGAACGACGAAATAAAGAAAAAAACGCCCCATATGGCGAAGAAAAAAGTTCTGTATCATCACGATAACGCACCGTCACACACGTCCTTGAAAGCGATGGTCAAATTGGACCAATTACGATTCGAATTGGTTGCTCACCCACCGTATTCTCCAGACTTGGCCCCCAGCAACTATTATTTGTTCCCAAACCTCAAGCGGTGCCTCCAGGAAAAGAGATTCACATCGAATGAGGAAGTCATCGCGGAAACCGAGGCGTATTTCGAAGGCTTGGACGTTTCGTACTACAGAAAGGGCATCGAAATGTTGGAAAATCGCTATATCAAGTGTATCGCCCTCGAAGGCAACTATGTTGAGGAATAAATATAACTTTGCACAAAAAACGCTTGTTTTCATTAAAAATCCCGGGACTTTTCAGCCCATGTAGTATATTAGTAATCATTTGAACACGTTGAATTAATTTTTGTGGACTTAGAAACGCAGCTAAACTTCTATAGTAATATCACAATTAAATTTTGATGTTCAATATAGATATCTATTAAAATCGAGGCCTTGGTAATATTCTTCGGAAAAATTAGTATATGGAAACAGTGTCTTTATTTCAGGTGTAATATAAACAATGAGAATTTTATTGGATCGCACATGTGAAAATACAATAAATACGAAATAGGAAATAACGACCTATAATGATTAAAGCTGGATCTTTATAATACTTAAATAATTTCATGTTAATTACTATATGTACATACTTATGCACTATATTTGTAGTCATTTGAACTACTGAATTAATTTAATTTTGGACTTAGAAACTACTATTAATCACAATTAAATCAAATCACAATTAAATCACAATTAGTAATATCGCAATTAAATTTTGATGCTCAATAGGCATCTATTAAAGAGACTATACATGAATATAATTTAATTTTTTGTACGTAGTAATTTTATGTGAAGCTTTTTTCACACATAACTTTTCATATATAATTATAAAAAGCAGAATTATTAAGATATTTATACAATATAATATTGTTGCAACGTTACAGCAATATTATTGAATCGTTGCAATATTGCTATAATATTGTTAGAATGACATCTGTTAACTAGATGTATATATCATAAATCTATCGACACTCAAGGTTCATATATTATTGAGTAGCAACTTCCATACGATCGTATAGGTCAAGCAATACTAGATAGAATAAAGCTTGGAATAGATTACTGATTGGAATGAAACTGAACACAATGAAATTAATTTCTGTATTCATGAAAATACATTTTTTTAGTATTAATTATGTGCATTTTGGAATATAATGCTAATCAATAATACTTATTTTAGCAATAAAATTGGATTAATTAATATTACAACTTTCATTTTTCTCATCAGTTATATATTAGGTGTTGGAATTAATTCGTAGCGTTTTACAAGTGATGGGAAGTACTTTCATTAATGTATTTTTTAATGCTCATGTGAAATAAATAACATTCTTTCATTAAAAAACGCTACGAATTAATTCCAACACCTAATATAATTATGTACGGCTATGTTATAATGGTTAAATATAATAATTATATTTTTTCCATTTATAGTTATATATGGAAAATTTGTTTCCTAGTATAAGCTTTATTATATGAAATAAAAATTTTAAGAAGCGTTTACAATAATAAAGTTAATATTACAAATTATATTTAGAATTATAGAATTAGAAACACACGATGTTCTTTCTCTGCTTTGGGAAAGAGCCGAAATGTCTTCACCCTCGTACCAGTTAGCTGGAACAGTTCGCTGTCTCGCACATATATTTATACTTGCGTACATCGTCACCAATACGCAGACTATGTGTAGTCGTCTCTTCTTCGCTAGATATGTGTGTTACACGCGTGTAAAATGACTGCACATGTCGGAACCTTTGATCTCGACCATTTATCATTGCTGAAAAAAAAATCTAATAATTTACATGTTCAGACCTTGTACATGTATATCATATATGTGACATGGATATACATAACAGTACAAAGGAGGATAGAAATTTTCAAGGATTTTGTAATCGCTCGGAGATCGTTTTATTTCTATATTTTCTTATGTAGAAAGATACATAAGAAAACTTCATAAAAATCGAAAATAATTATTATAATAACGCTAAATTTAAGAAAAAATTGATACATTAAAATAAAGTGAATAAAATCCTTATTCGCATCCTTATAAAATCAATTATGCTTTAATAATTTATTTATAAACTTAATTCCAAATGACATCAAAAGCGAGTAATACTGCACCTCAAAACACTGATTAGATTATATTTTTCACTATAATATTTGTCATCTCGATGCCGTTTTCCCCACTTCAAGTGTTGTACATTGCTTGCAGTATAGAAAATGTTACCGAGAATTTTTTACTGAAAAAAACCACACTGAACAAAATTTCAGAGAAAAGAGGATGTTTAAGAGAGGTCGATTTTTGTCCATAATATAAGTAAAAGGAAGCGTTTTTTAGATTTTGATTTTTTAAATACGTTAATAAAAATTTCGGGATCGACAGGGAACACCTTGAAACTTGAGCATGAACATGACATATTTGAATAAATTTCCATATTCTTACTTACTTTTCGAGATGTTCCCCAAGTGTCACGAACTTTTTAATAATTTTATCATATTCAGGAAATCAAAATCTATAAAAAACTACTTCTTTTACTTATATTCTTTTAGACAAAAATCGGACCTTTTTTAATATCCTCCAAAAAAAGGTAGATTTTTGCTCAAAAAAATGTAAGGAAAAGTTGCCGATACATAGATCTTCTAAAGCGGCATCTTCTTATTTCTCAAAAAGTAACTATTACACTTTATCCTCGTACAAGCTACAATTTGGTGTCTCATCCATACAAATGGGAATCACTAGAATTTGTTCGTTTTTTCATCTATTCAAAATGATTAAAAAAATCTCTAAAAATTCACTAACATACTTTCAACTTCTATAATAAATATTGAAACTATTTTAGAAAATAATAAAATGTAATATAATTTATAATTACTAAAAGATAAGGGAAAAAAATGACATTTGATTTAAAATTATAACTTTACATAATAAATGAATATAAAAAAATGACTCTGATGGTTTTATAGTTTAGATATGAAGTTTTGGAAAAAAAGTACTAGGACTTTGAATTCTACAAAAAGTTGAATTATTTGAGCATATAAATATGAATAATTTTCAACAAGGGATTTTCAATAAATAGGAAAAATCGAGTTAAAATATGCATTTTTTATTCTGTAAAATAATATATTTTTTAATAAAAAAAAATATAAAATGTAAATACATATTTAAATAAATATGTAAAGAAAGTGTGACTCGACTCTCCAGCTCTATTTTGTTTAAAAAATAAATTAAAAAAAAAAATTTTTTTTAATGAAAACAAACATTCACGTTAATTTAGAGTGAAAATATTTATAATGATTTTGATACAATTTTTATTATATTTTTCACAAAAAGCACTTTGTATACTTATGGGAGTCACTAGCGGCTCACGTCAACTTGAATTGCACGCCAGTCATAGTCAGATTGACGACCGGGATCGTCCCGCCGCGCACAGATCTCCCCCACCACAAACTTTTTTTACAGGGAGATAACAAGCGCCGAATTTATCGAGGTTGCGAGAAACTTGCACGAACAGGAATCGCTTGGTCATTAGTGATCCCCACTTGTAGCATAAGAGTTAATACTAATAAAATTATGATCTTTAGCTAATTAAAAAAGTACAAATTCATAATTCGTATATTTATATATTAAATTAGTTAAAAACGAATTCTACAAATGCGAAAATAAAAATTCTTACGATTTTTCTTTGCAAATTGCGTAGTTTAAGTAATAGTGACTATATTATTGATAATATTATGTTGTTTTATTTTCTTAAATCAGTTTTATTTATATTATTTTTTCTCTTAATTTTTTGATAATATGATTTTAAATTTAAGATTGGGATAAACTGTCACATCTGTCTGTAAAACAGACTATAATTTAATGTTTATAATATTGCTTTATAGTATCAAATAGTTCTATTAGAGCTGAAGACAATCGTGCATATATAGAAAAATTCTTGAAAAACTCTCGCGTTACATATTTATATCATGAACAGCATAAAATAAATATATATACATGATTCAATAAAAATGTTTTATAATGAAGTAAACAAATTCTGGAAAATTTTATGTACATTCATTTATAGGTATTTTATAGTATACTTTACAGTATACAGTATACTTTACAGGTACTTTAATTCTTGTAAAAGAAAAAGAATAAGAATACATAGTATTACTGCCTATTATGTCAGTTTTGGAACCCATTTTGTCAGACGTACATTTTTGCTTATCTTACGAAAAAATTAATTATTGCAAAATTGTAAACAGTATTACAAAAACTGCTTATATTATCTCATAGAAGACATTTTTTAGTTTGTATTTATGTTTTTAAAGTTTTATTTTTACTTGTTGTTTAAGAAATATTGTCTAAAAATTATGTGGTATGTCGTATCGACTTTATTCTAAGTAAAAGAAATAGTGTTTTTTGTAGATTTTTTGATCTCTTGAATATGATGAAATTATTAAAAAGTTCGTGGTATTTGGAGAACACCTTGAAAAGTAAGTAAGAATATTGAAATTTGTTCAAATATATCATGTTTATGCTCAATTTTCAAAATGTTCACTATCGACCCCGAACTTTTTATTAACATTATCGTTAAAGAAGTCAAAATCTATAAAAAACGCTATTCCTTTTACTTTCACATTTATGAGCAAAAATCGACCTTTTTTAACTCTTTTCTCCTTTTAATTTCTTGCGTGTGTTGTGTAAACAAGATATGTAGAGTAGGTGAAGATGTACCTTTGACTAATTTTGACTTTTTTTTTGTGCTTTGTTGTATTTTGATATTTAAAAATTCAAAAAAATTCAAAAATATTTTTTGATTTATTGATACTAATATATATTTTTTATAGATTTAAATTGTTATCTTTTTACATTAGAAAAAAATTGAATTTTGGTCAAAAGTACAATAGTCAGAGGTACAACACCCATGTGTCCAGGGAATGTTATATCTTTAACCAATATGTATAAAATGTATATATAAAAAGATATTAACAAAAGTTTAATTTTCTTTATATTCTTATATTTTTAATTTTCTTCGTTTTTTTACACCACATATAATTATATATATATAATATATAAAAATAAATTTTATCATACAAAGACTCGATTTTCGTTTTTGTACGAACCGATTGAATCTGACAAAAATAGTGTCCTTCATTAATTTTATTTAAAATCGCTAATGAGTATAATTTTATTAATATTGGAGGTAAAATAGCTAAACTAAATGATTATCCGACATCGTATTGACTTATTAAAGGTACACTATCAGTTACTGGTTAAAGATATAACGCTTGCTCACTTTCTATTTATTATTACTTTTATAAATTATAGATTAAGTAAATTGACAGTATTAAGTTTTAAATAATTTTTTCTGAATATCTATTTAACATTTTAGACAATTTCAACATAAGACAGAATATATATTCAATAAAATTTTATGAGATTAAAAAACATCTTGAAATTATTTTATTCGAATGCTTGAAAACAATAAATGATTTTTCATATAGGAGTATAATTTCCTGCATTATTATAATTATAAGTTATGAAATATCTCTAATACATATTCTACAAACTACATATTTTTACTTTTACAAATATTTAATAGATTTTTTTATACATTCAAATGGTTAAAGGTACAACCAGGAACACCTCTATGTTTAAGATTAAATTTCTTTAATATAATATGTAATTAGTTTGATTGTGTACAACATCCCGTAAAAAAATTTTCATGAATATATGTATATAAATGTGTATAAATATACACGCATAAATATTCGTAAACAATAAATCCTTCTTACTTTTGTAAAATTATTTTTTAATGTAATGCAAATAATAATAATAAAACATAAAAATGGGATATTTCGCATTGATTTTAGGAAAAATAAAGTTTAATGAAATGTAAAAAAAATTGTTCACACATAATTATGTATAATTTTATGTAGATATAAAAAATTATATATGAATGATTTTTTACTCTAATTATTGTATATATAATTATATATGAATGTTTTTTTTCTTTAAATTTGATTTTTTTCGAACATATAATTCAAAAATTATTTTTAAAATTATTTTTTATGTTTTTTTACTATTATTATATTTATTATTCTAAAAAGTAATATTAAAAAAAGGATGTTTAGACATATTTCATATATTATTAGGTGCGCAACTAAGTTCCCGCTGTTTGTCAACAGATGGCTCCAGCAGTAAGTGCTGGTCGATTCTGACATAACCTAAACGTCATGAACCAAGCTTAGACATATGGTAAACAAATCGCTTTGAAACATTAGTGATTTTGTTTTTACGTCATATTCTTTTGGTTGTGTGAAAATGTCTGATTTTGTGCCAAATAATCGTCATATGCGGGAAGTATTGATTTTCTTCTTTCATTCGAAGAAAACGGCGGCTAGAGAGCGCATAGAGAGTTCCAAAAAATTTACGGAGATGCTGCTCTAAGTGAAACAACGTGCCGAGATTGGTTCCGTCGCTTCAAACGGTGATTTCGATGTTGACGACCGTCCGCGTGAAGGAAGGCCAAAAACCTTCGAAGACGCTGAATTGGAGGCATTGCTCGATGAGGATCCGTGCCAAACGCAAGAAGAGCTTGCTTCAGTATTAGGAGTTACCCGCCAAGCCATTTCCAAGCCATTTTTTCATAATAAAGTTGCATTTTCATCAAAATAATAGCGAGAACTTAGTTGCGCACCTAATATAATTACATATAGCAAGTAATATTCAATAATATGTATATTACAGTAATATTTTAATATATCAGAAATATTACATATTACAGTATAATATTACCAAACTAATACAAATACATTATGCGTAATAAAATACATAAACATAATTTCCATTTCAAATGTAAAATGGAAATGGTTTTTCAAAAACTATTTAAAATAGAAAATACAAAATAACGTTTTCATTTTAAATACATATATAAAATGAAACTATTTTAAATGTCACCTAGCTCAGGATACTGAAGTGATCATCGAACTTGATTGATGTTGATAGTACAGATTTTTGAAATTTTAAATTAAAAAGGTCGATAATAATGACATTTTTAGTTCATTTCTTAGATTATCGTTCTATTTCACTCAATGCATACATCTGGTCTTATCTAATATATTGCAACGCCATTTCTTGCAAGATCGAATATCAACTACTAGACAATTATTGCTTTGTTTACTATTTCGAGTCTTCGCTTAGCGTTCGTATATACATCATTTGCAGATCGATATAAATTTTTCTCTTTAAGCTTTTAATTTTAGTTTCATAAACTCAGTATTGTTTGTGCACGTAAAGCGCTGGGTGTTAATTTATTGTTTTATCCATAGGAGCTATAAAACTTTTGTATTAAAAAAATACTTTTGTATTAAAAATCTACATCAAATGCTCTCATAAGTTGAAAAAAATGTAAGTTTCTAACTTTTTTTTTATTTTAATATAAAGTTCACTGTAGCATCAAAAAATCAAATTTTTGCGTTACTACTTTAATCCTGTGAAAGAATTTTTTATTCCGTTCAGTGAATTCGGAAATTTATATTGATCTGCAAGTCTCGACAATTTGGTCACTCTAGTTAACCGTACTTAGAAACCGCCAATTATCCCAGAGAGAACTCGCAAACGACAATAATATGCGGAAATTAACAAAAATAGTTGCTCAAAATCTCGATAAGTGCAGATATGTTCGTTCTCCCGAGGCGAGAAGATCTAAGAGGTAAATGTCACGTTATTCTGATCAGGTCCGACGATCCTTGTGTCAAAAACGTTATACAATATACAGTGTGTCCATAAATTCGCATTCGCGGAGTACAAGACATAATACTTTATGCTAAAAAAAAAACAACTTTTTCTTTTAGCAAAATTGCGTCCGATTGTTTTTGCAGGAGAGTAGGTTGAAGTTAATGAATTAGCGCTCTATTCTATGAAGCGCTCAAGATCGACGCGCTCCTAGGCTCATTTGTACCACCGCGCGCGCGTGGTGTAGTGTGTGTGATTAAATTACCTGTAAATTTAATTTGTTATATTGCTTCCAGTTTTAATTAGGATTGTATTTTAAGACAGAAAATTTAATTGGTGCGCAGTTTAAAGAATTTTATGTATACAGGATGTTTGGAAATTAGTGATAAGTCTTTCGCACAGGGACAGAATGGACTAAACTGAGAAGAAAAGTCTTCTACCATTTTGCAATTTTCGTAATAATTAACAAGATATTAATTGCTAAAAATTGCGAAAATTGTCTTCAATAATTTTTTATTCAAATCAACTTTATCTTCTTTACTTTATCAACTTTACAGAAAAACTGCAAGAGAAAAAAATTGTTTATTTTCTTCTCATAGAATTCTAAGAATTTTTTCACAATTTTTTAATACCGTATTTTCTCATGTTGGTAAAAATGAGAAAATACTGTGCTAAAAAGTTGATAAAAAATTCTGAAAAATTTTGTAAAAATACTAAATAATCACACAGACGTTTTAACATCTTAAGATTAAAACGGTCTTGAAATCAGAACATATGAATACTATCTAAAAACTGCAAATTGAATAAATGAAAATTATGTCATAAATATATAGGTTCAAAATACAAAAAATAACCGTAAAAGTATCTATAAAATGCATTACTATTACCAAAATAATGTAATTACATTACCATTACAGTTACTAAAAAAGAATAGTAACGCAGTTATCAATAAGTTACCAAAAAAAAGTAACTTGTAATTATAACTTCATTACCAGTATATATAACGAGTTATTTCTATTCTTGTTCATGGTAGAAGTATAACATAAATACCTAAACCTTTTCAACAATCAACATCCCAGTATTTGGTTTACCATGAACGTAGAAGAGAATGGACGGCTCCACTTCATGAATATTTTTGTCATAAAAAAAGGCTGACAACATTCTGAGCCATTAATATCGATATTAGAATTCTAATCCAAACCCTTGAAGATTTTAAATTTATGATCCTACTGGAGAGAAGAGGAGCGGATTCGACATCAATTCGATGATTCGTTTTTCGCTGGATAATATATTTACTTTTTAAAAATAAAGATTTTTAAAAAAATATATTTTATATATATTTTTTATAATAAAGATTTAAAAAAAAATATATTTTCTCTATATAAATACTTTTTTGCATCCACTGTATATTTTAAGAATATCGTGATAATAGCATTGTAAGAAATTCACTAGGTATATACACACAATAGAGATATCAACAACGTCAGGGCTGTGTGGCTCAGTGGCAGAGCGAAAGTCTATCAACTCGGAGGAGAGAACAGGCCTGGGATCGAGACGAGGAGCGCCTTGATATTTTTCTCTGTTGTCGTTAATTAGTTATAGTATGACCATATAGGAATTTGAAAAAACCTTTTATCCTTGTTGCGATACAAAGTTTAAAAAGTGAAATACCAACATTTTTTGTGCGGAATATTGTTCATCAGATTAGTAATTTCTAAATAAAAAAAAAATTGGAATAAAATTATTATGATGACGGTTAAAAGGCAATATTTAAATTTTTTTAAGAAAAACTCGAATTTTTGTAGATTATATAATATTGGAAATTTGACGGGAAATGATACGTGTTCTATACTTAGAATTTTTTTTAAATCGATTTGTATATACTTCTGTCTATTCGTTACCAGGATAGAACTAAGAGAAAAAGAAATTTCGCGAAAAATGCGTAAGTTTTGAAAGATTTCAAACAATTACTAATACGCATCTCTGGAAGAGTAATAAGATATTTCTAAGACATAGTCTGTTGCTATTATCATACATACTATACGATTAAGTGAGCGGCAGTCCTTTTTGTATCCGTTCCTTTTTTCAATTTTTTTTAACTATCTGTAAATAGATAAAATAGAATTTGTTAGTCGCTCGATCTTTTCAACTGCCAAGTCGATAATTTCGCAAATTGCGACATCTACTAATTGTAAGAGGCATTTTATTTAAGAAAGATGAAACTTTCGAAAAATTAAATTTAAAAAAATCAATTTTTTTATTACCTGGTCCTCTTAAGTTGGCCACATAAGGCCAATTTTCTATAAATTACATTTTTTTGTAAATATACATTTTAATTTAAACTTTAAATATATATATTACTAATTACATATAAACTTATATAATCATATGAAATTAAGTGTACATACTTGTATAATCGGATCATGATATTATACTTCTAAACATAATTAACTAAGAATTAGATATTATAAATACCTATACGGTCCAAACTGAATCTTTAATGCTTAAATAATTCAATGTGAATTGAGTATACAAGGTGGTCCACTTAAATCGAACATCTTGAATATTTAAAATATTTTTGATGATACAAAAAAATGTTTCAAACGAAAATGGAATGGTTTCGAGGGAGACGTATTTTGGTCATGTTGTTTTTTTTTTCTAGATAGAGTCACCTTTACTTTTTTAAATGGAATTGTATGATTTTGTTTACACAATATAATATTATATATTCCTCTAATTATTTTGCATATAAAAGTATTAAGGTAGTGACATCAAAAAATCAATAATTTACGAGTTATTTAACATTTTATGTCAATATGTGTCAGATTAAAATGTAAAATATCTCGTAAATTATTGGTTTTTTTATATTACTACCTTAATACTTTTATATGCAGAATAATTAGAAGAATATATCATATTGTGTAAAAAAAATCATACAATTCCATTTAAAAAAGTAGAGGTAACCTTTTATCTTTTTGACGCCTCCACTTAAAAAAAAAAAGATCAAAATATGTCCATCTCGAAATCTTTCCACTTTTATTTGAAACATTTTTTTATATCATCAAAAATAAGCGAAATATTTCAGATTATTGATTTAAGTGAACCACCCTGTATAATATATACACATGTGTATGTATCATATACATATATATGTATCATGCATATAATACCATATGTGTAGTTCGAATTGCACCGAATTGAATTTTTCGGACTTGTAAACATAATTAAATTACAGTAATGATAGCAGAAATTAAATAAAATAGGCAAGCAATTAATAATTTGATACTCAATCAGGCAATATTAAAAAAATGTTAATGTATTGAAAAACTATAAATAAATTTATTGCAAAAATATTACAAGGAAAAATATTGGCAGAGTTAAACCTGGATCTTTTACATTCTGTGTGAGCGTTCTAAGCTTTTAGATTACTGAGGTCTGAAAGAAAGACATTGTTTTCATACATGTATCGATTATTGCAAAGAATATTACAAGGTCTCGGTAATTTAAAGGCTCAAGACGCTCGTACGAAATACAAGAGATCCGGGTTTGACTTCCGGTTGAGGTAATATTTTCCGCAATAAATTAATTTACAATTTTTCAACATATTAACATATCTTTCAAATATGATACCGAATTGAACATCAAAATTATTAAAATTTGCTTGTCAATTTAATTTAATTTGTGATATTGTAGTAGTTTAATTGCGTTTATGAGTCCGAAAAACCAATTCGGTGCACAGTTCGAATGAATACATATATAGTGTACATGCATGTACATATATAGTATGTACATAATTCACATTAAATTATTTAAGCATTAATGATCCAACTTCGACCGTAATAAGAATTTAACTTCTAGTTCTTATTGATGTTCTCACATATACAGTCTAAAAATAAGATTTAAAAAGTTTAAACTTATTTAAATACACTATATCCAAATATGACCTAATATAGTCTTGTATAATCATATATATAACCACATATAAACTCTTATCAAGCTAAAATTTATACATGAACAAATAAGATTGCTTCTTATATGAGCATATAAGAGCATATTTCTTCTTGGATTATATTTACATTGCTTGAAAACACTAAAACAATTCTGGAAGAATCAATTACAATTTTTAGATATATATATATATATATATATATATATATATATCTATTTTTTTATTTATGTGTTAAACAAGAAAAAAATTGTAATCGATTCTTCCAGAATTGTTTTAGTGTTTACCAACCTTTTAAAATAAGGTCTTTATTTTTATTTATGCTTACTAATAATTTATAATCTGTGTAATAAAATATTAATTAATTATGTTACAGAAAACACTAGCATTGAAATTGGGGAACAACCACAACTGCACCAACAGCAACAACATCAACAACAATATGGAGAAGTAAATCAATTAGGCGGTGTATTCGTTAATGGAAGACCACTTCCCAATGCAGTCAGATTGAGAATAGTCGAGCTTGCACAATTGGGTATCAGACCATGTGATATCTCACGCCAATTACGTGTTAGTCACGGATGTGTCAGTAAAATATTGGCACGCTATCATGAAACGGGTAGTATTCTACCAGGCGCAATTGGTGGCAGCAAGCCACGTGTGACTACACCAAAAGTTGTGCAATACATAAAGCAATTGAAATTAAAAGATCCAGGAATTTTTGCATGGGAGAT
Organism: Acromyrmex echinatior; assembly: GCF_024713525.1. Classification (NCBI taxonomy): domain Eukaryota; kingdom Metazoa; phylum Arthropoda; class Insecta; order Hymenoptera; family Formicidae; genus Acromyrmex; species Acromyrmex echinatior. The sequence goes on from NC_141852.1 coordinate 1,090,361, forward strand.
CAGAGATCGATTATTGTCTGATGGCGTTTGCGACAAATATAATGTCCCATCAGTATCCAGTATATCAAGAATATTAAGAAATAAAGTTGGCACAACGACAACTATGCATCATCATTCACATCATTCAGCTCATCATCATCATCATCATCATCATCATTTTTATGCAGCTGCAGCAGCGGCTGGTGCAGCTCTTTGTCCAGTGCCGTATCCACCGACATCTTATCATCCGACAGCGCCGCCTTCCATTCCACATCATCATCATCATCAAGGTTAGTACTTTATGTAACTTTTGGTAATTTAAATATAAAAATTAAATATAGGAATGAGAGGCTTTTCTTTCTATTTTTTCTTCTTTTTCTACGTTTTTATTAATTTCTTTCTTATCAATTTTGATAAAGACTCTATGTATAATTTATAGTCCAAATGTTCAATTCACATAAAATAATTTGATGTATCACTCCATTACGTATCGTAATAAAATGTTTGAAAATAAATAAATCTTATATTCTGAAACATAAAATTATTAAAAATTAATTATATTTACATGTGCAAGGTATCACATTACTGCAGCATTACTATTTAAGAACATTACATTTAGGAAATATTTAATGCAAATTAGAATTAATTTTCTTTTATGAAAATATTAAAGTAATTTGTAACTCATCTTTTTAACATTACACATATTTATAATTTGTACTTAAAATCAAAGAAAGATGTGTAAAAATGGCCAAAATTGGCTCTGAATGGACACCTTTAAAATCTATGCAGTTGTCATTTTGGAAGTCAGTACATTTATGAAAGAATGCTTATTTATCCAGAAAAACTATATATATATGTGTAAGGGTGTATCAAAAGTCTGGAAATGGTCAAATATTTCAAAAGCAAAGCATTTTTGAAAAAAATATTTCAGACAAAAGTTGTGCACTTTAAAAAGATCTATTTATTGATTACATTCGCTTGACCTTGGGTAACGTCGCCAAAGTCACGTCAAGGTCAAATTGATTATTTTAAATAGAATATTCTATTTTTTTATGAAATCTAATAGCTGGCAAGAATTTTTTAAAACACTATACAGTAGAGTCTCTCTAAATTTGACTTCTGTAATCTTTAGTCTCTCTGACTCTAATCTTTGCATTCCTCAAACATATTTTTACATAATATCATGCCCCTTCCATATCATAGTAGATTGGACATTACGCGCGCATCTGCTAATTGTACTAGATTCTCACAATGTATGCAATGTAATTCCATAGACAGATTATGTATAACTATTTGTGTAATGTATTCTTTTGTGATATATAATATGTGCTATATATGTACATATGACTTGTTCTGCTAAGGTTATATACACTGTAGTGCACTTTGACAGGTTAGCATGCGCAATTGCATTCGCGCAAGTACGTGGTGATTAGTAGACTCGTGTAGAGAGGGCTATAATTTTGGCATTCCACTCTTACCCCCCATGGGCCAAATTTAGAGAGACTCTACTGTAATAAAGTTATTTTTGTTAAGTACTTTTCGAGTTATAAAATTTGAAACAGTATCGCCTGCAATAGCATTACGCAAGATATTCGACTAAAACCTCTAATATAATATTTTCAAGTCCCTTAAGTAAGGTCCGGGCTGCATTGCGTAGAATAAATCAAGAGGAATGAAAAAGTCTTATACCATTTTGAAATATCTGCTGTAATTTTCGAATTAAAAAAAAAACGCCTGAGCCAGCGGATATTTCAAAATGATATAACTTTTTCGTTCCCCTTGACTCATTCACGCCCGCAATGCGGATCTTACTTAAGAGACACCCTGTGTATATATATATATATATATATATATATATATATATATATATATATACGAGGTCTGTTCAAAAAGTATCGCGAATTTTGAATTTCCGCGGGTTACGTATATTCGATTTTCGATTTTTTTGTGGCGTTATGTTAGTACTCATGTCTCTCACTTATGCTGACAAGTTCGGCCATTTTGAATGTTCAGTTAATTTTTGACAGCTGCTTTGCTTGCACGTGTTTTGGCTCGTCTTCGATTTTTGTCTATTCCAAAAAATGGGTCAAAGAATCTGTATCAAATTTTGTGTGAAAAACAAAATTAAATGCGCGGACGCATTCCGAATGTTGACTGTGGCATATAGTGAAGCTACCTTGGACCGAAGCAACGTTTATCGGTGGTACAAAATGTTCTCAGAGGGCCGAGAAGATGTGAACGACGAAGAGCGTGCCGGACGCCCGAGCACGTCAACAACAGACGAAAACATTGATGAAGTGAAGAAAATAGTATTGGCCAATCGTCGAATCACCGTTAGAGAAGTTGCTGAGGACCTAAACATATCGATTGGCTCATGCTATTCGATTTTTACCAATAATTTGGGCATGAGACGGGTCGCCGCGAAATTCATACCAAAATTGCGCAATTTCGACCAAAAACAGCATCGCATTAATGGCCAAAAACAATACACTAATGATGCCGTAGCCATCGTATTCCCCAGATCTGGCCCTCTGTGGTTTTCTTGTTCCCGAAACTGAAGAGGCCCATGAAAGGACGACGCTACGCTACGATTGAGGAGATAAAGACGGCATCGAAGGAGGAGCTGAACAAGATCACAAAAAATGATTTTTTGAAGTGCTTCGAGGATTGGAAAAAACGTTGGCACAAGTGTATAATATCTGATGGGGATTACTTTGAAGGGGACAAAATAGATATTCATGAATAAATAAATAATTTTTGAAAAAACACAAAATTCGCGATAGTTTTTGAACAGACCTCATATATATATATATAATATATATGTATATGTATATATATATATATATATATATATATATATACACACACACACACACACACAATATATATATATATATATATATATATATATATATATATATATTTATTGATCTTTCTTTTAGTTTATTTTTGTAATATTTCCAACTCGTGTTAAATGTAGACATATCATTAATTTCGAAATCTATCATCATTCATTAGACAAATAAGTTTTTTTGCAGAACGTTTAAACGACCTATTTTATTATTTTTGGAAGGTTTCCCAAGCCTTACTGAATAAATAAACGGTAATTATACAGATTAAGGGACATCGCACCGATGACTTTGATTGACATATGTTGTCAAGATCATAATCCTGAGTGACCTTCAGAAGGTTTTAGTTGACGGTCACTGTTTATTAAAAAGTTATGAACAAAAAACTTTGAAAAATATGCGTATTTCAGTAACTGCTTTTTAAAAAATTATGAGCAATAGGAGTTTAATATAATTTGCACCTACTTAAAACAATCTTGAAATGAAAAGGAATAATGAATATTAACTGAAATATTAACATCGATGTAGAAGGACATGATTTTTGATAGTATTCGTCATACATATTTTGTTTACTTCTATCGACAGTCAAGCTTTCGCTGACATTCAGTAGTATTGTGATCATCATTGATAACACATCATGCGTCTGTACAAATTTTTGACAATTTGTAACGATAATACTGCTCTTATTGAATTTTTGATTGCAAAAGATATCTTTAAAGATGAAGTAGTTTATCCAATATGTAAATCAAAAGTAAATCTCACGCGAGATTTTGCTAGTTTGAAATATTACTGCCATGCCGTATATTATAAACAAATTCATAACAAGAAAAAACGCAAAATGTGGTGTAATTTTAAAATCAGTGTCATGACTCTGAAAGACCTTCAACAGGTTTTAAGTGGCTTTCACCTCCCATTCTTATTCCCTTTTTCCCCTGCAAAGGGGCGCACGATTCTTATCTCTGACTCTCTCTTATCTCTTTGCAGAGGGGAGGGGAGGAGGTGAGAGAGAGTCGGAAGTGAGAGTCGTGCGCCTCTCAAGCAGGGAGGAGGAGGGATGAGAGTCGTGCGCTCTTGAAACAGGGGGAGAGGGGAGTGAAAGTCGCTTCGTGTTGAAAGTCAAAACCTATGTAGAATAGTGTTTGATATTGCATATATAGCATAAATAATGCAGAAATAATGCTTATCTTTTGAACTTTTTTTGTTCATAACTTTTTAATAAACAGTGACCGTCAACTAAAACCTTCTGAAAGTCACTCAGGATTACAACATATGTCAAGGTCAAGGTTATCGGCGCAGTCTCCCTTAATCTATATAATTACCAAATAAACTTTTTTTCATGAATATGCGGACTTCGAAAATGACAACTGTATAGATTTTAAAGATGTCCGTTCTAGGTTATAATTTTGGCCATTTTTATACATAATTTTCAAAAAATACATAAAATCTATACGGAGAGAATTTTTTATAATATTTTACCGCAAAATTTGTTATTTTTATCATGTTTAGTGATAAACATGGGGCAGTTTGGCAGCTTAATAATATTATCGTAAACATAGGAATTTTTAAAATATACAAAAAATATTTTATGAACTACTTACTACATAATAAAAATTACCAAGTACATTATAAATTATTTTAATGCAAAGTATTTAAAAAACGCTTTGCAAAACATTTCTCTTTAATACGGATCAGTTGCCATTATATTATTACAGTTTAACATATACACTTTATTAAATCCTGATAATTTCAAGAATTACAAGGATTTCTTAATTAATGTGATAAACCTTTACATTAGAGGATCTCTTCGATGATCTTGACCTTGATATATGTTGTCAAGGTCATGACTCTAAGTAATTTTCAAAAGGTTTTAGGCGGTCACTGTTTGTTCAGAAGTTATTAACAAATAAAGTTTAAAAAATAATATCTTATTTTTACCATATACAATATTAAAAATTACTCTATATTTTTCCTATATAAGGGTGTTTGATTTTCCACACAAAGAGAAGTCCATTCCATCTCCCCCTGTCTCGGATTGTGACTTTCCACGCGCGAAACGAGGTTCATTCCATCTTCTTTTAACCAAGGGGCAACTGACTTTTTCCTAGATCGGAGAATGAAGTGGACCTTACTTCGCATGGAAAGCCATACGTCCTGTGGCAGAGAGAGATGGGGTGGAACTTGTGAGGGAATGTTAATAAAATGCGAGGAAATGGTAATAAAGCGTATATGAAAAGCGATTACACACGTTTATTGTAAAGACGAATATAAACCGCGAGCACAATACTTAGTACGAGAGAAGAAGTAATAATAATACAGTGAAGTGCCACGCGATAAATGCGCAGAGTAAAAAGAACACGAATGAGCGCCTCTAATCGGACGAATCATCCATGATAGCGGAGCCCGCGTAATCTAATACTCGTCTCGTGGTCGTCCCAGGATGTACAGCAGGGCTGAAATCATGCAAACAACATCGATGTTTAAGTCCCGACAAATCTTTGGTTAGCACATAGCCATTATGTCTTCAGAAAGAATATGCTCGTTTTCGAGAAGATGGTTGCATATGGCATTCTGAAGAAAGTGATGCCTCAAATCGATGTGCTTACTTCTAGCATGAAAGATATGATTTTCAGTTAGCCTAAGAGCACCCATATTGTCATTGAAAATCTTGATGGATGTGAGTTTCTCGAACCCTGTCTGAGAAACTCGCAAAGGTACATGAATTTTTTGGCCGCTTCCGTTAGACCCATGTACTCGGCTTCGGTCGAAGACAAGACGATGGTCTCCTGCTTCTTAGAATTCCAGGAGATGCCGTTCAGCGTGAAAGCATAATCTGTGTAAGATCATCGATCCACCGGGCAGCCGGTCCAATCCACATCTACGTAACCAGTTAATGATTTCTTCGCCGATTCGTAGATGATCCCAAGGTCGGCCATTCCTTTAAGATAACGCAAGACGCGTTTTGTTGCTGTCCAATGATTATGCCCGCATCGATTGTTAAACTGACTAATGAGGTCACAGCGTGAGCGATGTCCGGTTTAGTAGAGACGGCCAGATACATCAGCGCCCTAACAAGTTCGCGATAGAGCAGGTTCTTTTCGTCGTCTTTTGGTTCTTCAGCTAGTTCTGAGAATTTTACATTAATATCCATAGGAGAGTTCACCGGTCTGCAATCGCTCATGCCGTTCCTGAAGGCCTGTGATATACTCCTTTTAATATAGAGCGATTCTATTTCTGTTCCGGATAAATTTGGTATCTAAACATGACTTCGGCTCACCGAGATCTCTGATTTCAAGCTCCTGCGAGAGATGTCGCTTAAACTTCATGATTTTGTCGTTTCGAGATGCAATAAATATGTCGTCCACATAAATTGCAATGAGGAGAAAGAACTCTTCCCCTCCACCAACAGAATAAAAGTAGGGATCTAACTTGGAGGAAACAACGTCAAACTTATGAAGTATATCATTTATCGTATCAATTTCTTCCAGCCTAATACAATTCATACAGCGACTTCTTTAGAAGACAGACACGGTCTCCTTTCCTTAACTTATTCATCAAGTCAAGTCTCGTGTCATTTGTCAAGGTTTTCGGTTTGGCTTTCGGTTTTGATGATGCAATCCAAAGATGAAGCTAGCCCTTGTAGCGGTTCCATGAAAATTTCCTCTTCGATTGTACCGTTTAGGTATGCTGTGACTACATCAAACTGCCTCAAGGTCATTCCGCAGTTCGAAACCAAAGCCACTAGTAGATGAATAGAGCTTAATCGAGCTACAGGAGGAATGTCTGATTGAAGTGAATGCCGGGACGTTGCGCGAATCCTTGAGAGACGATCCTAGCCTTTTTTCTTTTCAGCGTACCTTCAGGTTTGTACTTGTTTCACAAAATCATGCGACTGCCAATGATCTCTTGGTCTTCTAGTCGTTCGACGAGTTGCCAAGTATCGTTCCTCAAAATGAACACTACCTCGTCCGCCATGGCGCGATACCAATCCTCGGCATTTGGACCTGATTTGGTTTCTATAATAGGCCCTTCAGCAGCATGAGCGAATTTCGCGGAGACGATATTTGTCATATTGAGAGGTTCTGATAACAATTTCCTAGGTCTGCCTCTCGTTCGCAATAATTTTGGTCTGTCGGGTTCTCTTCTTGGAGTGATATCGACATTGACGTAATTGTCTTCATCGTCTGCATTATCCAGAACGACCGCATCGTTGTCCGAGAGACAGTTTCGATCGTTATCAATTGAATTGACCTCAATTTCGGCTTCTCCAGGGAAGATATTAAGCACATACGAGTTATTCTCTTTCTGAACAGGAACATTTGCGGCGAAGTTCTTAAGGACTGCGACGGGTGAACTTTCGCGATCTTCCAGAAATTTCGCGATCTACTGATCCTCTTTTCTTCAAGCATTTCTTCCACACACGATAACCCTTCGAATTTGCGGCGATTTTCCTTGGCAAATATTGTGAAGATATATTTTGGGCAACGCCAAACAGCGGGTATCATTTTTGCGAGCGTCACTTTCTTCTATGATCTTAATGCGCAGCATTTCTGATGATGGAAGCTCATCGCGAGACTTGATAGCGCACCGAAAGTTCTCGAAGGTGATAGACTGTATAGTAGCATAATCGCGAGCAATTCAGGGTTCATGTCTATGCTCATTTCGACCAATTTGTCGTGTCGTGGAACTTACGAACGTATTTACGTACGTCGTCTCCTTCTTCCATGCATTGCAGCGTGAGCTGTTTCAACAGCGTGGCTTTCCTCGCTGGTCCTTTGGATTGATACGTGTCTTCGAGCTTTAATCATATTTCGCGAGACGTAGCGCATCCTTTTATCTACTTCAGTTCAGATGGCTTTATCGACAATATAATGTCCGATGTTGTTTTGCTGTTGTTCTTTATCCATCTTCTAAGAGCCTCTGCCGAAGCCGCGTTGTCGGGTATCAGTGTGAGTTCACGCACTCGCCGCTTACATATTCCCATGCATCGTTTTTCATGAGCACTATTTTTGAAGCTTTCACGTGTCGTAATTATCTCGGCTGAGAGTTTCAATACGAGTGAAGTATGACGCATTCATCTTCGTAAATTACAGCAGTGTATACTCTTCGTTTTCCTTGAGATACGTGGCGTGACTAACTGAAACTTTTCGTTATTTCTTTTTTACTGCTTATATCAACCCGCGATACCTAGGGCCATAACCTATGAGCGGATGTGAAATGGTAATCAAGCGTATACGAAAAACGATTACACACGTTTATTGTAAAGACGAATAAAAACCGCGAGCACGATACTCAGTGCATAGAGAGAAGACCGGCAATAATAATAATACAGTGAAGTGTCGATAACAGCACAGAGAAAGAACACGGATGAGTGCCTCTAGTCGGATCACGAGTCGTCATAGTGGAGCCCGCGTAATCTAACAGAACTCACTTCGCGTGAGTCTAAAATCTAATGTTCCGAGGGGGGGGGGGGTGGAACTTAAGTCGCTTCACTTGGAAAGCCCTATGGCAGAAGAGGAGGTGGGTGGATTTCCCTTCGTGTGAAAAGTCATATGTCTGTCAGTATAGCAGAAATGAGATATTTTTTAGACTTTATTTGTTAATAATTTATCAATAAAAACACAGTGACCGCTACTTAAAACCTCTTTTATCTTTCGTTTGCTTTTGTATGTAATTATTGCGAAAAGAAACGCATAGAAAAGCAGTTAGAAAGAGCTTACGGAATATGAAAAGTTTGATTTGCATACGATCTTTTATAAGACGCTCGTCATGGCGTTTTTTTCTTTTTATGAGAAACGTGTTCTTCTCGTGATAGCAGCACTACATACTATGCACAGCAAACGGATTCCTATAATTTATAGTTGTATCTATAATATATAATTCAGACAGAAACAAATAAAAATCTTATTCGTAGTTGCCCTGGTAGAAAAATGTTGCTAAAATTATTCCACGTTTTGGAACACTTTTCAATAAAATTTCAGCATTTCAAGAAAATTTCAGTTTAATTTCAATGATTTTAAGCTGAAAAATTCATTTTCGACAAAATTTCAAAAAATTTTCAATAAAATTTTTAGACAAATTTCAGCAAAAATTTTAGAGAAATTTCAGAAAATTTCAGAAAAATTTCGATTGGATTTCAGTGATTTTTTAGTATGTTAGATGAAAAATTCACTTTCAGTGAAGTTTCAGCAAATTTTCAACAATTTCGCTGAAATATTTCAAAACGTGGAATAATTTCAGCGAAACTTTTTTACCAGAGTGCAGACAAATTATTGCAGGTCGACATATACAGTTGCAGATAAACACGGTATCCATATTTGCGAATAAATATCGTAAGCATCCATTGTATACAGATTGCAGATGGAAATAGGTAAATTTTTTTATTGCAAAAGATTATAGATACTTCGATAGATCTCCATTAGATATAGTTACATATCATTACATTTTCTGTCTGCATTTTTAGATACAGTAATGCTTATAGAAACGGATAGGAGGTTGAATCTTCTCTTCAAGCTTATAATTATAAACGAACAGAAATCCGTGAAAACCCGTTAGAAGTCCTATTTGTTCCTAACTATTTCTGATTATTTTCAAATTTGGAAATTTTTACCAAAGAAAATAATCTTTCAGGGACCTTCCGTACAACAATTCAGATAACACAATACATTCACAAAATATTCTTTAAATTTTCTCTTTTTCTGAATGATAATTCCTTAGGAATTTATAGGAAAACATATTGAAAGTATCTAAAAAATTTACATGCACTATGTTTAAAATTCCTAAGTATTTTTTACAATTAGACATTCTTTGAGTATTCGAATAGAATTCCTTCCATATCAACAGGTGGTTACTTTATAAATACAAAATAAAGTAATGTTCAGAATAAATAAATGATTTTAAAAATATCTAATGAACCTTAACTAACAATAATGTTACATTAATATTATTATTTCTTATTCAACAATGTAAGTCTAACAAATATATTTTGTATATAATATTTATTTATTAAATGATTAATTATAATATTCTTGAGACTTTCACTGCTTTCTATATAAAGATTATGCGTTTCGCGGGTTTCCTCCGTGTCCAGATCTATTCTTGGAATGCCAACGTTTCGTGAACCTTGCTGTCCACTTTATCAAGGCTGATACTTACATACAGGCTACTCCTCGCCCTGATGAAGTGGACTTCCAGGTTCACGAAACGTTGGCATTCCAAAAATGGATCTGGACACGGAGGAAATTCGCGAAACGCATTAATCTTCAGATAAATTGTAATATTTATTAATGCAGCATTAGTTAGTATGATATTTAATAGATGTAATAGGCTTCTTCCAAATAAAATAGTTAAAATACATTCCAAAGACATTAGAAAGTTTGTAAATTATCGCCGTGATCCATTACTGATGTCAACGTTTGTGAATTTTATTGTTCACTTCATCAAGGCGAGGAGTACACTTTTTCAATATATTGTACAGTGAACTCCTCGCCCTGATGAAGTGAACAGCAAGCTTCACGAAACGTTGATATTAGCAATGAATAAATATGTTGATAACCCACAAAGCTTCTGGTATTTTTGAAGAAAAAATATCCTTGAAAACTTCAAAAGTATTATAAAACACATTTCACTTCATTGAAAGAATTGTAGACAAAGTAAAGTTAAAAGATTATTACTTTAATTAATTTCCTTAAAAAATGATAAAAAATGAACTTTATTAGGAGATATGATAGCGGCGCTAATAATTGACAAGCGCAATGGTGTCATACAGCGCGAGACTGTACTTTACACGAACCGCCGAAAGTTGCGAGAAACTACAGTCCGATCTACATAAGACGCAAAATGTAGGTCGCAAATGAAACGTATTTCAGATTGCAATAGATTGCAGATCGCAATACGTGGGAAGCCAGATGCAGGACGCAAAAGTTGAAATCACTCAATTTTTTACATTCTACGTTTTGCGTCCTATTATAATTACAATACATTAGGTTAATTTCTAGTTTTGCGATCTGCGAAATTCTGCGCCTTAACATTATCAAATTGGGCTTAACATTATCAAATCACAATAAAGGCTGAAAAGGCGATTAAGTTCTATGTACGCTCATATCTTTCATAAGAAAGATATAATAAATGTTTTTATTTTTTTTCTAAGTCCTTTACGACGAAGATATCGCGACGCAAATACCGAACCTAAAATTTATAATCTACAATATACAATTTAAGATACGTCGTAGTCATCATCGCCTTCTCTTACAAAAATGAACTATTGGATTTTAATAGTGATTATCCGTTCTTTAATAATTATTATTTATTGTCCAATAATCGGATTGTTCACAATAATCACTCCCTAATAGTTTTTAGAGTGATTATTGATTTTCTAATCAGATTATTCGTAATGATCACTACAGCGCACTATAATAGTTATATATATATAAATGATTATTACTAGTTTTCAGTAGTTAAAACTATCCATAATAGTGACTATTTAAATAAACTGCGTCTAATTCATTATGCCTATAATCAAGATACTATAATGCCATATCAGTGATCAAAGTATTTGCAATAATCATCCTTGAAGTCAAACTATTTGTTGGACATATAACTAAAATTTTTTTAGACTTGTTTATGAAATTAAATATTCACGTATATTTTAACTATACGTGAACTTTTTGATAATATCTATTGAGCAAATGTGTCACAGTTATACATTTATAAACATTAAGAATTTGTTGGTCGAAGCTGTTCCCATACGATCGCAGAGGTCAAGCAACACTAGATGACATACAGCTTTAGATAGATGACAGCTTGAGAGCAGCATGAAATTAGGTCGCAAGTTCAGGGCGAAATCTTTTTTTAATCATAATTTTGTCTTGTGTATTTTGGAATATGATGCTAAACATTAATATTTATTTTGGTAATAAACTGAATTAATTAATTTTTCCAATAATTATTTGATTAGTTTTCTCAATAATTTAATAGTAGTTCTTCTCAATAGTTCGAAAATATGGAATTTCCAGATTCACGTATTTCCTAACTTCAATCTTCGCAAGTCTGTTATAGAAACTTCTCGATGTAAATTTATAACATTGAATAGTTTCTGGTAGGCAAGAATTATTATGACAAAATGTTTTAGAAAATTTAGTATTTAATTTTTTTAAGAACATAAAAATTATTTTGCAAGAAAAATATTCTTTAATAACGTAAAGTACTATCTCTGCACGTTTAAACTACAGAGATGCTCCTGAGCCAGAGCGTGACGTGGCGCTCGCCGGCTCGGATAATAGTTCTTTCTCTCTCTCTTAACCTGTTATCCACTCTGTCCTGCCCGTTGCGATTGTGCATTTACCATAGTATTCGCGCTCTCTCTTCTACTCGTTGCGCTCTTTATCTCTCTCTCCAATTTCTACGTTCTCTTTTCTTCTTTCGCACACGATTTTATTAAATAGATATAGTATTATAGTTTTTTACAATTTTTTAATAATATGATTCGGCAATAATTTTAATTTAACAACTGATAATATTGTATTTTTAATAATACAAATGGTCAAGCATGCTTTCTTATCAAATAATTCAATATAGAGATATAAAGAAGGAATGATTGAGAGACAAAGAATTTAATAATTTTAAATTATATTACAAAGAGTAATATAATTTTAATATTCATTTATTTAATATTCTCATTTTTCATATAATGCACGTCATACAATATGATCTGAAGCATATGCTATCAATTCACATTTGACATTAGAATTTCTATCATAAATCTTGCGCAAAATATTTACTACAAATTTATTCGTAATATAATGCAATTTTGATGTAAATAAGTCATGAAATATTTGAATTTATCTCTTACACTATTCATACAATAATATAAATAGGAATACACATGTTCATCGGTCAAGTTCAAGCATAAAAAGTATAGTTGATGATTTCATTATTATTATATACTACCGGGTTTTACATGAGACGCGATGTTGAAATATATTTACGTATCAATTTCGAACTTCTTACCGACATTGATATGATTTTATTCATTGAACGTGGTATCCGTGGCGATCTGAGTCAATGTTCGAACAGGTATGCGCAGGCCAACAACAAGTACATATAGTTGTACGATCCATTAAAACCGTCAATGTACCTGATGTACTTTGGTATTAACAATCTGATTGGACAATGTGTCAACCATTGCCATACGCTGATTTTCGCTGGGTCGACAACGTAGACAGTTTTGACGTTACGACCATTGCGATTCACCGACGGGTTACGTTCTCGAGGTGGACTTGGAGTATCCGCGATATCTCTATGATACGCATTCCAATCTACCGTTTTGTCCAACGCACGAGAAACCATCCGGCAAGTGAAAGGAGAAGTTCCTCGCGACATTGTATAATAAAAAGTGTCATACATTACATCATACATTATCAATCTGCAGCAATGTACTCATCACGGTCTCTGCATTACAAAGATCCATCGCAATACAATTCGCACAATTCCGTAGCTTCGCGAGTTACATCCAACTCAATGCAAATTTTAAAACTTTAGCAAAGAATGAGTTCGAAAAAAACTTATTCAAATTAATGAACAACGCGGTTTTCGGAAAGACCATGGAGAATGTGCGTAACCATATTGACTCGTAACCCGTTGGGACGGGAGATACGATGTAGAGGCAATGATCGCGAAATCAAATTTTCACGATAGAAGCGTTTTTTCCGAGAACATGGTTGCGATAGAAATGCGGAAACTCGAGGTGAAATTCGACAAACCGATATACGTGGGTATATGCATCCTTGATATATCTCAAATGTGTTTGTACGTGGTTTCACCACGAGTATATGACACCGCTGTTTCGCGAAAAGTTATGTACATTGACAAGGACAATTTAATTTATCATATCAAATGCGACGACATATGAAGCACTATATCAATCGATTCGATACAAACGATTACGCGATCGACAATGCTTATAACATTCTAGTAAATAAAAAAGTTCCGGGCTTGATGAAAGACGAACACAATGGCGCGATCATGACTGAATTCGTCGGACTTAAAGCGAAAATGTATTTATGCGTTTATGGGAAGAAGGATACGAAGAAGGCAAAAGGTGTTAAATATAACGTTATAGTGAAATCAATAACGTTCGATGATTACACGCAATGTCTACATAACGAAATCGAAATGAAGTGACAGCAATCTCTCTATAAGATCTAAATTGCATGATGTGTATACAGTATCCGAAACGAAAATCGCTCCAAGTTCTTATGTTGATAAGCAGTATATTGTATCAGATTCTACCGATACGCTGCCATGGAGATATTATAAAATATTATTATAAATTCATTTCTTTTTTTCGTATTTATATATTTTTTAAATAAAACACATTTGTATATAGTGTATAATATGTGTTTAATATGAATATTATGAATATTATATATACGTACGCATGTATGTGCGTGTATACATATGCATGTATAATATAATATGTGTAATGTGTATAATATGTATAATATATTTATATTTAATATATATATATATATATATATATATATATAATTAATATATATATAATAATTTTTAATATAATATTTAATATATATATATATATATATATATATAATTAATATATATATAATTTACATGGGAAAAAAGAATTATACAATTTGTAATAAATTTTGTAATAAATTTTATTTTTTATAACACATTATCCTTGTGTATCCAAGAGTTGTGTGAATTATTAAATTCAAGCCATTTCACGTAAACTTTGTCTTCTTTTTTACGCAACACCTTTTCAACTAGATATATGTTGGGATTAGCGACGCGATGCAGCTCATATTCAGAGAATCCTCTAGCGACTGGTTTTCCGGGATAATTTTCCAGAAGATACGTCACAGAATTAATTTTCTGTACCTTGATTCTAAACACCTCCATGGTCCAATTTGGTGTGTAACCTTTCTCAAAGATCGTTTTGAATTTGCTCATACGTAGCAAGTCACCCACATTGAATCGCGGGAATGCGACCTTTACGCTACTGTACACCGTGTTTAAGAATTTGTCGGCGATCGTAGGAGTCACATCGATGGGCCGCATACCGGATAGTTCGATGCTTTCGTGCGTTGTATTCCGATGCGGTAGCAAGTCGATCCATTTGTAATTTCCATTGTGTGTAATTGTTTCCATATATCGTTTTTCAACATGCGATTGAACTGTTCGAAAATTGATGCTTTCATTATAAAATACGTTGAATAATGATTTATATTATGTTTTTTCAAGAGTATTTGTAAAAATCTTTTCCCATATCGATTTGCAAATTTTTCGGACATTTTCCGTCGTCTCGAATTATCTTTGCTATCGCTATAGCCATCTCATTTCCACTCTTGATTTTGAGCGGTACGGCCCATGCGTGCTTACTCAACACATCGATAACAATGAGAATGTATAGTGGTAACTTTTGTTGA
This sequence comes from Acromyrmex echinatior, assembly GCF_024713525.1. Lineage (NCBI taxonomy): Eukaryota > Metazoa > Arthropoda > Insecta > Hymenoptera > Formicidae > Acromyrmex > Acromyrmex echinatior. The sequence continues at coordinate 1,105,635 of NC_141852.1, forward strand.
ATTGTATGTAAGGACGCATCTCGACCACATCAGCCTACCACAGGTCATTATATTCATAAACTATGACACGTGAACATTTTTTTCTCGTCGGAGCGTGCAGTTCTTCCACCGGTCGCCACTTTTCGAGGCTTTTCTTCTCAGATATGTTACGTTATGTTATAATTATTGCTATATAATGTGTAAAATATTACAAAGTAAATTCGTACGTTCTTACGCAAACGTTGTTCATCGGCATTTTGATGTCAACTAAAATGAGTGTGTATTCCGTTTCAATTTATAATAAAGCTAGCTTCATGAAGCTTCTCGATAATAGACAATATTTCGTTATCGTGGGCGTTGCGACCTGCGTGCGAAGCCTCAAGCAATCGAAGACGATCCATTAGCTCGTTAGGATCGTCCCAATGAACATAATCGATTTTATTGTTATTTAGGATTATGGTGCGTAGTATTACACATTTTCCGATTCTTTTATCTGACTTGTTGTTTAGATTCCTAGCGCGTGGTATACTTGTTCAAACTTGTATCTTACCTAATATTAAGGGTGTTATTATATTCTTATATTTGTATCCTTTGTTACCCAATATTGGATTATCCGCTATGTCTATGAGCATTCGTTGCCAACAGTATACTTTTATATGCTAGTTTATCATCCTTTGTGTAAATAGTGTCATCGGGGATTCTTTTGAAAATTAATTCATACAAACCAGACCTTTGTACTGTATTCCATTTACGATCACAAAGTCATTCGTGTTTTCATCGAAAAATTTGTTACCGAGTTCCGTTTTCGCTGAAGGTATACGTGATCGATCGCCTTTTCTCTGTCACCACCGAGAAGCATTTACGTATCTTTGTCCAAGTGTCCCCAATTGATTATGCAACTTCTCACGAACTTGTCGCGTTTGCAAAGATTGTTTAACTAACATTTCAAGCACTTCATTAATTTTCATAAATGTTTGCATAAATGTTTTCGACTGAGGGAACGTGCGAACGTTCGTACGATAATTCGCGTGGTTCAGGCGATGCATAATTGGAATTTGACATAACATTTGATTCTTTTGTACGTTGCTTTTTAGACAACGATATTAATCGAAGCCATGAATTATTCATGTAGAAGCTATCACTATCATTATCATTTTCATCATGAACATCTTCATTATTTTTAGGTTTTTTTTCTTAATATTTTTATTCTTTACAATGTTGACTTCTTTCTTAATTGGTTGATTCATCATTAGCGGTTCTCGACAATCTGTTTTAGAAGTTGGACAATAGGGTTAAAATGTTTCTCCAATGTTATATTTTCCTCTATTTTGACGGTTTTTAAAGCACGATACTTTTTATGAATCAAGTCACTAGTTTTCGCAATTTGTTTCGCTATCCTCTTGTGATTCTTGAGCTCTTTACTGTTATTCATGTTGCACTCGAAAGGAAATGTTGTGTAGTTGACCTATTGACAGCGACTAATCACGTTAAGGTATCGCATACTCATTAATTACCTTTTCTGTATCGTCCATTCGTAAGCGCACTGTTTTTGTCTATAACTACGAATCCATACTTCTGTTGTCAACAACAACGACACAGTTTGCAGAAATTCTCGTAAGACATGTCGGTGTTTACATGATCATTGTATACATGTTTCAGATTGGTATCGCCCTGTTTGAACAGGATCAACAGATTTGCATTATCGCGTATAAGATGCTTCGGTATCTTTGCGTACATCTGACACAGATAGAACAGTCGACGTCCGCGTGTCGACCTATCACAAACTCTCTAATCGCGTCTTGCTTGTCGCATGCCAGGTCATCGAAGACAAAAATGGAATTTCGAAGGGCTTCGTTCGATGGTACTACGTGATTATTGGAAAATGTAGAATAATCATTTTCTTCAATTGGTGATAATAAATTCTCTAAGTATCTGTATTTTGCTGTTGCAATGATTTCGAGTACACATACACGTTCTCGAAACATATGCCATGGACTTTCCAATAAATTTATCAACACATTTGTTTTGCCGTAGTTCGATGAATCGCAGATGATTCCGCGTATAGAAATCGGCAGCATGTTTCTAAGCTTGCGTATTTCTTTTTCAGTCTGTACTTTATTGTCGACATTAGTCACTTTGATCGTCTATGATTGTCGTACGAACTTCATATCTTCTTCATTCATGACACTGATAATTGAAAAATCGAGAGCGGATGTATTTAGTAATGCGTAAAGCGAAACCGCTCAGTTTTTAAAATGCTTCTTATCGTGTTGGACAACTGTGATATACATAGTATAATCGCCAAAGAGTTGGAATATATACCGAAAATTATTTTGCTACGAGAGTTCAAGAATTACATAGATCAATTGTGGGACAGATTATCCGATTTATCATATAAATTCAGAGTTTCAGTAACATCGTCAATGCTTGAAACATTATAATATATTTGCCCTGCCATCAATCGCATATTGATGATCCAGCGCTGTTCATAAGAAATTGTAGCAAATGTCAACAACAAAAGATTGTGGTTTTTTAAATCACGCGATAAATGCATTTTCGATCGAGTTGCATATTTCCGAATATCAATTTTGTGATCTAGGTACGCATTTAGAAAAGCGATTGGCTAGAGGCATTAATCCATTGGACGCGGTGTGTCGCAAAACATGGCATAGCTTATTCGCGGAGCAAAGATCTTACAGAACGACACGTAGCTGACAAAATACTCGCTAAGAAGGCGTAGAAATGAATTATCGTAAAAGATTCGACTCTTAGAGAAAGAGAGAGAGCTGCTGCCACAGATGTTTGGGCGGCTGAAAGCCAAAACGAAAATTGGTATGGGCTTGAAAACGAAGAAGAAAAAGCTAACCAAAAAACGAATACTACCGGTGGCAAACACAGTGGTATCTTATCTATTCTACCGCTGTTGGGAGTCTTCGGCTCGTTGGTTAACGGCGTGGCAGGAGTCTCAAAAGCTATAAACGATAATAAAGCCGCGCAACGTCAGTTGGAAGAACTGAAACGTTATAACCGCGTCATGGAAGATCATGGAATTTATTTTGCTCAGTACAAGCGGATGAGGAGTCACAACGGAAAAAAATTTTAAAAATTAAGAAAAAGAAAGCAATTGTCAAAAATGCCGAAGAATGTAACTACCAACGGTCAACTGCAACAATTGGCTAAACGTATGCGTATTCCATATTTTAGATTTTTATGCGTACTAATATCTTATCAACAGAGAGAATGTATTGAAACGAGAGCGGTATCGTAAATTTGGATAATGCTGATGGACTAGGTACTCATTGGGTGGTGTACGTGAAGCAGGGCTATTACTTATAACATATCGTGCTGCTTACTTTATAGCAATCTTCAATCACCGAAGGAATTGGTGCGATATTTGGATGTAACACAAATCGAGTATAATCATACACCTTATCAACGTTAAGATCAAAATAACTGTGAACAACTGTGTCTACAGTTTTTACAGACGGTTGATGATCAATTTAAGAATTGACATCGCGTTCTTTCAACTCAGTATTCATTCAAACAGGTCACTGACATCCGATGACATAAATATATGATGACATAAATGTAATCTGACATCGCAAATTGCAATGTCAGCAAATTTGCAAGCCATTTTCAATATGGTCTTGTCAGCGTAATTTATTAGGTGTACAAATAAGTTTTAAAGAGTTTTTAATGAAATTTAATATTTATTTATTTAGAAACAAAAACACACTTAATTATCAAAATAATCTGCATCATTATCTATGACCTTTAGCCATCTTTCGGGCAGCTTGCGAATTCCAGAAGCGAAAAAGGTTTCATCTTTCAATGCGATAAAATTATCCATCCATTTTCGCACTTCCTCAAATGCTCGAAAGTGTACAGCGGACAAGGCGTTTTGCATTGACCGGAATAAATGATAATCAGAAGGGGCTATGTCTGGGCTATACGCCGGGTACGGCAGAATTTCCCAACCAAAAGCTAGCAACGGTTCCTTTACAGGTCACCAACATGAGGCCTAGCATGAAGCAATTTCACAGGACGTTTTCCTTTGCCAGTAAATGGACGATTTCGTTTGATTTCTTGATTTAAACGGATCAATTGTTGACTGCAGCGATCACTGTTAACCGTTTCATTCGGATGGAGCAGTTCATAATATAGCACACTCTTCATGTCCCACCAGATGCATAGCATAACTTTGCTGCTGTGGATGTTGTGTTTTGGCGTTGATGTAGTGGGTTGTCCTGGATTCACATAATGTTTTCTCTTTTTAGGATTATCGTAAAAAATCCACTTTTCATCACCAGTCATGATTTTTCACAAGAAAGATTTTCTACGTTGTTTATTGTACAGATTCAAACACTTCTCAAGACTCATCATTTTTGTTTTTTTCACTTAATGCATGCGGCACCCACTTTCCTTCCTTCAGAATCTTTTCCATCTGCCGTAAACGAATTGAAATATCTTGAGTTACTCCAAGTTGCTGTGCAAGTTCGTTTTGTGTTTGACATGAGTTTTGATCGAATAATGCTTGCAATTTGTTTGTAACCTTCTGAGGAGCACCACTACGTTCGCTAACATCAAAATCATCTTCTTTAAATCGCCTAAACCAAAACTCACACGTACTTTTGGATACAACATTGGCTCCAAGAACGGAACAAATTGATTCACATGCTTTAGCAGCGCTTTTTCCTTAATGAAATTCGTATCGAATGCAGTGTCGAATAAATTGCTCGCCATTTTAAAACCATTTAATTTTGAGGTTAAGTTTTCAATTTTGTGAAGTCAATTATGTTTTTTAATAGTACACATTAAGCGTCACTACATATCAAAAGAACGCGAAAATATTTGAATTCTAAGTTTAAATTATACGTTACACAAAAAAAGCTTTAAAACTTATTTGTACACCTAATAAGATTCCTCAAGAATGATCATGAATATAATTTGATACAAATGTGATGTTGCCAAATAGTGCAATATCAGCTAATGTACAACTGCTCTGTCAGCGTAATATATGAAATTTTTTCAAGAACATTAACATGTTTTGGCGATGACATTATCATCAATGTAATTTGATACAACACCTGTAAAATGCGACATTTGCAATTTCATCAAAGTATATCATAGCTGCATTGTTAGCGTAATTTGAAATTTGTTCAGAATACATGAAATGTCTAATATCATTAATAAAAATAATGTACATAATGATATAAAAATGACAAGATTTAGTGAAATAACATCATTAGGCAATTCGACAGCGCAAGTGACAACATAGAGCACGATTTGGTTGAACAAGATAGCCTGCTTAATACAAAGAAAAGTATAACGTCCCGAGCAAAAGTTTATACCTCAGCTAAAAAATATATTACGAATTCGAACGATTCCACGAATAAATTTCAGCATTTATCAATTATAATTAGATCATCAGTTATTAGATCGTCATAATCAATATATCAGCGATAAAAAGTATAGTGCCTCGAATAAAAGCGTATGCCTCAGCCAAAAATATACGAGAAGACGTCATGCTCGAAAGATTCCACCTCAGCATTTTTGTTGCTTGCAGTACTTCGCATTGAAGCGCAATTAAACGTATATCTATTGAATAGCTATCGGACTGATACTTAACAGCTATCGGACTGATATTTAACAGCTATTAGACTGATATTTAAAAGCTATGAACAGCTAATCAGACAAATATTTAATAGCTATAAACAGCTATCAGACTGATATCAGACCATTACTAGTCCATTTTCAACTCCATTTGCTCTCTCTCTCTCTCTCTCTCTCTCTCTCTCTCTCTCTCTCTCTCTCTCTCTCTCTCTCTCTCTCTTTCTCTCTATATATATATATATATTTTAAAGATAATAAGACTCAATAAATTAAAATAAATGAAAAGAACAAAGGGCTACGAGCCCTTGTTAAAACAATCAACATAAAATAACAATTTATATTAAATAGTTAAAAAACGAAATAAAACATGTGAAATTAAAAAACATAAAATTTAATTTGATAGTCAGCAAGTGAACAAAAATAAACGTTTCGATTCCTGTTGGATCATTTTCAATGTGACGACAAGATAATAATAGAAATGTTACGTAGATAAAATATATAAAAATTAAATAAAAAATTCGCTTTCGGACGCAGTATCAACTATAAAACTCACTCCAAATTGAAAGAAAGCCAAACAAACAATTGTAGTTGACAACAATGTGTTCCTCCGAATTGTGTGTGTGTGTGTGTGTGAACAAGGCCGAACATG